>NC_056726.1:408130236-408407736 GCF_019279795.1 Protopterus annectens | reverse complement strand
TATGTATATAGTATCCTCTCTTGTACATTAACCTTTGCTGTTTACTGATCATGTTATGTTCATTATGAGTATTGTATTTTGTATTTTTTTAATAACAATTTTTATTTAACAATAGCTGCTTTTTTAAGTTTGGACTGATACTACTTTCTATATTGTATTTTGTATGTGTCTTGGAGCTTTTCTCCCCGGGCCTCTACTGAAAATGGACATGTATCCAGTTAGACTAGCCCGGTCAACAAATGTAAAATAAATAAATAAATAAATAAAAACAAATGAAAAGCTTGTGTTTAATTCCAAAGAATGTAAACTTAGTTTATGAGTTATTCTGAAGTAATTCATTAGTGTTGATCCATTTTGGTAAATATGTGTTGATATTCTTAAATGGTGTTAGATGTGGGGGGGGGGGTCAGAGCTGTCTATCATGTCATCAACATGTAAAGCTTAGTAGCAATATCCAAGGAGGATGCACTCCTACAATGATATCCTTTAGAAAAAGTGCTAAAGTAGATCCTGTTTATTTAAGCGGCTTGAAGTTTTGGGGATGTTAAAGATCATGTGACTCTAGCTGGTAAAGAATAATACATTACTCCCAGTGTTTAGGCTTAATTTCACACGGTCAGTTTATCATCTCTGATATCACCTGTAGAATGGATGTGCACTTAGTGAGACAAGACTGATAGGTAGGTAGGTAGATAGATAGATTGATAGATAGATAGATAGATAGATAGATAGATAGATAGATAGATAGATAGATAGATAGATAGATAGATAGATAGAGCTAGACAGACAGATACTTAGATAAACAGACGGACAAAAAAGTAAAATAAATATAATGTACTGAATGGGAATTAGCAACTAACTGAATGCAATTCTATTATTCATGCTACCTCTATCATCATCTTCTTTCGGCTGTTCCCATTAGGGGTCGCCACAGCGGATCACCTGTTTCCATTTCTTCCTGTCCTCTGCATCTTGCTCTGTCACACCAACCACCTGCATGTCCTCTCTCACCACATCCATAAACCTTATTTTAGGCCTTCCTCTCTTTCTGTTATGTGATAGCTTCATCCTTAACATCTTTTTCCCAATATACTCAGCATCCCTCCTCAGCACATGTCCAAACCAACGTAATCTTGCCTCTCTGGCTTTGTCTCCAAACCTTCCAACCTGGGCTGACCCTCTAATATACTTATTCCTAATCCTGTCCACCCTCGACACACCCAGTGCAAATCTTAACATCTTTAACTCTGCCACATCCAGCTCAAACTCCTGCCTTTCTGTCAATGCCACTGTCTCCAAACCATATAACATAGCCGGTCTCATTACCCTCTTGTAGACCTTCTCTTTCACTCTTACAGGTACTCGTCTGTCACAAATCACTCCTGACACTCTTCTCCACCCACTCCATCCTGCCTGTACTCTTTTCTTCACCTCTCTTCCACATTCACCGTTACTCTGAACTATTGACCCCAAGTATTTAAACTCATCCACCTTCGCCACCTCTACTCCTTGCATCCTCATCATTCCTCTATCCTCCCTCTCATTCACACACATATATGCTGTCTTAGTCCTGCTGACCTTCATTCCTCTTCTCTCTAGAGCATATCTCCATCTCTCCAGGGTCTCCTCCACCTGTTCCCTACTCTCACTACAGATCACAATGTCATCTGCAAACATCATAGCCCACGGGGACTTCTGTCTGATCTCGTCTGTCAATCTGTCCATCACCATTGCAAATAAGAAAGGGCTCAGAGCTGATCCTTGATGTAACCCTACCTCCACCTTAAACGCATCTGTCACTCCTACAGCAGACCTCACCACTGTCACACTATCCTCATACATATCCTGTACCACTCTTACATACTTCTCTGACACTCCTGACTTCCTCATACAATACCACAACTCCTCTCTAGACACCCTGTCATATGCTCTTCAGGCTACCTCTAGAATAAAAAAACTGTTCAGAATAATACCACAAGAGCAATTATTATTATTAGCATTATCATCTTACTACATTGTCTCCTATAAATATTTAGCTAAAGGACAGTTCTGGTTATCTGGAAAAATTAATATTTTAACCAGTTTTATATTTAAATACAGTGACTTGTTCACAGGGTGATGCAAAATTGAATCACTGACTCCAAGTGACTCAACTGTCCTTTGTATGACACCTAAGAAAAGGGAATCTTTTAAGAATTAAATGCTGCTTTGCCGGTTTCACTAGGTCAGTAATTTTGCAACCAAAACCCCTGCATTATAAAGAATGAAAAAAAAAAGCTTGAGCACTTATGTATCCACTGTTAATCGTTTGGTATAATGATGGTCTTATGTGCATTCCTTAGTAGGGCTTGAACAACGAACATGATAACAATGATATTTTCTTTGATAGCACAGAAGTACTGATCCAGCTACAGTCTGTTGTTCACTACAATTAATTGATTACCTGTTTGTCTTAGTTAATTAAAAGCATACTTCTCCTGTTTCGCTAGAATTACTACCACCCTGCATTCTATTTCAGTGCTTTTATTTATTCTTGTTTAAACAAGTGCATCTTTCGGAAATCTGGTATGTATGCTAACATCGTTTCAGTGAAAAAATGCCTCTGTGTTACACCAGAGGCATTGTTAATCTACATTCAAATTTATTATCCTATTCTTTGCATTTTGTGTGAGAAGTAAGACTGTCTTCAAATTGTTATACCCCCATTTCAACCCTTTCTTGCAGGGCTTATGTAGTAATCTTCCATTGTTTGTCTTAATCTGCCCACATTTTCATTATGTTCATATAGATGTTGGTAACTGGGATTGAGTAAAGTATGAAAACTGAACAACTGTTCTAAAAAATTTTGTATACTGTAGCAATATCATGCATGTGAATTAGTAATGCATATCACTGGATACATTTTAAGCTTAAGAGTACACATTAGAACTTTGTAATATTTAACAAGTAGATGGATTACAGTGGGTTCACAGTTCACAAGTACTTCAAGAAAATATTTTATTATGTCATCAGTGTCATATAGTACAGATCCTCTGTGAAGCAACAAGAATGCCGAATTAAATGGATGTGGGGGCACTTTAAAATGGAGACCGGTGGGGGGTGACATAAATCATGACATTGGAAGAAAATACTACTTACTGAGGGGATTGGATTTAAGACTTTCAGATGATCAACTATACCTGTCTAAAACTGGGTAAGCATGCAGTGTGTGTGTGTGCGCGTGCGTGTGTGTGTGTGTGTGTGTGTGTGTGTGTGCGTGTGTGTGTGTGTGTGTGTGTGCGCCTCTGTGGGTGGATGGGTGCACATGGACACGTGTATGTAATGTGCCTATCTACCTAGTGCAGGGACTAGGAAAACCCAGAAATTCACTTTTAGCATAATGCAAAAAGCTTCTGTAAAAGAGAGTACTAGATGCCATTGATCACTTAGAAAAGAACATGATCTGGCCTGAAAATGGGTTAATAGTACTGCAGTACTAGTCTGTGAATTAGGAAAAGGTCCTAAACTTAGGAACATGTTTGTTGTTTTTTCTCAAAAGTGCTATCTTTTTTATAACAAGAAGGAATATAAGACATCTTCTGACATGAGATTAAGTGCAGAACTGAAAACTGGGCTTAGATTGAAACATTTAAAAATCTGGAAAGTAAAACATAATTTCAAACTTTCATGTACACTTTGTGGCAAACTTTTTGTATTCAGAAAAATCCCTACAATATTACCCCATAGTGATCCAGCATGAAGATGTGTTCTACTATGTAGGACAGGCTCTGCAGCCATACTGTACGCTAATGAGGCAGTCTGGGGGGAGACATATGCTAATTAGCCATGTACTTTCTTCCCCAGAACTGCCTCCAGGAAGGCATCTACGAGCTGATTGATTGATGAAATTGCTCAGCCATGCAGATAAGCATTGCCAGCTCCATCACACTGTGGTACTGAAAACAGCCAAAAGGCTGTGTTGATCTACAGAAATCCAAAAAAGTACTGGGACAGGAAGAGGGGAGAGTTCTGGATACCAGGGGTTGCTCTAAACTTGAGTGCCATAACAGCACTTACAGCAGTATGGAGATCATGGGGGTGGGGTATACACTAGTTACCAGGGGAAACTACATTTGTGATATAAAGGCACTTAAACTATTATGGGGACCAGGGTGTGAGGGAAAACTAGTTACCGGGGAGTACTCTAAACCCTTGCACCTTAACATCAATTCAACTAGTATGGGGTTCAGGGTATTGGGGGGGTCCTCAAAATAGGGGGACAGTAGGCAACTCAGGAACAGCTATAGGGTCTGTGTGTGGGGCATATGTGTCTTTGTGTTTGAATGTGTTCTTTTGCATGTGGGAGAATGACTGATGGGAGGATGCCAATGTCAATACGAGCAGCAGTTAACCACTGTAATGTGCAGTAGTAACTGCAATTCACAGACATGCAAATTAATGGATAATAAAGTCATTCCTTGCATGGTTAATATGTCCCTCAATCGCAAAATACCTCATTATGGGAGCAGTGCCTTTTCAGCATTCACAATAGACCCTTTCACAAATCCCCAGGAAGGTGATTACATGGGATAACCGGAGTCAATAAACTAAAAATATCGTAAATATTATGCAATACTTAAATACATAGAATATGTACATTTGATAACTGGCGTTCTTAAAACAAAACATATATGTGATACTAGGTGCTATTAAAGACCGAACCATCACTACTTTGTATTAGGAGTCTTGCATAACCTTATATTACATTCTGGACATTGTACACACATATGCGTGCATATGTATGAGTGCCTGCATAAAATTCTACAACTCATTTTTCTTTCTTGAAATTCTGAGATAACTTGTTTTAGTATTTTGCACTGTTACTCCCTTCTTACTAATTTGAAGTATGAGGTAAAGAATGCATGTTCTGCAGTTTCCTGATAACCATATGTAAACTGATGAAATGTCTCCAGCCTTTTGTTATATAAATGCTGTTGTCACTTTTGTTGTTGCCATTGAAATACCTGCTGTCACATGTTATGTTATTATTACTGTATGATTTATACAGTGTATCATTTTTGCCTATGCTTAATGGCTTGAGTTGAGGCTGAAAAGGATCCTCAGACCAGCTAATTTACCCAGTTAAAAATGATAAGCCTCCTCCCATGGTAAAGGGAGATAGAGCCTTTATTATGATGCACACGACTCATGTTCAGTTAGCAGGCATGGGAACTGGAGAGACAGAGGGGCCAGGAGGATACCACCATATTTAAAGAAAACAGTCAAAAGTTATGGTCTGATTTAACAAGTGATAATTATACACATGGAAGTGTGCAGGAAGAGGCCATATTTGTGAGGGTAAAATTAAAGCTACTTGGACCACATAGTAGACTGGCTAATATTTGTACAAATAAGTTATTATTTATAATGTCAAGGAAGCATTAGGTATATCAACCATTGGTAGTATAATGTAATGGTTAAATGATTTTGGTTTGGGTGTTAAAATGCTAGCATGGTCAGTCAGGGCATAGATGGTGTTCTGCAGCTAGCACTGAAATAGTAAGTAATCTTTAGGATGATTTGGACATGTAAGAGTTCAAGTCTGAAGTCCCAAAGAAGCATTTGGGAGGTGTTAGTATCCTTGATAAATATGGACATTTGTATGCAATTACCAGTATTTATGAAGATGTCGTAGGTGCTAAACCCAGGAGTGGTGAAAGTACTTTTATTGCCTTGAAACCATTTTTCTGTAATAACATTTAAATAAATGTTTTCAAGTTACAGGAGGGCCGCAAGTTTGGGCAATTTTTTTGCTAAGACCCCTGACATTGACTACAATCAACTCAATATGTTTCATACTAGTCTTTATTACACCAGAATGTCTAGCATACAGAATCTGCTTAAAAAGAAACTTTGGGTGGACAATTGCTTTAATAAGAATGCAAAAGCCATGATAAAAGAGATGCAGATAAACTCTAGCAAAGGAGTAAAGCTTGTCATCTATTTCTTCCTAAACAGACATGTACTAGATCCCACCAAAATTATACCAGTTATATAACCAATTATTACAGCTCATTATCTTCTTCCTGAATCTTAGCATCATTCTGGAAAAATGCCACTCAAAACCAGAGTTTTTCTTGTCTAATAAACATGCATAGCAAGATCAGTGATATCCTACAGCATGTATCTCTAGGTAGAATACCTAAGGTCATTCACCCCATGTGGGCCACTACAAGGTCTAACTGTATTTCTCAGGATGGAGTGATCTAAAAGGCCCTGTTACCTACCGCAACCTAACTCCAGAAAAACAGCTGGCAATGCCATTTTCTTATCCAGCCTGGTGAGGTTATTGACCAAATGCCTGAAATAGAATCTTACATTATTAAACGATTACTGTGGGTGGGTGCACTTTCACTAGTCCTTAAAGGCATGATGTCCGCACCCTGATGATTTTAGAAGTATGTGTCCTAGCGAGGGTAGCATGGGGTGAAGATTGAGTGTTGGTGTGTGAACAAATTACTCAGATTTCTTAGTCCTTATTCTGGGAGGCTTAGTTAATGTTCTGTTAACATCCATAACATAAGATGATGCAGTGGAGGTGCTCTGTACTGTAGGTGCATGTATTTATCAAATGGGTTTGAGATGAGAAGGTAGATGCCAATTCAACAAATACTTAAGCCTCTCACATCCTGAGTCATTGAGAGATAGCAGTTAAGAGTTTTTTGATAAGCAAGAGTGATTTGTGATATCCTCATGGCTTCATGAATCAATCCTAGTTCTGCACTCCCACACCATAAGCACCTGCCAACAGTGCCCCATAACAGTCTGTGCCCAGAGCAGCCTCAATGTTTGCCCCACACAAGTTATGGCTATGCTGCAAAATAGTGCAAATGGGTAACTGACACAACAAAGAGAAAAAAAATAATACAAATAGAAGGCAACTAACACTGTTAAAATGGGAACCATTCATTTGCAGATATTGTACTGAACAACTGAGATATCAACAGGAGAGGACAGCATGCTCTGAAGGAGAGATGGCTGTATCATTAAGTGTTGAACAATTGTTGGGCCACTATAACCAGTAAAGTAATAAGATAACACATGCAGCTTAGCAGCAAAACAAAAATAAATATGTGTCAAATAGCTGCAGATATCCAAGGAAATGCAAGGCAGCATGCCTGCAACACAAGTAGAACAGAAATGAGCAAGGCAAGCAATGGATGGCCCATATGCATATGCTTATGTGTCAAAACCATGCAGTAGCTTTCATTTCACTAAGTGTTTTGGGTTTCTAATACCATAATGAGAATGGATCCCATTCCTAAGTCAAAGTATCATTAAAGTTCATGAAATTAGTATTGTTTCAGTCTTGCATGTTAGCCAAGAGTGCTCTTTACAGCATCCACAATTTGCCCAGAATTGGCAACTTCTGCAGTTATTATGCATATATCACTGGGTACATCACTTTCAATAATCAATGCTACTCTTGTCTTTTTTCGTGGACTGCTATATATTTTCACCATCTGTTTATGAACTGTTGGTAATGGGTGATCCCATGTGATATAAATTTCATCATTCTCAGTAATGCTTTGTGGTTCATGTTTCCAATGTTTCTCAAGTACTTCTATATTCTAGTGTTTGCACAATCCCCAATGTAACAGTTTTGTCATATTATTATGCCTTCCTGTATACAAACTCTCTGTCATGACTGTATAACACCCAATTTCCAGTTCTGCTTTACAGAATATACATCTGTCTGTTTCGCCAACATTTTAAATGGAGTTTGTAAACTAATATGTATGTAGTCCACTATCTTAGGCTGTCATTATTAGCTTTTCATCTTTTGGTGTCAATTCACCTTTCCTTAACCATTCCTGCATCAAATCTTGGTCAACGTGGTTGCTCCAAAAGATCTCTGTACTTGCCATTATATTTGTGGACTTCCCAATTTTCTTTCCTTCTCATCTGATCCTTGTCCTTATATATTTTTTGGCACATTCAGTTGCTGTCTGATTTTTATTTACTTCTAGTTTGATTTCCATTCCTGCTTTATTCCAAAGTGCTTTTGCTAAACTAAGCAAATATGTAATCTTAGCCTCCTTTTCCTCGTGTTTTAAAGCTTTCCCTGTTTGGATCTGATAAGGTCAGCACGGGTTGCTATTAAATGATCGAAGAAGCATTCTTTTGAATGCATCTTGATCGAACTTGAAAGCACGAAAAGGCAAAATAGCGAAATGCCATACAAGCAAATTCTTTTCCTGGGAAAGAAATCACTTGGCCACTTCCATTACTTCACCATTTTTGTGACTGTAGTGCGATCTTGGAGGTGCTATATTTAAGTTGGGGGTGTGGGGGCAAAGCCCCCCACTTTATGTAATGTTTTATAAATTTTTTTTTGTGGAACAGCGATTTTTTTCCCTTGGAAAAAAATCTCTGTTCTAAGTGTTTGAGATTGTAAGCTTTTGCTTACATGGGTTCGATAAATCATTGTTTGCTTTTTTAAGCATTTGATGATTTAACATAGACTTGGTCAGCATATATGTATGCAGTCCCATGACTGCAGATCTATACATGTATTGAAGTTTGTGGAAGTCCATACCTACTTCAGAGTGAAGAGTATATAATCTTAGTATACCTTGTTTTTTATATATCATTTGATAAACAGAAACATTTTCCTTGTTTTCTTGTCTAATTGATTCAATACTTTTTGGGGTCAGTCAATCATCCCAAATTGTACGTCAGAACAGGAAGAGCAAATTGATTTATAGTTTGGACTTTATTCCTAGATGTCAAGGGAATTTTTATTATTAGCGTTAGTCTTCTGCAGTATTCTTAACTGAGCTTTATTCTCACTTGTTCAGATTTTATTGCTTACCCTTCATCTAGTCCCAAATATTTGTACAGTCCCTCCTGCTCAAGTTCCTTTGCATCACAATCCTGTCCCAGTTTGATATTTTCTTGGTGCTGTAGCTTTCCTTTTTTAAATATGACTTTTGCCCATTTATCAAGACCAAATATCATTTGTATACCATCTGAGAAAGTTTTAACCATTTGTAGCTGGACTGGCAGTTCCTCAGTTGATGAACTATGGAATTCTAAATCATCCAGATAAAGTAGATGAGATGTCCTTAAACAAGCTTGGTTTCTGGGAGTTAAACTGTAACCATAGCCTAATCTGTTAAGTAATGGTCTATCAGTAGGGAACCCATCAAATAAACAGTAACTCCCCCTGCTGTCACTAGGGAACAGGTACTTACTTAATTCTCTCTCTCTAAGGTCAAGAACACTGCATCAACAGGCCTAGAAAATATCCCAGGATGGGTCCTAAATAGCATGAAACATAATTTATCAGGCCCTCTGGAATTCCTATTTAACTGTAGCTTCCAAACAGGTCTCATTCCTCATGAATGGAGAACAGTAACAGTCATCCCTTTGCACAAAGGTGGGCCATTTCCAGACCCTGGAAACTACATATTCATAAGTCTCACTAGTCTCATATGCAAAGCCATGGAAAGAATTATCATGGAAATGATCAATAATGATATAGTAAACCTCCAGTCATTGGACCCAACCTAATTTGGTTTCATCAAGGGCAGGTCATGCCTACTCAACCTGGTGGACTTCTTTAAATAGGTCACCAAAGCAATGGATGAGGGTAAAATGGTTTACACTGCCTACCTTGACCTGGCCAAGGCATTTGACACAATCCCCCACTCGGGCATTGTTGACAAACTCAAGAGGTTAGGTACAAATCCTTATGTCACTCAGCTGGCTCACAGACAGGACCCAGGAAGTTAGCAGTGGAGAGTCCACCTCTACAAAGAGGCCAGTCACAAGTGGAGTTCCTCAGGGATCAGTCCTGGCATCACTCCTTTTAGGCATTTACTTCTCTTAAGTCAAGGCCAGTATCAATGGCCTCTGCCTGACTAAATATGCAGATGATTGCAAATTAGAAGCTGTCATTGAATCACCCACTGACACAAATGTTCTCCAGAAAGGGCTGAAACAGACAAACAACTGGTGACAGAGCCATGGACTAAAACTAAATGCCAAGAAATCCATAGTAGTCTCCTTTAGGAAGTTATCCACCCCTGGAAACTACCATATTTCCAATACAGCCCTCAGAGGGTGCATGTCCCAGTAGTCATGGGCTTGGGGACACACAGACGCACTAATTTGGCTTTTGACCATCATGTGTCTACAGTGAGGAAATCCTTCTATGCTGTGCAACTTATAAACAAAGGTATGGCATCAAGATCTAAAGAAATCATTGTTTCATGGTATTCAGCATTCATCAGACCTATTATTAAATGCAGTGCCCATTTGGTATGTACCTAACCAGGCATAACCAACAATTGGAACATACACAAAGATTCCTCATTAAAAATAAATACAAGGCATAAGTAACATGCCATATGCAGACTGCCCAATAAACAAACTTTTTTTTCCAAGTTCCAATGGAAACTGCCTCAAAGCCCTATCCCTGTATTCTGTCTCCTACAGATCGTTGAAAGGAGATATATGCATGGCATACAAGACATTGTCAAACTTCAATCTGATGGACCTCCTGTATATATACAAAGCAAACAGCACCAGAGTTACACATTTCTAAGACTTAAATAATGTCTGTGATATAAATAGGACCTGCTGGACAGACAGCTATGTATTCCAGAGAATATCCCTTCTCTGGAACAGGCTTCCCATCCATGTGAAGCAGAGTTCTTCCCTAAACCAATTCAAGTGTAACTTGGACAATTGAATGGGAAACAGGAAATTCATCCCTGGTTTGGCACTTATGTCTCTAATGGACACAGGCAGCCTGTAAATGGTTCATTTCCCAGGTCCCTGCTTGTAAATGTTTCACCTCCCAAGCCCCTACTTACACTTATCAAGCGTACCATGACTTGTAAAAAAATTGGAAAGAATGGCTAGGCTTAAAAAGGCCATTGTGGTCATTAGCCTAATACACACCTACAAAGCTATGATAATCTGCTTAATTGGTTAAGGACAAGACAAAACCACAACAGTGACAAAGAATCATCCTGCAACATACCACTTTAAGTTTTTATCCCTGGAATAGTAATTTGTCCCTTTTTGTAACTTATCTGCAAAGTGGTTTGCTACTGTTTCATAGTTGCTGCTATGTAATTGATCAATTTAAAGTGTATGCAATACAGTGCATGTCAACAAATGTGTGAGTTAGTACGTTATCAATTTGTCTTACAGACGGGTGTAGGATCTGTAGGTGTCAACATAGCATGTGCAGAGGTGGCATGACAGAAAGTCACACTTATAAAGTAAAAAAAATGGTGCTGTCCTATCTTTGCTATATCGGCTCACTGAAATAGCCACACCAAACATTAACAGAGGGAGGAATACAGAGTGATATCCCAGGGTTGTGAAACAGAGCACACCACTGACACATGTATTTTATTTATTCATATATTAAGATTTGATTACTGGGACAGTCCAACTGGATAGATGCCCATTTTCAGCAGTGACCAGGGAGAAAAGCTCCAAAGTATTACAAAAACATTTTAAAAACAATAATTTTACAATATTCAAAAATAATACAAAAACACATCTACAGTTTAAACAGTTATACCAAATTAGGCATTATGTCAAAACATTGGTTAGGAGTTGATACAACTTATATATTAACAACATACATTCTTCTGTTATATGCTTCCTTCACTCTTTTGTGAAAACTGTTTTTCAATGCACATGAGCCCAAAGCAACAACATTTGATTTCACCCAGTGATACATTGCATTTGTTGAACTGAATGACAATAAAGTTTGCTTTGACTTTGACAATGATTTAATATTTAGAGAAATTTTAGCCGGTTTATAGAGAAATTAAAGGTAAGTTATTATAACACCAACAGGAACTGCAATATGAAGTGAGAGAAAAACAGGGCTATGGCATATTTAGATAGAGAGTTAGGGGAGAGAAAGTGATTGAACTAAGGAAGTGAGTTAAGATGAGAGAGAGAGAGGAGGTGTAAGGAATGAATAGGCACTAGGTACATAGGTATACCTATAGGCACACATTGGTTAATTCATTGGTTCATTGGTACTTATTAGGCTACTGATCCATGAGGATCTTTAGAGGCCTAGACATACATTCCCATGAGGTTTGTATCCCTTTTGTTTTCCAATAACGCAGAGATGAGTAGAATATTTACATGTTGCCCCTGTCTATGAGGGACAAGAGTGCTAAACCAGGGGTGAATTTGCAATAACCCATCCATTCATACAGATTGCATATTAATAATTGTAAAGGAAGTACTATTTATTTATTTATTGACGTTTGTTTACCAGGAAAGTCAGACTGCACAGAGGTGCCCTTTTTCAGTGGAGGCCCAGGGAGAAAAGTTCAAGTACTTTGCTTTATGTGGAGCAGAAGGCAATTCTAAAAAGTGATACTCTTTGTGATACATATCTGTTTCTCTGGCATGTTCTATTTATGTTACAACAGAGATTTAGATCTTTGGAGTAGGTGTTTACGTGGACAGCATTAGCTGTAGGTAAATAGGGGTACACATGCAACAGTTAACAATGGGTTCACATCCTACCTTTACTCCTATTGCCATCCCTCTGTGAAGCAGTAATCCCACCCCTCTCAGTAACAGACTGCTCATGATCTCCAATACATTAATGCATTGAAAAGATGACTGCTGCATCTCATTGTAACTGCATGCAATCTGGTATAGGAAGTTAAGAACCTCCTGTATAACAGTAAAGGATGTTACCAGTTCCTGGCATTGACAGAACTCTCCTTCACATTCCCAGTGTGATCCCTGTCCTGTGATGACCAGTCAGAGTGCCTGTGTTTTCATTCTGAGAATGTAACAGGCAAAGCAACTGAAAATGCAGGCATAAATGTCCTGCTCTTCACCATTATCCATGTTCAAAGTGAACGGTTCAACTCCTCACACCTCGAAATCCCAACTTCAAGATGGGAATTGCTGCATGGTGAGGAGAAAGAAGATGAAGTCTCTTACAACAAAATTGCTTCTTTGACTTGTGTTATTTTTTGTAGCTATTTGATGTGTTTTTTAATATTATAAGTGTATGTTAAAGCAGTTTCTACACCAAAAGAGTGTCTATGGGCTATCATTATTTAAAAAACAGCAGGTACTAAGGAGAAAAAAAAACTAGGTATAGTAAGACAAATATAGTTAAAAGGACACCTAGAATGAGACACAAACTGCTGTCCTCATGCAAGCAACATTCCAGAGAGCACATGTTTTTGGACTGATGATATCTGAGCGTACTATAAATGTTAGTGGCTGTAAGTTTCACACAATTTCAGAACAGTTGTTGGGCATACATGGACCCTCCAAACTTGATGAAGACAGCTGACACAAATTAGCAATAGATGTAGACATCTGATTGATACATGTGTGGTAGGCCAGAGGGACAGCCATTGGTAGGGGACTGTGTCAGGTCCTGTTATTCATAATACACAACTTGTTTCTGGCATTCCCTGGTGGAGGAGGGGATAACCTGATGTCACAACATGCTGTGGTAGATATGAAGCTGGAATTTCTACTAGTATTGCAGGAAGATGTGAGTCATAATACAGACATTACTTAAGATATATATATTAGAAATCTTTTTTCAGACAGGTGATGCCCTCATATTCAGCAGATCTAGAACAGGCAATTGCTGAACCACAGCTTCTCTATGTGCCAGGAGCATTGCCTTATATACAAATTAGATATACTATAGGTATGTACATTGTTTTTTGCCTGGTTTATTTTCTCTGAGCCTTTTGGGTTTCCAATAACATGACGAGAATGATTCTTAAGTTAAAGTATGATTAAAGATTGTGAAATTAGTATTGTTTCAGTCTTTGATGTTAGCGAACAGTACTCTTTGCAGCACCCACAATGTGCCCAAAATTGACGCATTCTGCAATTCATATGGAGTTACATGTATCAGTAGCATAGCTAAATAAGACTGCATATTCTTTTTTATGAGATCCATTGCTCTTACTCCTATTGGAACTGTGTATCCTTCTTCCACATTGCACTAATTTCTGCCTGCAAATCCTGTCCTTTTATGACTTTGTATCTCTCTGTATGTAAGACA
This sequence comes from Protopterus annectens, assembly GCF_019279795.1. NCBI lineage: Eukaryota > Metazoa > Chordata > Ceratodontiformes > Protopteridae > Protopterus > Protopterus annectens. Next base: position 408,393,659 of record NC_056726.1, on the reverse strand, counting down.
CTTGTAATCACTGGGTATAGCAGTTTCAGTGATCAATGCTTCTTTTATCTTCTTTTCATGGACTACTATATCTGGTTTTCTTGCATCTATTTTTTGAACTGTTGGTAATGAGTGATCCTGTGTGATATGAACTTCATCATTCTCTATAAAGCTTTGTGGCTCATGTTTCCAATGCTTGTCAGCTATTTCAGTATTGTAATGTTTGCACAATCCCCAGTGCAACAATCTTCCCACATTATTATGCTTTTCAGCATGGAGGCCCTCTGCCATTATTGTATCACAACCAGCAACAAGACGTGCAACTGTTTCCAATTCTGTTTTACAAAACCTGCATTTATCTGTTTCTCCCACATTTTCAATGGACTTAGTAAACCAACATGTATGTGTTCTACTATCCTCAGTTGCTAATATTAACCTTTCATCCTTTGTTTTAAATTCACGTCTCCTTAACCATTCTTGTGTTAGATCCTGATAGACATGATACTATTCTAGGAACTTTTTGAATTGGAAACTATATTTATGCCTTTTCCACATTTCTTACTTTATTGCCTGATCTTTCTCCTTATATTCTTTCTTTTGTTTATTGGCACATTCAGTTGCTCCCTGATTTCTGTCTATTTCTGGTTTGGTTTCCATTCTCGCTTGACACCAACATGCTTCTGCTAAACTAAGCAGAGAAGTCATCTTAGATTTGTTCTCATCATATTTCACAGCTTTCACTTTGTTTGGATCTTATGCAGTCAGCAGACATGTATGCAGTCCTACAATTGCAGATTTATACATTTAATCAATTTAGAGGAGGTCCATACCTTATTCAGAATGAGGAATATATAATCTTAGTAGACACTGATTTTTATGCATCAGATGATAACTGTGAAGCATTTTTCTTGCTTTTCTGTCCAACTGATCCAATACCTTTTGAGGCCAGTCAATCACCCCAAACTGTAAGAACAGAAACAGCAAAATGGTTTATAGCTTGGAATTTGTTCCTAGATGTCAGGGCTGTTTTCAGTATTAATTTTAGTCTACTAAAGTATTCTTTACTAAGTTTTGTTTGTATTTGTTCATGTTTTATTGCCAGCCCTTCCCAAATATTTATACACTCCTACCTGCTGAAGTTCTATTATATTACATTCGGGTCTATACTATGTCCTTGAAAAGGCAGTTCAGTGAATGGCATTTACATCGAAAATGAAGGTTAGCGAACTGTCCATAGTGTGATCGTGGTACTGTGAAGATTGGAAAATTTGCCCTTTCCTCACTGTAGTGCGATCTCAGAGTTGGTATATATAATTAGCAAAGAGTGTGGAGGGCACAGCTCCCCACAAGAGCGAATTCGCTGGCTGGCATTTTCAATGTAAATGCTATTCGCTGAACTGTCTTTTCAAGGGCATAATACAGACTCATCACATTCTTGTCCCAAACTGATATTTTCTTGGTGCTGCAGATTTCCTGCTTTAAATATTGCTTTTGCACATTTATTAAGAGGAAATGACATTCTTATATAATCTGAAAACGTTTTTTTGACCACTTCCAGTTATGCTTTCATCTCTTCTTCTGATGAATTATACAGTTTTAAATCATGCACAAAAAGAAGATGAGAAGACTTTTGTTGTTGTCTGGGAGACAAACTGTAATCATGACCTAATCTGTTAAGTAGGCAGCTTAATGGGTTAGGGGCAAGGCAGAAGAGCAGTAGTGAGAAAGAAACACCCTGAAATGTCCCCCTCTAAATTTTTATCACTGGGATAATAATTTGTCCTTTATAATGGCTAAGATGCAAAGTGATTTGCCACAGTTTTGTGGTCACTGTAATGTAATTGATCAATATAGGGTGTTTGTTATGGAGCTACTTCTAAATACACTTGCCCAACACAACATTAAAACACACAGCACTATCAAAAACTAAGCCCCCATGCTCCCCAACTATATATACCAACTCTGGGATCACACTACAGTGGAGAAGGGTATAATTTCCCATGTTGGGCACGTGTTTACTTACCCTGGGAAAACTTACGTGGTTTGGGATATTCAGTTTTGTGATTCTCGTTTCGATTTTCTGGTGCTTGGTATTGTGGAATTATGGTATTTAGAAGTACACCTGTGCCTTATACATCTATAAGCACTCCTTTATACATGAATGTAGAATGTTGTCTATGCTTTTTTGTAATCTATCCATGCTATACTTAGATTCTTACCCTTTTTACAATTCTCCATTATGACTTTTTAACAAAAAATGATCCTTTGTTCCATATGACTTTCTTTTATTGCCATGACTGAGTTTTCTTCTAAATGACTATAAACTCTGTCGTATCAGTTCTAGTATATAGGTCATAAATCATCAGAAGACAAGTTATTGTTCTATAGTTTTTAGGATAGCTTGCAGGTTCACTCCTAAGGTGGAGTATTGTTTTTCACGTTGTTGACCAGGTTGGCATCTGTTCAGGGTGCGCATATAAATAGTTCTTACTCATGGCTAAATCTTCATGTAAAGATGTTAATACTTTAAGCCAGAAGTTAGGTACTGCATCTGGGTCTGGGGTTTTCCACTTAGGAGCTTTTCTTAATTATGTGTTAATTTCTCTGGCAGTTACTTCATCCTATTTCATATTCTGTACATTTGAGCTTCTTACTATTTATCTTACTTTTTCTATCCATTCAATATCTTTGTTATGTCCCACAGGGTCTTTATAGATATTTCTGCAAAATGCATGAACTACCACATAGGCAACAATCTATTTAACACTGAATGTGTGATAAGAGACCTTGGGACCCAGGTGGACAGTAGTCTCTCCTTTGATAGTCACATCGGCACAGTAGTCAGGAAGTCCTGCTATGTGGCACACCTCATCATAAAATGGTTCTCATCCAGGAAAAAAGAGGTCATTATTCCTCTCTACTCGACACTCATTAGACCCATTATAGAGTACAATGCCACTTTTGGAATGTACCTCAAAAGATATCTGCAGCAGCTGGAAAGGCCATAGAAGTCACTCACAAAAAGGATTACTGGCCTCAAACAAATGCCCTATACTGACCGTCTCAAAAAACTCCAGCTTTACTCCGTAGCATATCGCCTACTCCGAGGTGATCTCTGCCTAACATACAAAGCTATGTCAAACCCAGAGCTGTTGGACATGCTACACCTAAAGAAATCTCAATCCCTCCAAGCTACACACTCTAGGGACCTAAACCTTGTCACCACAATAAACAGAACATGCTGGAGGGATAGATTCCTGTCCCAGAGACTTCCCATACTCTGGAATAGGCTACCCATCTATGTCAAGCAAAGTTCTTCATTAGCACTCTTCAAGAAAAATCTTGATGAGTGGATGGGAAATAGGAAATACACCCCTGGGATAACTTCTGTGGCTCTGCTCAACAGTGGCACAGGAAAATAACTTTCTTGAGTGGCGTAAGCCTGGGAACCTTGTTGGCTAGGCTTATGTAGGCTCTTGGTCCAATAGCCTAGTACCTACCTATGAACCTATGAAACTATGTGTAAATTTCTTCTTTTTGGTGATGTTTCCTATTCTTTTTGGTTTGTTTCCCAATTCTCAATAATATTTTGGACCATCACCGAAGTGCTTATTTTGTACTTTTCCTTTATATTTATCTGCATAACTTCTACGTTTTTCTACCTGTGCTGACATCTTTAGTTTATTATTTGCAATAGTGTACAATAGATCCTGATGTGTTCTGATACCGAGCATTCTTTTTATCATGTCTATCTTTCTAACTATTGTTGCTCTCTTCCCTCCTCTATACTCTTCTAACAGTGACACTTCTTATCTTAATTGCTTAACGTTTTCTCTATTCAATGCTTCCATAATGGCATTCAATTTCTTCCTTTCCTTTCCCTTAATGCCCTGCATTTTTTTGGTAAGACTTTATCTGTTATTAATTTTGCTGTGCAGTAATATATCCTGTCTTGATTGCTGTGTTCATTTGTTTTATCAGACTTCTAACAATTGGGTCTTATTGACTTTCTGTAATCTATTTTTTCATCAGTTTTGATATGTATATCCTTCTCTATTTGAGTTGCCCATTTGAGTGCAGTGACTACCAGCACTATTAGCATAGAGGGATAAAACCATGAATGGAATATTACTGAAAGTGGCAGGGAAGAGGAAATGAATGACAAAGCTTAAGGCTGTTCCCCTCTTGCTTTGGGGGGAGCAATCTGTGCTCATGGGCAGAGTCCATGGAGGAATTCCTGGTGGAGACAATTGCTTACACAGAGGTGCTTATCTACATGGGGGGGCAGGCTGACTATCTCATGTTGAGGCATGGCATGCATTCCTAAAGTCTATTCATGCTAACTACTTGGATACCAACAAAGGGTCTACATCATATGATCGAAGTTCCAAAACTTCGAATCATTAAAGGATGAACTTTAATGACTGAAGTCTCGGAACTTCAAACACACATAAAAAAAAAGTTAAAAAAAAATGCTCTATGCAGGGGGGGCAAGCCCCCCTGCAAACCCACACCCCTCGCAACTTAAATATACCAACTCCGAGATCGCACTTCAGTGCAGTAAACGGAAATCTTCCCTTTCCATGCTCTGTGGCGATCTCCATTATATGCTTCGAGGTTTTACAACCTCGATCATTAACATTCGCTCTTTAATGATTCGAAGTTGTAAGACTTTGATCATATGATAGAACTCCCCAACAAATATGTGCATGGAGACAAGTGTTCAGAGAAGAAACAATCCTTCTCAGAATGATGGCATTGCCCCTGGTATACTTGGACCTCACCCTCAGGGATTGGATGGGACATAAGGTTTTTGTCCATAAGATATGAATACGTCAGTACAGCAACCAGCTGGGTAAGCTCAACAGACAGATGAGGACCATAGAAGCAAAGAAAAAATATGGGAGTTTAGTGACTTACTTTAACTTTTTGTCTCTGCTATTTCTTCACAAAGCAAACTTTATTAGCTATGTTTTTGAGAATTTGTATTTCTTTGTACATGCACTGTATTATATTTTAGATTTAGTCTCTTACACTAAATTTCTAAATCCAAAGTCTGTATTCAGTTGTCTTTTGATAATTTCTTGAACTTTCTAAATTTGAATCTTCTAATCACTTTTGGGTATAGCTGCCAGCCTAATCTGCCATTCAGTTTATTTTTTCTTTAACAAATTTCTCCAGTCACCACCCTGGGTTCAGGCTTTACATGTTCCACAATACCAAACAAAAATTTTTTAAAATTTGAACAATTTTGGGAATGCATAAACAATGCATTTTTATATCATTTTTATGTTCGTATATTCTACTCTTTAGGGGACGCTCAGTCTCACTTATGTAAAATGTAGTACATGTAGAGCAGATAGCTAAATATACCACTCTACTGGTGGCACAATTTCCCTTCTGAAATTTTATTTCACTTTTCAGTCTGTTACTCAGTGTATTATTCTTATGCTTCATGAAAGAGCAAATACATTTTAATTTGTTAACATTAATGTTAATACAGCATGTATATATATTCAAATGAACATTCAAATGAAAAAATATAAAAGTGGATATGTTTTCACATGGGCATATTGTATATTTTTAAAAAAGGAGAGGGTGGAGTTTCATATTTGTGTGAATTTCTTATGTTGTGACATCTAGTGTGTTGATCGGTTAAGAGAGTTGTCAATTATGTTTAAAATTGTATATATAGTGCTCACAGATGGTTGTTTCATTATTCTGATGAAGTCTCCATTGTTTTATAATAAAAGAGTGTGAACCTGGAGGAGCCTGGATCGTTCTTTCTACTTTCTGCTATTTGATTGTCATGACAAATCTTTGGTTAATCTTATTTATTATTTTTTAACATTATTATATATATTATTGAGGATTTCAGAAAAGAAACTGCAAAATATACATCTAAGTTGCATAACATCAGGCCATTACATGTGAATAAGTGAGACCATGGTAAAAAAACATTTATGCATTCATTTGCTTACCCTTTTTTGACTTGGTTAGTCCCACTGGGCCATCAGCCTCTTTTCAGAGGAGACCCACAGTGTTTTTCATACTGATTAGAGGAAATTTGTTCACACACTGGGGGAACTACTTCATACTCTGTCTGATAACTGCCATAAGATCTTTTCCATCCACCTGATCTAGCATCAAATGTGGCATTGGGCCCTAGGTTAAAGGCCTCATCCAAAGGATAGCACGCTCAAGAGTACAGCACCTCCCTTATGCTGCACTGCATTCTTTCACCAGTGACATTCTTTGTTGTGTCCACCGTAATCACTTTTATCATGCCTTAAAAGTGAACTGCAATGTCCCATACATTAGAATGCTTCCTGATGAGTTTGGCAAATTTGATGTTAAGTTGAGGGATTTAGTTATTATTATTTGTTAACCAAGTTAAAGGTGTAAACAGCATGGACCTTTTTCAGGTTAGGCCTGGGAGCACTGTTTAGTAAAATTACTTCCTCAGAGTCACACACCAGACAAACAGAGGCTTGACTGTGTCAACTCCTTGACTCAATTTACTGTAGTATAATTATTTGATTTGTTTCTTACAACATAATATGTTATTAGTAAAGATATAACAGAATTATAATGCTGTTTACTGAAGATGCAGGACATTCACATAAGGTTTGTACTAATCATTGCTCTTTCACATAGAATTTTAAATAGATTATTCAATTTTGTTTTCTTATTGCCACATTCCCAAAAATATGTTTGACTTCAGTAGGCTCTTTCTGGCAAACCGGGCACAGTGGTGATATTGGCATACCTTGTGAGGCCAGTGTGGACAGGCTGTTGTAGCTGTTATGACTAATTCATGAATTAAATCTATTTAAATGTCACAAATTGTATATATTAATATGTTGTGAAACAGACGACTTCCCAAATGACACCTCTTCCTTTAGGTATTTTCTTAAATTTGTTTGATAGTTTGGATACTGGTTTCCATAATAATGTAATTGTTGTAAATTCTAGCCACCAAACGTTGGTCAAATATTGAAAGAGTCATTTTTTGCTGATATGATTTCTAAAGGTAACACATTGCCAAAAATTTAGATACTGTTACGTTGCACTGATTTATAGTGCAAAAAATAATGGGGTTTTAGCCCCCAACTCTTAAAGGAAATGTCTGACTTTTTTAACTTCTCCAAATGTCTTTGGTTTCTAATACTGTAACAGAAATTAACCTCGGTCCTGAGTCAGGAAATAATTAAAGTTTGAAAAATTACTATTGTTTCAGTCCTTGTTGTTACCCAAGTGTGTTCTAGTCTACAATGTATCATAAACTACCTCCTTCTGCAGTTCATAAGAGATTACATGTATTGGTGGCATTTTTAAGTATGATTGTAAATTATTTTTTATTATCCCTGTTGCTTCTACTAACTGTCTCGGTGCCGTTATCCCACATTGCTTTAGTTTCTGCTCAGAAATACTGGTATTTTATGACTTTGCATCCCTCGGTAGATAGGATACTATAATCACCAGGTGTAGCTATTTCACTGATTAATGCTGCTTTGTTTTTTCTGTAGCTACTATAACTGTTCTTGTTTTTTTTTTTTTTCTTTTGCTTCTGTTTTGGTATTGGATGATTGCATGTGATCAGAACTTCCTCATTTTCAATAATACTTTGTGGTTCATGTTTCCAATGTTTCTCAGTTATTTGTATATTGTAGTGTTTGCACAATCTGCAGTCTTTCCATATTACTTTACCCTTCATAAAGAAACATAATACACAACTATGTTTTACTCAAAGGAGTGCAGAATAATGAGCTATGTATGTGGTCTACAACTTCCATTAAAAGACAAAACTGATGATGAGTGTGGTACTTAAAGAGTATAATATTACAGTATACCTGCGATACAAGAGTTAATAAGCTGTTAACTTAATCTTAGCAAGGCAATGGGTTTTTATTTTTAGTACTGGCATTTTCTCAGTGATGCTGGCTCTTCCACTGAATCCTTATTACTCATTTTCTCCTGTTGTATCCCTCATTGTCTGACCTTCTCCGTGATGACAGTCAGAATCTGGACCTTCTACACAACTGACACTTAGTGACATGCACACAGTGCTGACATATTGTCTCCCTAAATATGTGACCTTGTAATTAGGAGTTCTTTAGCCTAGTACAGTTGGACACATGCTCACAACAGTGGCTCTTGTGTATCAGGTGAATCACTGTCATCTTCATTTTACTTATTTTTCTCATGTAATAGTGCCAGAAGAGCGCACGCGTGCACACACACACACACACACACACACACACACACACACACACACACAAACACACAGTTATGTACATACCAGAGCATATCACTATGGTAATCTGCTCATAAAACACTACATCTGCCACCCGAATGCTACAGGATGGCAGATAAAAAATAAACCTGTAAGTTATCCTTTCCTAGGCAAGGAGACAATCAGTTTGTTGCTTCCTGCCTTCACTGATGAATTTGATAAAAAATTGAATTTGTTCTCAAAGGCAAATAATTGTTTTGACTAGTATCATTTGCAGTATCAGTGGCACAACAGGTAGCATTTTCCCCTTTGGTGCAAAAGGCTGTGAGTTCTATTCCCACACCAGCTAGACTGACTGCTGTCACTTCAGTGCAGCATAAGGGGGTACTGCACTCGTAAGTGTGCATTCTTCAGATGAGATATTAAACTGAGGCCCCATCTGCTTTAGTTGATGGTAGTTCAGGTAGATGTAAAGTATCACATAGTACCTATAGAAAAGTATAGGGGAAGTTCCCTGATGCCCTGGCCAAATTTCCTAGTCTGTCTTAAAAACAGGCTACTAGCCTAGTGGGACTAACCTGGTCAGCAAAGAATAAACAAATATGTAGCCTGATATTCGACAAACCATTCCTTACCACTGCTATGTACACTTCAATTGTCTTACCTGTAATTTAAAGTATTAACAATTTGGGGTCCTTTTTCTGCTGTAGTCAAATGCAGAATGCTACATGTGAAGATTTAGTATCCATATCTGTATCTGAATCTCTGATCACTGCTAAAAGGGAAAAAGTTACTCCAGCTAGCATACTTTACCTCTGAAGAGACTGATTCTTCTGATGTAGTTTTCATTTAATGAACTGAAATGTGGTGGTGATTTCCAGAAAGATGCCATTATATGAATGTTAGTACTATAAGAAACTGCAGAATGGGACTGTTTACTAGGACACCACATGCACATTTGTTACTATTAGTTCATATGGTTTTAAAAAATGTTAGAAGTATGTGCAAATAAATTAAATTGAATTTTGAAGTACATCCCTATAGAATTTCCAAGTTTTGCCATTTGCAGTATTTTCTTGGCAAATATGGATTACGATGCAGAATTCCAGTCATTGTTAGGAATCTAATGCCTTGGAAGATTCCCCATCATACAGTACATATGCTCTCCCACAGTGTAAGGCTTTTACACCTGTTTATTTTTTCTGAAAATACACTTTTTCTCCTGAATGTATGAATGACACCCCTTACATGAACTACATTTACAGGGAGGTTCTCATAAGGCATGTGGTTTGGGCCAGATTTATTTAGCAACAGTTTGACAATATTAGTAACTAAATGAATTGCTAAATTATTGTTTTTCAACACATTATTCTTTCACCTATAGACTGTATTTTTATGTTAAGTGTTCAGTATTCAGTGTCTCATTTACTACAGAACATCTGCATGTCCTCCCTGTAATTGTGTGGCTTTCCTCCGGGTACTCCGGTTTAATCCCACATTACAAAGACATGCAGTAGGTGGACTGGACACTCTAAATCGGTCATAGGTGTGAGTCTGTGTGTGAGTAAGTGGTATGGAAGAACCACCATGGCAGGGCTAGCCACCCAGTGGTGTATGCCTTGGCTCTAGATGATTGCCACTGTTGAAGTGACACCCTGACACCATGTGCAAAAATGGGAAAAAGTGGTTGTCGATGGATGGATTTGCCTCAAAAGAGACAGTCTAGAACCCTAAAATCTACCTACTGGCCAAATTTGGAACTATCAAAATAAGTATCCATTTTCAGTTTGAACTCTTGTAATAAATTCAATGATCTCACTTTTTTAGGTAAAGAGACCCATAAATGTTTTACCCTAGTTAGGAAAATAATATGTTTAATTTTAGAATGACAGTTTTCTAGTTTTAACATCATATTATTATTATTCCTTGTATTAAAGCTAAGACTAGTACACATCAAACCCCTTAGTCAAGCCTCCCCTATCCAGCATGTAATACATGCCGTAATACAAATTTTATGTAACAGCCTTTCAGGATAACTTAATATATATAGAGCCCTAATATTTTTCATAAAATTTGTCTGTATTTGTTCCAACCTGGTGAGAATTTCTTAGACACAAGTGCATAAAAAAGCATTACATTCAAAATATAACAACAGTTTTTGATTCCATTTAGAATTAAGCTAACAATAAATGTCAGTGAGTCAAAATATGTGACTTCTACCTAGACGTGTAGCTATGGTGGAAGGAAGGAGACAACTGCCCCAGTGCAGTCTGTTAGTAGGCATGATTGTCAGATGCGGATGGTGTGGGACTGTAGTACAAGCATTGCAGCGTGAGAACTGAATGCCTATACTGCATTTGCAGTCATGGCTGAAGTGCTTAATGAGTGTGATTTAATTGCAGCTCACCACTTGTTGCATTGTTGCTACAGTTTTAGATTTTTTCCCTTTTTGTTCCTTAACTTTGAGTTGAGGGGTTGTCAATTTTGGGGGGATTGCACAGTGTGCCAGATGACTTAGCTATGTTTCTGATTCTACATACAAGAAATCTGTTCAACAGATCAAAAGACTGTAATATATGCCCTTTTATCTGTCTAGCAATGAAGCTGTAATACCATGTAATTATTTGAAGACAAGAAGTGGACTCTAGTGACTTAATAGTTAAGGCACTAGCCTCCAAAACCAGAGATTGTGGGTTCAAGTTCCATCTGGTGTAATTTCCTTACAATATTCAAGGTTGTTTGTTTTCTAGTATCAAACACCACATGTCCATACCTTTCCAAAATATATTTATCCTTAATCTCTCCATAGTGTTAGTACCTAAAACTAATAATGACCTCCAGAACCTTGAAGCAATCAATCTGGATGTGGTGAGTGGAGACCATGCCTACTCAACCAGGCTGATTTTTTGGGAAGGTGGCAGAAGCTTTATATGAGGTATAGACCACCCCCCCCCCACAATGCCTGCCATGTGGGCATCACAAGCAAAAGGTTTGGCCTCTGTGTTAATCTTTACATCCTGCTCAGTAGCTAATTGGCTTATGGACCAAATTTACGTATTCCCACTCGGAGGTAGAAATGCTACTGGTGGTACCCCACAGTATGCAGTCTTGGGTGCCCCCCTTGTTTGGCATTTATTTCTCAGAGGTAAAATTGGGCATCTGAGGACTATGGATGAAAATGTCTACAGACAACTGCAAATTGGGTGCTGTTGTCAGCTTATCCCATAATGCCCACATTTTCCAGAAAGTCATGGATCAGGTCTATACCTTGTGTTCTAATCAAGATCTTACCCTAAATACTAAGAAATGTGTCAGAGTTACCTTCTGTAGGACCATTTTCCCTTCCTCTTATCATACCATTGGCATTTATCTTAAAACTGTCTCCTTTATTATAGACCTAGATACCTACATTGACAATGAGCTCTTTTTCAGCCACCATGTCTCAGTTGTAGTCAGAAAGTCCTTCTACCTCACTCAGCTTATTTGTTGTGGTATGTCTTCTAGGTTAAATGAGGTTGTTGCCACCTATTTATGCTTCCCTAGCTAGACCAAATATCAAATACAATGGTCCCTTTGGAATATACCTCAGTACTTGTGCTACTTAAAAAGCGTCAAAGTTTCCTGACAAGAAAATTCTCTTGTTTAAGATACCTGAAAGATTAGAAATTATGTTAGGGATTGGCATAATGGGTAAGGTGTTTAGCTCACAAACAAAAGGTACAGGGTTTAATTCTCACCAAGGGATATTGGTCAAAATGGCCCAGAAGGGCAAACAGCCTAGTATTACTATGAACCTCTTGCCCTATACAAAGTCCTTATGGCAGATTTTCTCTGCCTGGAGTTTCATGCTACAAAAGACCCTTTACTTTTCAACATATATCACCTTCTTACAGGTTCATAGGTTCAGGCTAGACTTCCTTGCAGGCCATTTTTAGCCTAGCCAGTTTTTCTTTTTGAGCTCAAATTAACCTATCTCATTTGGTTAGAGACTGGCCGTACCCATCCCATGGTCAATAATTATATATTACTCCTAGTGAGAATAAATGGGATCAGACAACAGATAATTTGAGTGGACTCATGCATGGGATAAAGCATTTGGCAGCTGCCTGTGGTTATTATTAGTGCAGGGGGTAGTCCTGGGGTAGGTTTTTTGTTTCCCATCCATAGATCCAAGTTGTGCTTGAATATGGACAGGGATGAACTTTTCTTTTTTTGCCTGTGGATATGAAGAGGGATGAACTTTGTTTTATGTGGAAGGGGAATCTGTTCCAGAGCAGCAGTATCCTGTGCAGGATATACCTGTCCCTCCAAACCATTCTGTTGATGTTGCAGAAGAGCATTTCTAATGCCATTCGATTTATTGATGTGCAGTAACTCCATCTGTACTTATGAAACAACTCAGTTCTTATATCAAACAACTCAGCTACTACCTGTTCAAAGAGCATAAACCTCTACTATAATATCAACAGTATCAGCTAGCATGATAGGTTTCTTATCTAACACATTGCCCACCTTTGGCATAGGCGCCTTCTACATCTTAAGCAAAGTGCCTCCTTATAACCTTTTAACGCAAACCTCAGTGGCTGGATGGACAACCATAAATTCATGCCTAGGATTCATGTTTATGATCTCCTACACATTAGGAACGAATCTATTCTTATCACTACAAGGGTGATGTGTCTAACCTTTTGGATGAGTCTTCTACCCTAACCTTAGTATAAACCTATGAACCTTTGCAATACGTACTGATGTTACAATTCTCTTACAGGAGAAAAAAAGCTTTTTGACTATATAAATGAGAAGTTTATGCCATAAATGAAATTAGTACTGTAAATACCTTCTATATTTCTAATAATGGACATGAATTATGCACATATGCCTTTTGTGGTTAAAGCTAAACATTTATTAAGCTTGATATAAGCTATCAGTATAAATCCTATCAGTCAAAGATGATTTTCTCTTTTAAGATTGAAAATAACAAACAAAAAATGGACTTTCACATACCTAAATGCGTGTTGCAAAAAAAAATCATATCTCTCCATAGCATACTATTAATATTGTTTTTTAAGTTTAGTCTGTGTCAGTGTGAAATACTCAGAAGTGTTTTTATTTCATATTCCAGAGCTGAAAATAAAGGAGATACCCGTCTGCTATGTAGAGGTCCTTTACTATGAAAACATATTTAAAAAATTACTTGTACTAACAAGTTGGTATTTGCAAATGATAAATAATTAACTTTTGAATGTATTTTCTGTTTTACAACACTGTCTGCAGTTTTAATGAAGCATATTTATAGTTTTTCTTCTGTACTTTCCATTTTAGTTCAGGAGTAGGTAATAGTTAATAACTTATTCAACATAAGTAGTTTAATGTGTATCTCTCTCTCTCTCTCTCTCTATATATATATATATATATATAAACTGTCTTTATCAGAAAGCATTTTTGAATAAGCAAAACTAAAATTAAACAATGAAGTATGAAAAACAATATCCCATCATTGTTGACCAATGCCAGGGCAGCATTTTTCCTCAGAAACACAGAAATCAGAAAACAATGTGAAAAATTACAGTAATTTGGGATCCATGTATCCTAAATTCATAAAACATCCATTTTTATCCAGTTCACATTAGGTTTAAGATATATTATACCTGATCCTGCTTCATAAGCCACCAAATTCATGTTTCTGTCACAACTGCAATAAGAGTAACACACTGCCCAAAGGTAAATATTTTATAGCTGAAGATATTTGATTGAAAAGGTATACACTTATCGATAGATGTTTGGCAGAGTATAAGAAGAAATCATGGTGTTCAGGCTGCCTGCTAGTGCTATACCAAAAGTACATCCCATTACCATCCTATTCTGCAATAAGCCCCCTGGACTGTAGCCCCTTCACTGGACTCATGTGGTTGTTGCCCAACCCCTGATTAACACCAATCAAATTAGTTCCATCAGCTACTGTCAAAAATGAAAGTCCTAGCCCAGTATTCCATCATCTGTCAATGACTGATGATTGTGGCTAGCTACCCATGAAGATACAGTCCACAGCTAGTCTCCCATAACGTATCATTAACCAGAATACACAGATAACCTCCCATCACCTGTCAGTGACTGGAGTCCATGGCAAGTCTTCTATCATGTGTTAGTCAGCACAGTCAATTAGCCTTCCACTTCCTGCCAGAGTGACCAAAGTTCCTGAATATCCTCCCATCCTTGCCTTTAATGTCTTAAATCTCAAAAGCCTCCCATCATCGGTCAGTGAGGAGAGCAACCTGTTAGCCTCTTTATCACTGCACAGTTATTAGAGTTCATGGCTGACCTTTGATCATCTGTCAAGAATCAGTGCCACCAGACAGTCCTCCACTGCTATCAGTGATCAAAGCCCCGGGCATCATCCAAATCAGTACCACGAAATGTTTCAACCTGCGACTCTAGCATCCTTTCTTCAGATGACTATGCAATCTGTCTAACTCCAGTCCCATGGCAGTTGTAATCTGATAGTCATGGGAAACTATGGGTAATCTGAATACCTTATTCATATATGTCTTATTCATTTACTAGCTTCCACCTTCCTAACATTTCAGGAACTCATGTGAATCCAGCAGCATAACAGCACAGTGACCTAGTGGATAGCACTGTCACCTTAGAGCAAGAGGTTCACCAGTTCAATTCTCAGCTGAGGTGCCTTCTGTGTGGAGTCTGCATGTCTTCCCATGTGCACGTGGGTTTCCTCTTGGTGTGCTGGTTTCCTTCCCCATTCCAAAGACATGCAATAGGTGGACTGGACACTCTAAATTGGCCATTAGTGTGAGGCTACATTTGGTGTTGTTTTGGTGTAAACCTTGGCTGTAGATGATTGTCACTGTTGAAGTGACACCCTGACCCATTGTAAAAAAGTGGAGAAAAGGGATGGTGGATGGATTTGGATCCTGAAGCACCATGCACTTGTAGGCAACACAGAAGTCCAATGAAGGTACTTCATCACAGACACTCATATTGTACTCTTGCTATCAGAATATGCAAGCATAGTCATTCTGTTGAAGAACTCCCACCTCACTGACAAAGCTTAAGGTATCCAGTTCGCCAGGCCATACCAAACATTGTCTGCAATACAGTAATACATCCGGCTTTTTGCCTAGACTAGAGCAACCATCTTACTCTGGGCTTACATTGTAATGGAGAGAAGCATTCCCACAGAACAGGAAAATATTCAGCAGTCCTTTTGTCTCCTGTCATTTAAACAGAAATATGTTCTCTGAAATGGTAATGGCTTTGCTTTTTGTTTCCATTCACATAAATTGATAGGTATAAATATTAAATAAGTAGACACAGTGTTTTCTATAATTTCCTATGGTCTACTTTGCATCACAAGTTATTTAATTGTGGTACCATACAATATGGTAAAACTATGGCTTTAACTACTATCATTTCTGATGAAGATATTAGAAGTGCTGTGGGAATTTGCCAGTACTGTTTCATGTGTTTTGTAGTTTTGGAGCAAGAATACACTCGTGAAATATTTTGGGGAAAGTACTGTAACAAACAAAAAAGAAACTCTACAAGAAATACTTGATAGAATTTAATGATTTAGTGCTTTTGTTCGTATTACAAGAATGTCATCAGAGTAAAACACATCCCTGTAAAACAAGCTTAAATATGCTAAAAAGGCAGGCATAGCAGAAAATATTAATGCTTCAACCTTTGACCTGCTCTGCTATAACAATAAGGGATCCAGACCACTGCTGTACACCATTTACTCCATTTGAGGAGTGAAAATAGTAGCCAAATTCTCAGCATTAAATACTTTATGTCTACAGTATGTACTGGATTTTAGGAAGGGACTATTTTACCTTTCCTCCTATTTGTGATTTTTTTTGGCAACCCATATCTCAAGTCATTGCAAAGATCTAGTGAATGTCCAGCTTGGGGACATGAGGGTGGAATTTTTCTTGTTTGCAGAAATTGCTGTTCTTTTAGGATTATGTGACTCTGATTGCCAGCATGCACTTGAGTAAATGTCTGATGACTGTGAAGCAGGCAGAAGGAAAATAAGCACTTGTCTCCAAAATATGTGACTTATGCTCTGCAGGTGAGGAGCTGCAATTAAGGAAATAGAAGAGATTAAATATCTTGGTGTCTTGCTCACGAGTAAATGCAGAGAAGATCAGAAGACTGACCAGTGGATGGGCTGAGTGGCAGAAGTACTACAGGTATTGTACTGGACTGTGGCGATGTAGAAAGAGTTGAGTCATAGGATGAAGATCCTAGTTTGCTAGTCAGTGTATGCTTCCATCCTCACCTATGTTATGTGTTCTGGTAAGAGACTGAGAAGATGAGATCATGGATATATGAGGAAGAAATCAGGTTCTTTATCTGTGTAGCCAGGCTCAGTCTCCATGACAGAGTGAAGATCTCAGCAATCTAGAAAGATCTGAAAGTATAGCTATTACCGGCCTGTGTTGAAAGGAGTTACTTAAAGGAAATTTGGTAACTAGTGATGATAGACCCTAGTCGCCTTCCACAAGAGGTATATTAGGAATACCCTACTAGGAAGAGGTCACAGAGCAGACACAAAGGCATGTTGGAAGGTTTATATCTCTCACTTTACGTCACACATGGGAATCTCACAGGAAAAGCTGGAGTCTGTTGCTGTGGATAGATTAGTCTGGTCTACATTACTCAACTTGTTATCACCAAGGCCCTCACCTGGATAATTGGTATACATTTTTTAAACAGAATTCACCAAAAAAATCCTGCCGTTTTGCTGTCCCTTCTTAAGTTATGTAATCTTGAAGCTTCTTATATATGTTTGTGAGAACTGTGTCGGGCTGAAAAACTCCACATAAAGAAAATTACACAACAAAAGACCATTAGTAGTCAAAAGCACAGACTGGATACCCAACCAGAAAGCCCATTATAAATCAAAAATATCCTAACAGAAAGAAGTCCAGCTGTTGAACTCTTGTTGAGCAGTCAGCTTTCCATTTGATTATGCTACTTTAATTGAGTAATGAAAGATTTTATTTACCACTAAGCCATCTGAGCTGGGCAGGGAAGATATATGAGGAATTTAAAGGTCAATTTGCAAAAGTCTGGACAGGTAAGACTTATGATTGCCATCAATATGATCGCTCGTACTACTGTTAACCATAGCTCCTGACTGCCCAGCCTATTACAGAACATATACTCCACAAAATACTCTCGCAAGTACAGCAAAGGTGGAGGGCCAAAATACAAAACTCAAATGCAGAAAACGGCCAGCACTCAATGTCAGCAATACAATTCCTTTATTAATGTTCCATGTAAACCATGTAACTACAAAGGCAAACCAGTTTTATACAAAACACCCAAATATTGATGTTTACAAGCTCAACATGAAACATTGATCTTACAAATGCCAACACACCGCTAGGCATCAGTCAATGAACAATCTCAGTGCATGCAAAACCTGCAAAACCAAAAGTAATTTAAAACATGATTTTACAGGAGGGCTATACCCCACCCACAGCTAATTATATATGTTAACTCCAAAATCACACAATCCTGGGGAAAAGACCATATTGCCTTACCCCAAGACTTGTACAATCTTGCACACCTGTCAGCGATCTGTTTAGTCAATCAATTTTTTTTGGTTGCACAGATGTCGACCAAACACAGTGTCAAATTCAGTCCACACACACACACACACACACACACACATATATATATATATATATATATATATATATATATATATATATATATATATATATATAGATAGATAGATAGATAGATAGATAGATAGATAGAGAGAGAGAGGGATAGATAGAAATATATAGATGTGTAGACAGACAGATAGATAGATAGATAGATAGATAGATAGATAGATAGATAGATAGATAGATAGATAGATAGATAGGTCAAACATAGACAGAAACAGCAAAGCATTTACTTTTCTTATCAAATTTTACATTTGCAAATATGAACTTAGATTGAGTTTAAAGGTTAAAAGCAATAATTAGTAATATTTATTACATCAGAATGCTGAAAGAAAAAAGGTGATTATAGCATTTTTACCACACTATTAATAAGCCATGAAGCATTCACCCACTCACAGCACACAGTCAACGTACTTGCAAGATTGCTTGTACAAACTTTACATTTAGCAAACACATATGTCAGAGTACTAAACAGTCAAGGGGATGTGTCCATTATATAACTACAATTATGGTAAATGATGCCATAAATAAAGTTAAAAATTAATTTCCATGGAATCAGACAAGGTAAAGATGGTGCCCTAGAGAGTACCAAAAAAAAAATACCCTAACTAAATAAATCCCTTTACAATATAAACTGGTAGAGTTTCACAATGAGGGGGGTCAAATCATAGACAGACAGACAGACAGTTTTAGACCATTCATTCTGACCACTATTCATTGGATAGAGCACATTGGAGTTATGGGCCCGGGGGTCTACTGCTGTCAGATATTTGAGTAGTATGTTTTTTGTTAAGGGGAAATATTGCATTTTGAATCCTACATTCTTTCAAGATGTTCTCCCAGTTCTTGGTGAATGATTTACAGTAAATCTTACTTATTTTGCCCTTTTCTGAGCATTCAGCAGTATTCTACCTAAGGGCATAGTTGATAAAATAAATTAATTTTACATTGCTCCTAATTCAGTGGATAAGATGAGTTAAGTAACATTTCATTGATCTATATCTCAGGGTGGCACGTTACGTGGCAGCATATGTCTCAAACTTAGGTTCGTAGGTTCATAGGTTGGTACTAGGCTATAGGCCCTAGGGCCTATGCAAGCCTAGCCATAACAATTCCCTGGATATTTCTTACCACAATATTTACTTCTCCAGGCCCTTGTCTAGCAGGGCGACTGACTGACCCAGGGGTGAATTTCCTATCTCCCATCCAATCATCAAGGTTCCTTTTGAAGAGGGCCAATGAGGCTTGATATGTATGGGCAGTCTATTCCAGAGTATGGGGAGTCTCTGGGTCAGGAACCTATCCCTCCAGCATGTTTTGTTCATTGTGATGACAAGGTTTAGATCCCTGGAGCATGTGACTCTGACGGATTGGGATTTCTTTAAGTGGAGCATGTCCAGCAGCTCAGGGTTTGACATGGCCTTGTATGTTAAGCAGAGATCGCCTCTGAGTAGACGATATGCCACAAAGTATAGCTGGAGTTTTTTTAGACGGTCAGTATATGGCATCTGCTTTAGGCCTGTGATTCTTTTAGTGAAGTATTTCTGTGGCCTTTCCAGCTGTTGCAGATGTCTTGTGAGGTACATACCAAATGGGGCATTATACTCTATATTGGGTCTAATGAGGGATGAGTACAGTGGGACAATGACCTCCTTTTTTCTGGATGAAAAGCCCTTAGTGATGAGGTGTGCCACATAGAAGGATTTCCTGACTGTTGTGGCAATGTGGTTATCGAAAGTGAGACCACTGTCCACCTGTGTCCCTAAGTCTCTCATCACACTTTCGATGTTTAGTGTCCTGCCACCTAGGTGGTAATTCATGGGTACATGTTTTTTTCCAAAGGGGATAACTATACTTTTCTTGGCATTAAGCTTGAGCCCATGGCTCTGGCACCAGGCAGCTGTTTCTGTAAGGCCCTTTTGTAAAATATCCACATCATTTGGGGATTCAATAATGGCTCCCAGTTTGCAGTCATCTGCAAACTTTGTTAGCCAGAGTCCCTTAGTGTTGGCCTGTACTTCAGAGAAGTAGATGCCAAACAAGAGTGGTCCCAGGACTGAACCCTGAGGTACTCCACTTGTCACTTGTCTGGAGCTGGATTTGGAGTCGGCTACTTTTACTGTCTGGGTTCTGTCAGTAAGCCAGTTAGCAACCCATCAAGTGACGTAGGGATTCATGCCCAGCTTAGTAAGTTTATCTATGATTCCAGAGTGGGGGATGATGTCAAAGGCCTTGGCGAGGTCCAGATAGGCTGTGTGGACTGCCTTACCCTCGTCCACAGCTCTGGAGACTGATTCAAAGAAGTCAATCAGATTCAGGAAACAAGATCGGCCCTTCACAAACCCAAACTGGGTGGGGTCCAGTGTTTGAAGGTTGACAATGTCTTTGTTTATAAGTTCCGTGATAATGCACTCCATGCCCTTGCAAATCAGGCTTGTCAGACTAATGGGATGGTAGTTCCCGGGATCCAAAATGGATCCTCCCTTGTGGAGCGGGATAACTGTAGCTGTGCACCACTCAGTGAGCACGAAGCCTGAGGTGAGGCTATGATTAAACATGACACTTAGGTGAGGTGCCAGTTCATTTTGTAGTTCATGTAGTACACAGCCTGGGATGTCATCTGGTCCCATGGATGCTGTATTCTTAGCTTTGGAGAGTGCGGTTTCTACCTGTGTGGCCGTGATTATCAGAATTTGGCAATCTTTTGGTATTGAGATGGGCCCTTTAGGGGGTGAGAGTGGGGTGAAGCTGGCACTAAATCGATCTGCCAGGATAATGGCAATATCCTTGGGATCAGTATATTTAATGCCATTCTGTTGTAATTCAGAGCAGATCTGAGCATTGCCATTTAGATTCTTGACATAACTATAGAATGCCTTGTGGTTTTCTTTGGAATATTTGGCAATTTTATTTTCATAACTAGCTTTTGAGGATTTTATGAGGGATCTCAGCTTCTTACTGAGGCTGGTGAGGGAGTTTTTTGCATCCTGGGATTTTCCTCTTTTTTGCAACAGTTTCTTCCTTCTGTTGTATAGTTTGTTTATAGCAGGAGACCACCAGATTGGCTTCCTTTTTTTGGAGAAGAGCATATTGGTTCTATTTGGGATGGCACGATTCATGCATGAGTGGATGTGCTCGTGCAGTGCCTTAGTGTAGGATTCTGCAGTCGAACTTCCAGATCCAGTCTGCGTGGGTGTTGTGAAGTTTGTCACTTCTGACTTCAGTAGCTTGAAGTTGGCTTTGGAGAAGTTTTTTAATGAGGTTTCCTTACTGGGGAGGTGGGGGTGGGATGTGGATGTCAAGGGTGATTTGCTTATGGTCAGACCTGACCAATGAGGGGGTGACCACTGGTGTGGAGCATCTATCTCCCATGTTGGCAATGACCAGGTCTAGGATATTGGAGACCCTGGTGGGACAATGGATTAGTTGATCCAGGGCGTTGAAATTTATGAATTCCAAGAACCGTTGGAAAAAGGAGTTGGTACCTGAGAAGTTTTCCCAATTAATGGCAGGGTAGTTGAAATCACCCAGTATTAGGGTGTTTGGTTGTATCTTAATATTTTCCATTATGTTTAGAAAGGTGTAGTGAGAATCTTGGGGCATGGTTGGGGATCTGTAGCAAGCTACAATTTGGATTGCAGTCTTACCTAGTGTTAGTTGCACCTGGAGAATTTCAGATGCATTGTGTTGGGCAACTAGCCTGGAGGTGTGAATATCCTTGATGAATATGGACACTCCTCCACCTTTAGTGTTTCGGTCCTGATTTTGTGGTTGAAAAGTGTGGTAAGAATTGTAGCCTGGTATTGCATGGGTGCTCTCTGGAGCCTTGAACCAGGTCTCAGTTACTGCACAGATATCAATGTTCTCCATTTTTAGGAGTGCCTCGAGAGAGTGCATTTTGAGGTTTAGACTTCTAGCATTGAGTAGCATTACCTTCAGATTTTGCCTGCTTCTATCTGTTACGGTGGTGGTTTTATCCTTTGAAATTTGCCTAAAAAGGCACTATAGGGGTGGCAAGAGCTTTAACCAGTAACCTGAATCCCAGGAGTGACAGGTGCAGACCATCTCTGGCAAAGCATCGTGGTTTGTTGATCATGTCTTCCCAGGCAGACAAATGACACCAGAAACTTAGCCAATTGTGGAAGTCAATCATTTTGTTCTTATACTGTGGTATTATTCCAGGTGAAGGCAGGATGCTACTCAGGGCTAAGGTCATAACTGCCTGGGTCACATGATCCAAGAGCTCTTCCATAGCTCTTTTCATGTAGTCCAGGGAGGTACGTCTCAAGTCATTCACTCCAGCATGGACATTGTACTTGTGGAGTGACTTGAGTGCATACGTTATGTGGCGGATCCTGGCACCTGACAGGCAGCTGACTGTAATTTTTTCCTTGTTCAGTCTGGTGAGTGGGACATCAGTGTGCCTGACTATAGAGTCACCTATGACTAAAGTGTTGGGTACATTGTCTTGCCTTAGGGACTGTTGTTGGGTAGCACACTGGTGTTGTGAGCTATGTGTCACTTTGGTTGTGACTGGTGTTTGTTTGCGTTTCGGCTTCGGAGGTCCTTGTTGCTTGGGCAGGTTAATGTTAAGGGTCTCCGCATATGTGGGTTTAGTGTTGCTATGTGTGGGTGTTGATGGTGTGGGTTTTGAAGGGCTATGAGTTGCTTGAGGTGTGATGCAGGTGTTAACCTTCTCCTCTTGACTGTCTAGCACAATCTTGGCCGGAAAGAGCTTTGCTTCCAGTTTGGCTATGTAAGTGCATCTCTCACAGGTTGTAGTGTTGGGTGGTAGGAGGAGAGGATTGTCTGTGTACATGAGGCAGTTGCCGCATTGCCCCAGTATGCCCAGATTCACCAGGTGGACAGAAGAAATCACCGGAAGCTGACTCTTGGACATGCCTGTTTAGGTGCTTTTATGTAAAGTTTAAGCGCTGTTTTCCCTTACCTTTGCAAGGTACTTTGCAATTATACGCTGTTTAGTGCCTATGATTAATTTCTCCTTATTGACAAGGAGAGCTGAGTGCTTGTATCTATTTCAGGCTTCCTAGTGCTTTCCAGCAGGTTCTAGAGCAAGTGCTAGTCAGAGGGGTTCAGATTTTAGTGCTACTACTGAGAAACCAGCTAGTTTTAAGGGAATATTTGAAGAGTAGACTTTCTGGCACCTGGAATAGTTTAACTGTAGCCTCGCAGTGCTGCACGATGTGAAAAATGTGCAAACACACACGTTTTTAAGCCAGAAAGTTGAAAGGGTAGAAATCAGCCCAAAAGGCTAATAAAATTACAATTTCAGAACTGGAAACCACTCCTCTAGCTTTAGGATAGGCAGCACAATGCTCACCAGTCCCACTGGTAGGCAGTAGGACTTCCCTCTACCAATGCAAGGTCTGGATAGCTCTGAGCACAGAAAATAAAGTCCTGAGACAAGCAAAGCTTGGGATATGTACTGGCTAGAAAAGGTGGGAAATGAGCAAACAAGATAGTATTTTTTTTTTTTTGAAACAGGCTAAACAATGCAATAATACAGTAAATAAACACAGAAAAGGCTAACACACTTGAGTGTGTAGTCCTAGACAGTAAATGCAATTAAAACTCTACAAAATTAGCAATTTAAAACTTTTTTAAATGAAGCAAGGCAAGTGCACAACTGAAAAACGATTTTAGAGCAAGTAACACAGCAGAATAAGTAGCTAGTCTACATATACAGAGAAGTCTATATATACAGAAAAGCAGCTAAAACATACAAACACTTCAGATGCAGTGCAACCTAGAGCACTTGAGTTGTAGCAATATAAAGGCAATTACAGTTATAATAAATGCTCTGAAATATACTCTATATTTCCAAAATGTTTGACAAGCACAGTCAGAACACAAGGAGATTCAGGCAAAAAAATTTTTTTTTTTTTTTGAAAGGGAAAAAGGAGAAACAGAAGGCCTTATCAAATGTTATCTCAGTATTAGGTAGAATGAGCTAATGACACTAGACTGGAGGGAGTGTCCCAGATCAGATTTACAGTAGGGGTGGGCCACTGCAAAGCCACCAAGTATAACAGCAAGACACCAACTGCGAGGGAGGGTGGGGACAAAAAAATAGCTTACAGACAGTAAGCACTAGAGAAAGCCACAAAATGAAAGTTTTTAAACAGTTAAAGATTTGTTAAGATACAGAATGTTTTTAACTGCAAACAAATCAGTTACTTCTGTCTACAAAATGTGGAGTACTACCTCTCATAATATGCAACAAATGGGCAAACGTGGAACATTTAACAACATTATCTAGGAAGCTGACAGCATGGTAAAAAAATGTTAATACATGCTTTAAAAGGGTATGTTGATGAATTAATATGATACAGTATTATTTAGCATAGATATGTTTGAAACAATTCTTAACATGATTGTGTGACTGACCCTTCCAATATGGAACAACATGGAACATGGATTTTATCAAGCTCAGAATGAGGACCATTCTTTGTTATGAGTTACAATTGAGAATTATGCCTGTCTAGTCCATATGGAGTTCCCACTAATATCCCAAAGTACTCTTTACTGGGATCACTTCTTTTGGGATTATTAGTGAAATATATAAAAAAAGAGAATAGAGTTTGTATAAATAAATATATTGATTATCACAAACAAAGTGAGAAACATCACTTCAGTAAGAGATGCTGAATTCTCCAAGATGGACTACAAAAAATGCATACCTATTACAGTAGTAATGACCTCAGTATTAATAAAAAATAGACGTAGATGATATTTGTTAAAAAGGAAATAAATTATTACAAAATAAATTGTTAAATCATAAAAATAACAGTACCATTAAAGATCTAAGGACGATGGCAATCAACAATTTAGACAATGACCAGTGTTATCAATCAACAAAAGAAAAGCATATGCTGTAGCCCATCAGATTCAAAAAGGAATGTCTTATCACTTCAGGGAGTTCATTGTTATCATTTTATAACTTACTGATTCTATAGTCTTTGAGGAAATATATCCAAATCAGAGTCAGGTCACCATGAATGAAAATATTTTTGGGGAAATATCTACTTGAAAAAAATGTTCCATTTTAAAAATTGGAAATGTGTAGAGCATCCAAGCTTCATTTTGGGCACACGCATGTTTAGACAGGATGGCATGCATTTGTCAAGATAATGGAGAATTTTTGCAGCAGATATTTTGCAACATTTGACAAAAATAGGGAAGGATTCTTGCCAGGTCAAAAGTATAATAGTTCATAGATAGCAACATTTGATGCATCTCTATTGGTTGTTAATACTAAATACATTTATAATATTTTTTTCTTGGAAAATGTATTACATTCCCAAAAGATTGATGTTATTGTTTGTGAAACATACTTAAAGAACAATGACTGTACACCAGTTTTGTCAGGATATGGTGTTATGATAAAGATTAACGACTGTTATGAGACTACATGTTCAGTGATAATACAATACTATACATTATGTAACTGTGACAACAAAGATAACCCCGGAACATATAACAATTGCTGGAGTATATAGATCACCAAATTCAAGTGCTAATGACCTAGAGGAATTCATACATTTCTTGCATGTAACACAGGAGAGAAAAATAATAGTGGCTGGGGACTTGAATTTACCAGAAACCGACTGGAATAATTGATTGAACAACATTAATAAGGAAATTATTCACAACATATGCTCAGGAAGATCATTTGTTTCAGATTGTAAAAAAGCCTACCTGGGAACAGAACATACTATACATTGTGTTCCTAAAGAAATCAATGTTACTTGCAGTCAAGTTCTACCAACACTGACGTGAACTGTGTGTAGATTCTAAAATTTATTTTCAAAGATAACATATTTTAAATATATTTATAAACTCTTACACAAAGCAGTTTGGCTCTAAAAAGGGGGTGATAAATTGTCCTAATGATATCCAGGTAACCTCAGATACTGAAATGAAATAAGTTTATACTGAAAAAGAATTAAACAAAGTGGATTGAAACAAAGCACAGGGAGGAGAGAGAATTAATAATAATGACCTGAAAGCACTTCAGCAAAAACTTACACTACCATTATATCTATTATTTACTAGGTCATATTAATATGGAAAGATTATTCAAGACTGGATATATGCACTTGTCAAACCTGTCTTTAAGGGAAAGGGGAGTAGGACAATCCCAAAGTCATACAGACCCTTAAGTTTACTTTCATGTTGCGGAACAATAATGGAGGAGATAATATTGGATACGTTATTGTCAGAAGTGGAAAGGTTGGGACTTAAAACCATTTATCAGCATGCATATGTTCAAAATAGATCTATTACCACATGTAACATGATGTTTTATAACAATATAATAACAGCTATTAATGAAAATGTGTGCTGTGATGTAATTTATAGGGTCCATATCATATATTCGAAATTCCAAAATATCGAACACCATATGTTCGAACTTGGAATTTCAAAATATGATAACATCGAACACTCAGAATAGCTATTTTTTTCCCAGGGAAAAAATTTGCTGTTCCGAGAAACATACATACAACACAAGCACACCAAAATAAATAAACCACGCACATACACTTAACAAAACCCTACTTCTAACCCTACACTAAACCGTACATACATTCCTAACTATCCACTTACCTTAACCCCGCACCCTAACCCTAAGGTCCGTAACTATCGCACACATACCCTATGAAACTATACACAAACGAACTAATTAATACACACACGTACAGTTAACAAAACCCAACCCTATACTACACCATTCATATATTCTTACCTATCCACTTACCTTAACACGCACCCTAACCCTAAGGTCCATAACTATCTCACCACAATGGAGGAAATAGCGAAGCCACGGAACAGCCCACCGATATCTTGCCCTAGGTAAGAATTTGGTGCTCTGAGGCTTCGCTATTTTCATCCTTCGATGTAGTGGGTTCAATATTATAACATTCAAAGTTTTACAACTTTGATGTTATAATATAGACCCAATTTATATAGGTTTAATTTCCACAAAACACTGATCAATAAATTAGAACAACTAGGTATTGATGTGTTCTTGATAAGATGGATAGCTGTATGGCTTACAAATATGACATGGCAAACATCATACAGCAACTGGGCAGATGACATTTGAGGTTATAGTCAGGGTGTCTGCAGGGCTCTGTCCTAGACCTATACATGTTTTTATTGTATCTTTCAGAACAATCTTTTTCATCAGAATTTTGAACCAGAAGGCAAATAAGGTAACCCAGTGCCCAGGTGTTCTACAGTCTATATGTAGATGACTTGAAATTGGGTAAACTGATTACGTGTTACAGATAAGGCGTGTCTGCAAAATAGCTTGACAAAATTGACCATTTGGGCACAGGAGAAAAATATGCTGATAAATACATCAAAACTAAGCATATGGGATTTGGGAGACATAAATTGAAAGGTGAATATTTAATACAGCACACAGTGATTGAAACTGTAGACTCATTTAAGAACCTGGGTATATGGATAGATTCAGCTATGAGTTTTTCTAATCATATCAACCGATTGGTTAATGATAGTTATAGAACTATAGGTTGTATAAAAAGATTTACAAAGTCTAGGAAATCAAAAATGATGAAGGCATTGTTTGTTAGTTACATTAGATCCAAACTTGAATATGGAATAACAATATGGAAACCCTATACGAAAACAGGCATGAGTAAACTTGAAAGGGTACAGTGGAAATATACCAAGGACATCCATGGATGTGAAAATTTAAGTTATTATGAAATACTAAAATAGCTGAACTTGTACATAAATATCATAACAATATTTAAGAAGAGACCTTACGCAGGTATATAGGGCATTTAGAGACAACTACCTCTGGGAATGTTTGGGGTTATCAAAAAGTAGTAGAGAATCATCAGACATTCTATGTAGAAGATTATATAGGAATGAGAAATATACTAATTGAGAGAGTAGCTGATGCATGGAACAGACTGTCAGATTACATTAAAGCAAGCATTAGTTTAGATATTTTTTAAGAACAGCCTGGACACTTATTATGAGAACAACTATTTTGGTATATTGGCAGGCTAGCAGGGCATTAATGCCCATGCTTGAAATATTTGTATGTTTGTATATAAAAGACATAATAATTCCTTACTACAAAATTCACTGGATTGGAAAACTTATTTGAAAATAATTCAGGAACTGTCATCATGTCATATTTCTTTCATATTCCAGAGAGGTAAACCCTGCTTGGTTTATAAGACAATGTCTGATGTGGTTTTGTTTGAATCTGGAAGACACCACCAAGAAAGATAATACCTATCAGGGAACTTAATAATAAAACTAAATACCAGTAATATAAAAAGGTGAATGATCCATTGGGCAGATCTTCTAAGAGAATGTAGAAGCTTACTTTTATAATTAGAACAAGTCAGCCATTAAATTCCTTCAAGGAATTTCTTCAAGAAGAATAATGATATTTAAGGAAGCCTATAGAAATAAGTGTATATAATAAAAAGCAAAGATGGGAGTGTCCTATCAGAAGTGGAATATATTAAAAAGAGGTGGTGGGAATATACAGAAGAGCTATATAAGCAGGGCCCTAACATTACTGATACAGACATCACTGTGTTCTCTGATCAAAGACAGATGTCCTGGGGAGTGAAGCTAAATAAGCCCTAGAAAGCCTTCTGGAGGTGATGGAATTCTACATGAATAGTTTAAAATCCTGACAAATTATGCTGTCATAATGCGGATTGAAATTTGTCAGTCAGTTTGAAAAAAAGGCAGTGGCCATTGGATTAGAAAAGGTTGATTTATATTCCAGTCTCATAAAGTGCAATGCTGAAGACTGCTCCAATGATCAAATATTTGTATTTGTTTTACATGCTAGCAAGGTAATACTCTCAAGATCTTATAAACTAGATTCCAGTATTATCTGGATCAAGAATTATCAAACATAAAAACTGCTTTAGAAGGAACAAAGGACAAGAAATCAAATTAAACGTGCTACATAATAACAAAAGAAGAGGAGTTTCCAAACACATTGCATTTCTATTTTGTTGCCTACACTAATGCCATTGAATATAGTGGAATATAACAAATCATGGCAAGTTCTTAGAAAACCTGGGGCACTGGGTTACCTTATTTGCCTTCTGGTTCAAAATTCTGAAAGGAGTATTGCAAGTCTTGCGGTCACCATACTTATCTGATTTATATGCTGAAGATATCATATGATATATGTGTATTTCTATGTTTTTGTAGTGGAGGAAGCATCTCTACTGTCCCCACACCACCTGCTATACTAACTCCAAGATCTCAACAATCAGAAAAGGAAAATTCCCATTCCCTGCTGCATCGCAACTGCCTACAAAGAAATGGTGGTATACTGTGATCAAAGCAATTTCTCAGTCACTTATGCCAGCATTTAAAACATTTGATATTACAAATGTTTGATAAACTGCCTGGTTATTATATATAAATATGTATAAATGCACACACTCACACATATACATATATGGCATGTAAAATATATTATTTATGTATTTATTTATTTTTGTTTATTTATTAGGCATTTGTTGACCAGGAAAGCTTGACTGGGCTAGTGCCCTTTTTCAGAAGAGGCCAAGGGTGAAATAGCTCCACAGAAGAAACAAAATTGCATGGTTACAATTCATAAGCTCCATAAAGAAAAAAAAACTGCAAATGTACAATTCAAATAGTTCATAGAAGCAAAAATATATACAAAGTGTGTCAGGGTGAGTATTTCATACAATTGAAATTTACAGAAAAGAGAATATAACCCACAGGCAAAGTGAAAAAAAATATATAATAAGATTAAGTTTGAAAATCTCACAAGCACAAGGAAGAGGAGTAAAACAAAGGTTTAGTAGCTCACAGACAGACAGGTAAATTATTATGTACACAGTATATGAGAAAGAAGTATGACAAGGCAGGCAGGATGAGATGGCAGAGTGCTGTATCTAGGTTTAGAAGTTTAGAGAAATTGCAGCAAGTGTTTGTGGCTAAAAGAATATTGACAGTATTTTTAAGAGTAATAAAGAGGGTAGAGTAGATGATAGTAAAGTGATAGACGAAAGAGAGATGGTATTAAGGAAGAAGGGTGGTTTGAGTTAGACTTACTACAGTAACAGGTTCAGGTCTGAAGTAGATGTTGGTTTAATGCTTTTTTGAATTCTTGTGAATGGGCTATGTTTCTGATGTGCAAGGGTGGTCTGTTCCAGGCTGGAGCAGGTGTATAGCTATAGAGATTTTGGCCTATGGATTTTTTAGGTTGTAAATTTCCAGCAGTTATTGGCCTGAACTTCTGAGCGTTCTGGAAGGGGTATAGCAAGAGATAAGTGGAGTGTTAGAAGGACAGACAGAAGGCCTGTATAACATGGAATGAATCATAAGGCATTGTGAGTAGAGAAATTGGTGGAGTAACTCTAACCAGTGTTAAGAGATTGAGGGATTGGCAGTGGTGTGTTTTTGAGGTACAGTTCGCAGCAAGTCTTACAACTTTGTTATAGCTGGATTCCAGTTTGGAAAAAAGAGAGAGGCTTGTAAATTAGTATTTGAGAGCTGTAGAGAAGTCTACAAAGAAGGAAGGCTTGGGCAAAAGTAAATCTAGATTCATTTGTGAGAAATGTGTTATTTCTATATAGCAGCCCCAGTTTTTGATGTGTTTTTAATGCAGTGGAGGACATGGAGGTCAAATTTGAGTTGGTCATCTATGATAACTCCAAGGAGTGTGGTGTGTGTTTCAGCATTATTGACAGTGTTGTTGAGGGATGTAATGGAGAAGGTAGGTTTGAAATGTGTGAGGGATTTAGGTAAGAAAAGAAGAAGCTTAGTCTTTTTAAGATTTAGTATGAGTTGGCTATTAGAGAGCCATTGTGCGAAAGAGTTAAAGGAGTTTTCGGGTGTAAAGATGAAGGTCAGAGAGGGAGTCTGAGGAAGTGATGACTGTCGAGTCCTCTGTGTATTGTCTCATCGGATGGAGTTCTCATACCTAAGCTCCTCCTTTTAATCTGCTTTCCCTGGATCCCTACCAAGCCAAGTTCGAACTGTTGGCCTGCAATGCACTTAAACAGAACCAGGCAACCTCAGGATCAGTGTTATTTTCAAAATATACAGAAACTCCTTCTTTTAATCTACTTTTCCGTGGATCCCGACCAAGCCAAGTTTGAACTATTAGCCTGCAGTGCTCTTTAACAGAACCGGGCAACCTCGGTATCAGTGTTATTTTCAAAATATACAAAAGTCTGTTTTATCCTCTGGACAAAATTAATTGATAACCCTTGTTTAATTTCTATTTTTTAATGAAAGCACTCCACCACAGACTTTAGCCTGCCCACCCCACCCAGTCCTGTACTTCCTAACAGCAGTCTTTCTCCCTTTGCATGCTGTTTTAACTATTTGAAAGACCTGCTGTTTTTCTAGTGTTACTAAACCCTTTCTGCTATAAATTGTGTTTTTTTTCTAAATCCCACATACTCCTGGTGTAAGTGTTTTTTTTATTTTTTTCAAAAGAAAGGTATGCAAAAATAGTAAGTCCAAAGTACCTACTGTTTTTTCTGATTGTTTCAAGACATTAGCTGCCCCCATTCTGTACTTCTAACTGCAGTCTCTCTTTATATGCTGTTTTAACTATTTGTAAGCCTTGCTGTTTTTCTACTTCTACTAAACCCTTTCTCTTATAAATTCATGTCTTCCTAATTTCCACATAATGCCTTGGTAAAATCTGTTTTATTTCAATAAGAAAGGTATGCAAAACAATCAAGTCAGAGTACCTACTGCCTTTTCTTATTGTTTCTGTAGACTTGCACATCTGTGAAATCAGGGCCAGCACTTTTCATTATACTTTTGGCTATCCACCACTCTTCTGGTCTATTCTGTCCTCCCTCTCCCCCACAAGAACAATTACAGACTAATCAGGGCCAGCCCTTTTCATCATACTATTGGCTATCCACCACTTTTTCTGTTCTATTCTATGCTCCCCCACAAGACCTATTACAGCCTAACCTAACTTTCTTAAGCTACAGGAGCCAGTGTCCTGTCACAGCTATAACATTAAGTTTAGTACCCAGCCGTGCTCCTAGTCCCTCCCTTATTTGAAAGCTTACCTCTGCTCCTTGCTGGTCCCCACATTTAACTAACTTTATATATTACAATTGGCTTCTCAGTAGTCAAATTTCAATAAATAAAGATTGTATTAGTGTATCATACCCTCATCAAGCTTACTGATAGTTTTATTTGAAGATCCTTACCTGCAAATCTCGGTGCTGCCCTGCTCCGTTTGCCCTTGCTAATGCCCATGCTCACTCTGTTCCCTACTCTTCCCCCATTTCCCACCCACCACCACTACCCCTAGTCTTATACCAAGCCATCTCCACCCATCAAAACTGCAACCAATCACAGATTAGGCACTCCGTCTCACTACCCTCCATTAACATATACCAAATGACATCCCCCTCCATATCCCCACCTACAACAATGAAACCATCACATAATCATAGAATAACCACTATCCTTTCATGCAATCTCACTAGCCTATTTATCCAAACACTAACCCTCTACCTCACCTCCTACCAAACCACACCACACTAAATGCTACCTATACTACCGCAACAAAACATACCTCCACTTATATTCCTCACACTCCTCACTACAGCCAGCACATATCCCCAAGCCTATACCATCACAATACGATAGCATCTAACTCACTCATTTTACTTCCAATCACTCCTAGCTCACCAACAGCAAACACGTATATAGCCATACTAACTAAACTTTCCAAACTCTTACATCATATAAACTTTCAACTGGTCCTAGCAGGAGACATACACCCAAATCCAGGGCCTAACCCTATGCAAACTTCCACAGCTAATTCAACCTTTCCTCTAGCCATCTACCCACTACTAGACCAAAAACAGTCTACTAATTCTAAGCTTAAATATTCAAAGTATTAACAATAAGCTACACTCATTACATGTACTACTATCCACCTACTATCCTGATATACTATGTCTGACTGAAACCTGGCTAAAACCCACTACAGCAGACAATGAGTTCTTTCTTGCTGGATACAATGTACTACACCACAATAGACTGTCTAAAAAAGGGGGGGGGTAGCATTACTCTATAGGAACACCCTAAATATCACCACTATTAATCCACAAATCCCTTCCTTCAATAACTCTGAACTTCTTCTAGCTAAACTCAAACTTAGCAACAAAAAGTCAGTCAATATTATGATATGCTATATACCACCAGGTAACAACATCCCTACCCTAGAAGCCTTCCTACAATGGACAAGTCAAATCCTGCCCCAGCAAACTATCATCTTCTGTGACTTTAATATAGATTGGGACACATGTTCACCTATTAACCCCAGAAACCATATCAACCTCTATAATTTCTCACAAGTCATTCAATCAAGCACTACACTAGGAAATGCAAAAATCAAAGAGCGTCTCCTAGACCAGATCTTAATAAATAAAACTAACACCTCTTACCAAGCAGGCATCCTCCCAGACTCCCCTAGTGACCATCGACCCACCTTCCTACTAAAATTCAAAACCCAGGCCAACCCTACCTCTATATTACAAACAACCCGTAACACAAAAGAAAATTGACTCCAACAAATTCAAACTCAAGCTAAAGCACAGAACTGGAACATACTAAAAGTATTACTGCTAGAAGAAGCTGTAATCCATTTCAATAACACTTTCCTAGACATCCTAAATGCCCACACTCCAGCCCGGGCCACTAAACTCAAAATGAAAACAGTCCCCTGGCTTACTAGATAAACTAAAAATAGAATATAAGAAAGGAACAAAACCTGGTATCACTGGAGAGACACGAAAACCCCAGCAGCTAATGAACAATTCCAAAAACTTAGAAATGAGACAAAAAAAGTAGTTATCCTAGATAAAAATAAGTATTTCCTCCAGCTACAAAACAAGCATCAAAACAGCCCCAAGAAAATCTGGGCAGGAATAAATAAACCACTCCATCCTGGCAGACCCTCCAGCCCACCTACAACCTCCACTAGTGAAATCACAAATATACTAGACATGGTTAACACATATTTCATAGAAACTATTTCTAGTCTTGTTCTAAAAGAGCCCATATCTATCACCACTAATTACCCAAAACCTGTAGATAGACCCAGAACAACCTACCAATTTCAACTCACCCCTACCAACTATGTCAAAAGGATGCTATCCAAACTTAATTGTACTACACTAGCAGCTGATGGGATACCTGCTGAATACCTTCAGTTGGCTGCCAATGAACTTGCCTTCCCTATATCCATCCTTCTAAACAGATCTATCTCAGAACCCTCAACACCACCCAACTGGAAGACCTCCTATATTATCCCACTCCATAAAGGTGGTGCCATGGCACCTCCACCGACCTCACCAACTATTGTCTCATAGCCATCCTATCTCCACTAGCTAAAATATTTGAAAAATGTGTACACCACCAATTTATGCCATACGTGCTTAACAACCAACCTCTTTCCTACCCAACATGGATTTTGGCCTTCTCATAGCACAACCACTGCCCTACTCTCTTTCACAAACCTCATCAACCAAAGCAAACACATAGGCAATCTAACTTCTGCCATATTCTTGGACTTATCAAAGGCCTTTGATATGATCAACCATCTTAAACTAGTACAAGCCCTTACTGACCTTGGCCTTAGTAACCAAGCATTAACTTGGTTTCAGAGCTATTTACAAGGAAGACAACAAGCAGTTTGGTGGGACAACAACCTATCCACACTGCTACCCATCACCACAGAACTCCCACAAGGTTCCATTTTAGGTCCCCTCCTATTCTCCATTTTCACCAATAATCTCCACAGCATCTGTCAAGATGCAGCAGTTACAGAATATGCTGATGACTCAACACTTGTCTGTTCAGCCAGTGATTCTCAGTAACTCCTCTCTATCACGCAAAAAGCCTTCCATACCACCAAAACTGGTTTCTTATCAAAAACCTAATACTAAATACCAAAATATCCAAACTGTTGCTACAAATCTACCACAATACCCAGCCCATTTAATACAGTGTCCAGGGATGGGACTATCATCTCCCCTGACACTCACACAAAATTGCTAGGAGTGACCATTGATAATAACCTCATATTTCATCAGCATATAAATCAAACCATTATAAATATCTATAAAACCTGGGCAGTCTATATAAAAATAAACCATTTCTAACACAACCTGCTAGGATAACAATTGCTCAAACTCACCTCCTTTCCACACTATTTTATGCCTCACCCATTCTCACCAACTTACCCAAAACTGAAATTGCCAAACTCAATACCTATTACAATGAAATTGCAAAATTTGCTACCAATGCCCCCTACTGAGTCCACCACTGCCATTCCCTAAAACAACTTGGCTGGCTTGAATTACCTAATCTCCTAAACTACCATCAACTTTCCTTTGCCCACAATCTCCTACTACTCCCAGACAAAACTCCAGCTCTGGCCAGTCTACTAGAACTACAAGCTAAAACTAGACAACTTCTATCTAGTGACAAAAAATTAATCAAGGTCACCAAGACCAACAAAACAAGAAGGGGACTCCCTCTTCCCTAACTACATAGGCAAAATTTGGAACACCCTACCTACTGCTATTACCTCAGCAGGCTTAAAGGTTACATTTAAAAGACTCCTGAAAGAACACCTAAAGCACACATGGATACGCACTTGTTCCCCACCTGGCTGACCTCCCCCCACCCTCTCCCCTTACTCTTGCCCTCTGTCTTCAGCTTCATCACCAAAAGAATGCAACTTCTCTAGCTTCCTTCCAGTTCCACCTCTAATTCTAACCCTTAGTCAATATCCATATGTCACTGCTAGGACACTTTATCTATCCACTAAAGTTTACTTTTCTCTTTGCAGCTCCACTCTTACTTGAAACTTAAGCTACTTATACCTCCTGCTTTTCTTACTTAACCTGTTATCCAATTTCCCATCTGTGTCTCTTCTTCTGCTACTATACTCCCTGCTATGCCTAATCTTTGCTCTCTTTGTTGCTATACTCCCTGCTATGCCTAATCTTTGCTCTCTTTGTTGCTATACTCCCTGCTATGCCTAATCTTTGCTCTCTTTGTTGCTATACTCCCTACTGTGGCTAACTTGCTCACAACTTAACTGTATAAAGCAAAAAATGCAATCCCTTTTAATGTTCACCATTATGTAATGCCTTAGCCTAAAACTGTAAAAGATGTGTTCAGTCTATGTAAATATGTTAAATCTTAGGCATCAATGCAATGTTACTATTCAGTGTTAAGTATGGTACTATCTACATACATTTGAGTGCTTCTGTATGCACCTTATATTTTGCTTAAAATTTAACTGTGGAGCTTTTCTCCCCGGGCCTCTGCTGAAAATGGACATGCATACAGTTGGACTTTCCTGGTCAAGAAATGTAAAATAAATAAAATAAAATAATAGGGGAGTCAGGACAGGAAGAACACAAGTGATTAGTGAAGCTGTTGAATAGTAAAGGACCAAGTATCAACCCTAGAAGAACACCTGTTTTGATGGGGAGGAAGAGAGACATACAAGAGAACCATTTGACTGATTGCTGTCTATTAGTGAGATAGCTTGAGAACCAGGAAATGTAGGAGAGTTTGGAGAGTAATATAGGATGAGAGATGGTATCGAATGCCTTGAATAGGTCAAGAAAGAGCCATGTAGTAAGTGTCTTATTGTCTCAGTCAAGGGAGATTGAGTTTGTGAAGGAGATGAGTGCTGTGGTAATGTTGGAATCCATGTTGTGTGTTTATAATTAGGTTTTCTTTGTGTAAGTATTCCATAAGTTGCCTACATACCTATGTTTCGAGTATTTTGGAGAGGGGGCAGTATTGCTATAGGCCAGAAGTTAGATAGATCTGTGGAATTGCCAACCATGTGGAGAGGTATGTTATAGAATTGTTTCCAGATCAAGGGAATGGTGGATTCACTAACAGATCAGTTTATAAAAATAGAGATGGGGTAGGCTAAGGAGTTTTCTGCTAGTACGAAGAAGAAAGAAGGAAGGTTGTCCATGGAAGGAGAGCAAGGCTTGAGTTTAAATAGGATGTGTTTTATAAAGCTAATAGAGACAGGTTGCAAAGCAAATAAGTTTCAGGAGAGGAGGGCTCTAAATGAGAGTGGGAGTTTGGGATCTGCTTAGAAGGAGTGTAAGGATCTGTGTGCTTTGTGGGGTTGGGGGATTGTATGAGTTTACTGATAGAGTCAATGAAATGGTAGATGAATATGGTAGCCGTTTCAGAGGGGGTGTTTTTTGGACAAGGATTAGGTGCTGAAGCGTTACCAGGTGCAGGATTTGATTTATAGAGTTCTATAATTTTGGGGGGTTATTGCAATGGGTTGTCTGGGGAATTGAGATACATTTTTTTCTTGTCAAGGGTAATTTGTTTTTTGGTGAGCTTACATAGTTCTTTGTAGGTTTGAAGATGGGTGGATCATTTTGTTTTAGTCCAGAGTTTCTAGGCAGAGTCTCTTTTTTGCATAAGAGCACAAGTAGATTGGGATAGCCAGGGAGAGTGTAAGGACTTAACTCTTTTTCCTGAGAGGAGCAAAAGAGTTTAGTATGCTTAAGAAAATGCTGTTAAATTTTTGCACTGTTTCATTAAATGGTAACTATGATATGAAAGCCAGTTTATAAAGGTGAGTTCATAAGTTCATAGGTAGGTACTAGGTTATTGGCCCTAGAGCCTATATAAGCCTAGCCAAACAGTACCCTGGCTTTTGCCACCCAAGAAAATTATTTTCCTGTGCCACTGTCAAGCAGAGCCACAGAAGTGATCCCCGGGGTGAATTTCCTATCTCCTATCCAATCATCCATATTTTTCTTGAAGAGTGCTAATGAGGAGCTTTGTTTGATATGGATAGGTAATCTCTGGGACAGGACTCTATCACTCCAGCAAGTTCTGTTTATTGTGATGACAAGGTTTAGGTCCCTAGAGCATGTAGCTCAGAGGGACTTGGATTTCTTTAATTGGAGCATGTCCAACAGCTCTGGATTTGACATAGCTTTGTATGTTAGGCAGAGATCACCTCTGTGTAGGCGACAAGCCACAGAGTAAAGCTGGAGTTTTTTGAGACAGTCTGCGTAGGGCATCTGTTTGAGGCCGGTAATCCTCTTTGTGAGGTATTTCATGGCCTTCGAGTTGTTGTAGATGTCTTGTGAGGTACATACCAAAAGGGGCATTGTACTCTATAATGGGTCTAATGAGTGATGAGTAGAGGGGAACAATAACCTCTTTTTTCCTGGATGAGAAAACTTTTGTGATGAGGTGTGCCACGCAAAAGGATTTCCTGACTACTGTGGCGATGTGATTATTAAAGGCGAGGTTACTGTCTACCTATGTCCCAAGGGCTCTTATCACACTTTCAGTGTTAAGTAGACTATCGCCTATGTGGTAGTTCATGGGTACAGAGTTTTTACCAAAAGGGATGACAATGCACTTTTTGGCGTTGAGCTTGAGGCCATGGCTTTGACATCAGGCATCTGTCTCAGTGAGGCCCTTTTGCAGGATGTCCACATCATTAGCAGTTTTGATTATGGCTCCTAGTTTACAGTCATCTGCGAACTTTGCTAGCCAAAGACATTCTGTGTTAGCCTGTACTTCAGAGAAGTAGATACCAAACAGGAGAGGACCCAGGACTGAACCCTGTGGTACTCCACTTGTCACTGGTCTGAAGATGGATTTAGAGTGTGCTACTTTCACAGTGTGGGTTCTGTCAGTGAGCCAGTTCGCAACCCATCTTGTGACAGGGATTTATACCTAGTTTAGTGAGTTTATCTATATTTCCAGAGTGGGGGATGGTGTTGAAAGCCTTGGTGAGATCTAGATAGGCTGTGTGAACCACCTTACCCTCATCTATGGCTTTGGTGACTGCTTCAAAGAAGTCTATCAGGTTTAGGAGACATGATCTGCCTTTTACAAACCTGAACTGGGTAGGGTCCAGAGTTTGGAGATTACCAACATCATTGCTTATAAGTTCCATGATGATATGTTCCATAGCCTTGCAGACCAGGCTCGTCATGCTAATGGGGAGGTAGTTCCCTGGGTCCATGGTGGCTCCCCCTTTGTGGAGTGGGATAACCATTGCCGTGCACCATTCAATGGGCACAAAGCCTGAGGTGAGGCTATGATTGAACATGGTACTTAGGTGGGGTGCCAGTTTGTTCTGTAGTTCATGTAGAATGCAGCCT
This sequence comes from Protopterus annectens, assembly GCF_019279795.1. Lineage (NCBI taxonomy): Eukaryota > Metazoa > Chordata > Ceratodontiformes > Protopteridae > Protopterus > Protopterus annectens. Next base: position 408,354,510 of record NC_056726.1, on the reverse strand, counting down.
GGGATATTGTCAGGTCCCATGGATGCTGTGTTCTTGGCTTTGGAGAGTGTGCTTTTTACCTGTGCAGCCATGATTACAGGAATGTCCGGTATAGGGATGGGCCCTTTAGGGGGTGAGAGAGGGGTAAAGTTAGCACTGAACCTATCTGCCAGGATGTTGGCAATATCAGTTGCATTTAACTCCCCTCGCTCTGGCATCAACTTTTATAGCTGTGCTATTTAGAGTATAAGGGCATAAACTGGATAGGCTAGGGCAGTATTTTAATTTATGTGGCCTTCGTAGGTGTGGAGTGAATCTTTGGAGTAGGATGGGAGAGTGGTCACTCACAGAATTAGGTAGAGATGGAGAGTGATGGTATGGGACTGGGTTAGATACAAGTATCCAGTTTATGGTGGAGCAGGTGTTTTAGGGTTTATTGAAGTAAGTGGGAGAGTTGACAAGTTCTGAGAAGTTATAAAGGTTGATACTAGAGTGATGGGAGTTAGATCTAAGGGATAACCATTTGATTTTGACATATCTTAACAGGATAGTTTCATTAGTTACACTGTGCGTGAGCCAGGAAAGTATGTGTTCAAGTGCTGGGATATTGTCATCAGGAAGAATGTATATAGCAGCTAGAGCTAGTGTTTTAAAATCATTTAGTTTACAGTTCACAGTTAAGAGTTCAGCTGGAGGAAACTGAGGGGATATGTTGGCGAAAGGATAGAGGTTGAGGTGTTGGAAGTAAATTAGCATGACACCTTTGCCTTTCTTTTTTAAGTCTGTCGAATCAAAACATGTTGTTGTAGCCAGGGGAAAGAAATTCTTTACCAAGGGTGTGAGGATTGAGTCAGATTTCTGTAAGACCTATAATATAAGGAGCATATTTGTCAATTAGTACATGTAATTCACTAATTTTGTTTAAGAGACTGCTGATGTTAAGAGAGAGGAGGATTAGGTGCTTGGGGGGACTGGTTGAAGGTAGGTTGAGTAGAATGGCAGATAGAGGTGTTGTTGTGGATGGGGCCAGGGTTAGGGTGGATGTTTTCTGAGAGTATTGTAGCTTTGAAGAAGTGGAGTAATGAAGGCAAGTTGAAGCAGTGGTATTTAGTTTTGACTTTGGAATGAATAGGCGGTGGGGGAATTTTTGATTTTAGGATGGACTGGGTTGATGGTAGGAAGAATTGATGATGATATAGTAAAAGAGTAAAAGGTTTGGGAGTACAGAGTGTGGTGAATGGAGGTAGGGTAAATATAAGGGAGGGATTTATGGGGATATGATATGAGGTGAGGAAGGACAAAAGTGCAAGAAGACATAGATCAGTGAAGATAGTTTGATACATGGTGGAGGTGAAAAGAAGATAATGAAAAAAGGTGGTAAGGATGATGAAAGTAATGGATGAATATGGGTGAAAGGTGGAATGTTGAAGTAGGTTCTGATGAGGTGTAACTAGTGTGTTGAGAGTTCTTAGTAATAAGGGTGACAGAAAGTTGAAGTACATTTAATTGACGTAGTGTGTTGATAGTTTTGAGTGATGATGGATGAAAGAATTTGAGAGAGGGAGGAATAGCTGAGGTAGAATGTGGAGAGTTCTGAGTAATGAGGGGTGAGAGAATTTAAGAGAGGGGGAGTAGCTTTATAGAGAATAAGTGAGGGGTAAGACAGAATAAGGCAATAGTGTTAGAGAGAATGAGTAAATGTTACTAAGAGTGAGAGTTAGTGAAGAAGGTAGAGTAAAGACGGAAACATGTATGTAGATAGAAAGTAGAGGAACAGAAGTATACTTTCAGAGGAGGGAATGCAGGTGAGGTGTGGGGAGGACTGAAAAGTGGCAAGTGGATTGGTTGTTTAGGTGGAGGAGTGGTTGATATGATATGTAAAGTTGGAGTGGAAGCAGGGAGTTAATGATAGGCAGGATAGTATATGTAAAGTAAGTCTGGCAGTAGAGAGTTAGTGATATGCTGGAGGGGGAGGGAGGACAATGAGGTGTGAGAGGAGTTTGGTTAGTTATAAATGTAATGAATGTAAGGATGGGTGGGAAAGGGGTAGGGGAGTGGAATGAGCCTGAGCAAAGCAATGGCAAATGGAGCAGGTAGAGCCAAACCTCTAGCAGGACTGTGGGTCAAAAACTATTAGTCATGCTGGTCCACAAAGGTAGGAAGAGTATTTGGCAGAATACAGCTTTTCAAATTTGTAGCAAGATAATATATAGTTAGTTAGCACACCTGAAATAGGTCGGAAAGGATGGAAATGAAAAAAATATAAATCAGTGGGAGAAACAGGATTGTTAACAGGAGATTAGGTTGAGTTTGACTGGAAGCCTCTTTTTCAATTGTGAGGATTAATACTGTTTTCTAAGGTTATTTTCTTTATTAAAATGCAGTATTTAGATTTGCTGTTTATCCATAGCTGCTATTGGGGATGAAGAGAAATGTAAGGGAAGAAAGTATTTACTGAAGAAGATCACCAGAGGAACAAAACAGAGGGAATGGAATTGATTTAACAGGCATGCCTAGTGGCATGCTCGCCAAAAATGCCTATCAGGAACTGTGGAACACACAAAGATCAAAGGCTAGTAACCTACATCAACTTAAATGTTCTTGTAAGTATGGTGTTGGAACTTTTCAATCCAATCAATGGAAGAGGCACTCAATTCTTTATTCTGCTTGATAGGAGTGTTTTCATGAAGGGTGCTGCAGGAATTTTTCCCCTTAAGGTCAAACGGAAAGAAAAAGTGAAAGTAGAGTAGAGGTTAGGAAATGAAGCACAGAGGACCAAGCAAGAAGTAAAGAGAAAATATCTTCACAGCCAAACCTTTGAGGCCATACTGTAAAAATATTGGGTGCTAACTTAAATGTGTGTTTGTCTGTTTGCACGCATACCTGTTTGTATAGTGGTAATGCTACAGAAAGAATATATGTGTGTGTATATATATATATATGAAGTAAAAACAGAATGGCTCTGTCTGATGTAAAGTCTCACAAATAAGAGTTGCCAGCCAATAATATCCACCAAGATATAGGACAGTCTCCTGCAAAACTTCCAGCACCAAATTTCAGACATAAACTTCCATGTGTACTTCAAGATAAGAGTAGAATTTATTTGTAAAAAGACAAGTTCAAACTTTAACAAACAGACCAACACTCAAAGTTTAAATATCATGTGGCTACACCTGATAGGTTAATTAATCCAATCAATGCACTTCTATCATTATTTAAAGGAAAACTCCCATGCATTGTATAGAACAAAATCATATACAATTATTCCAGTACATACAAGTAGTTAATCAGTACTGTCAGACTTTGTATGCACATACATATTTTTCACTATGAAGTATTATTACTATACTTCAAGAAAATTCTATAAAATCAAATATAGTCTATAAACTTAATTAACATAAAAATAAATATACATAAAAACATAAGAACATAAAAGCTCTATGATACACTTTCCTTATAACTATTAATATCTCAATCTTTTTACAAATAAATTCTACTCTTATCTTTTTCTGTCTGAAATTTGGTGCTGGAAGTTTTGCAGGAGACTGTCCTATATCTTGGTGGATATTATTGGCTGACAACTCTTATTTATGAGACTTTACATCAGACAGAGCCATTTTCATGAGAGGTTTTACTTCATTATTTTTGTTTGTGCAGTTGGTTTTGGCATTATTCATATATATATATATATATATATATATATATATACACACACACACACATACACACACACACACACACACACACACACACACACACACACACACACACACACACACACAGACTTCATTAAATCTATTTTATTTTAAATAAGATGTAGGGTTGGAATTAGGGTAAGGTTAGAGTTATAGTTGATATTAGCACTTATTACTTTGGTGGTTCCGGAGGAGCAAGATGCCCTGCACTACCTTTGTAATACGTGGTAATCCTGACCCTAAATTTGCCCCTGTTGCAACCTTGCATTACAACTGCCATTTCAGTAACACTACCACTAACCAGCCAAATCTGAGGCTAGTATTACTGAGGGTTTTATTATGAAGATCATAAAAGACATGTGCTTTTGTTTTGCATCCTGTGTTACATGTTTTGAGTATTCAATAGTGTGATTTTGCTTTCAGTTTTGTGATACAGAGATGAATCACACCATAATCATAGTCACCAAATAAATATAGTATATATACTACATTTTCTTTCAGTAAGCCCCATGGAAAATGTATGCAGAATATTTGAAGTAAAAATATTAAAATATCTGCAAGTATTCTTGCAAGTAATCCTAAAGTATACACCTTCATCTGATGAAAATTATTTTTTCATTGTTCTCTTTTCTTAGTCCTATGTTAACAGAGTCACTGTGCAAACACTATATTGCATCCAGAAAATATAGGAAGCTAAGAAAAAAAGGTATTTGAAAATTACTTCAACAATTTAGGACTATATTTCTTGATCTGTTACATTTGTTTTAGTTTAAAATCAATGTATGCACTATTTTGTCACAAGAAAAATAAGTGCTATAAAGATTTTAAAAGCACAGAACTGTGGAGTGCCAGTGGTTCAACAAGAAGCACACTCTCCTTTGGTACTGGACAGGAAGACTGTATGTTCTATTCCCAGTCCATATGACTGGATTGCTGACACTCTTGTGTACATTGTCTTTCAGATGAGTCATTAAACTGAGGTCCTATCTGCCTGAGATGGTGATAGCTTGATTGGATGACAAAGATCCTATGGCACCTATTGAAAAGAGTAGGAGACATTCCCTAATGCCTCAGCCAAGTTTCCCTAAGTAGTATAAATACCACTGTGGGTCTCTCCTGAAAAAAGGCCACTAGCTTAGTGGGACTAATCTAGTCAACAAAGGATAAATAAATCAATCAATCAATAAATAAATAAATATTACTGCACCATGATATCAAAGAGCTTACATAGGCAACATCTTATCATCTATCTCAGACAGTATTGAATTTGTTTATAAAGTGAGTCATAACTTTTAAGCAAATGATATTGAAAGATATTTGTCACAGTGTTGAATGATGCCATGTAGATTAAGATTCCAGAATGCAAAATTTCGGTTACAGTCTCTCGTTAAATGACCAGAAGGACTGTTGAGAAATGTCACATTTGTTTATTCATATATTGTGTGAATGTGTGTGTAAAATGCTTGGAATTTTTATCTAATGAATCCTGATGTTATATGAATCCTTTAGAGTTGAACCATTTTGGTTCAGAATGAGCAAATTTCAAAAGGTCATTTGATCTTTGAGTTTGAGACCAGAATGACAAAGGAATTCTACATGTTTTAACAGGAAGGAAAGTTCTTGTGTGAGGCAGAATTCTTATTCAAGAATGTTTTAATGCTATATGAAAATGGTATGTAAGTAACCTGGTATTGTGTCAGATGGCACACTACTGAGTTTTGGACTGGCTGCTACAAAAAAGTAATTCCATCTACAAGTTTTCTGTGTTAATTTTTTCGGGTCTATATTAGAAACGTGAAAGCCGAATTAAGCGAATACAAATTCATCGACACATAAAGGTCAATGTGTGAAATCAGCGAACAAAGTAAGTGATGAAAGGGAGAACACCGAAAGTGATACTGGAAGCAACAGCACCATATAGGTAAGGCAAACCCAACTCATAAAACCTACACTAAAGCACTTTTCTAAATGTTTTTGCAGGGGAGCAAGACCCCCTGCACCACCCACACCCCCCTACTTAAATATACCAACTCTGAGACTGCACTACAGTGGGGAAAAGGACTTATTTCCTCATCCCCATGATCACCCTGCTGGCTGAGGAAATACGTTCGGCATCTCCCTTTCGCCATTTACGTTGTTCGCTCATTTCATACATCGACCTTTATGTGTCGATGTAAACGTATTTGCTTAATTTGGCTTTCGGGGTGCCTCAACGGATCCTGGAAACTATCGCCCCATAAGGCTGACTAGCTTGGTCTGCAAAGCTATGGAAAGGATCATCATGGAATTCATAAATAAAGATATTGGGGACCTACAGACACTGGATCCTACCCAGTTCGGCTTTGTTAAGGGCAGATCCTGCCTCTTAAACCTGGTTGATTTCTTTGAAACAGTCACCAAGGCCATTGACGAGGGGAAGGTGGTCCACACAGCCTACCTGGACCTCGCAAAAACCTTCGATACAATACCCCACTCGGGCATTATAGATAAGCTCACCAGCTTAAATATAAACCCCTATGTCACTAGATGGGTTGCAAACTGGCTCAAGGACAGAACCCACATGGTTAGAATTGCTGGAGCCATGTCAGACTCCAAACCAGTTACAAGTGACATCCCATAAGGCTCAGTCCTGGGATCTCTCTTGTTCGGTATATTTCTCGAAGGTACAGGCCAACACGGAAGGACTGTGGCTGACCAAGTTTGCAGATGACTGCAAACTGGGCACCATATTCGACTCTCCAGCCGACACAAGCATCCTCCAAAAGGGCCTCATAGAAACAGACAACTGGTGCCAGAGCCATGGCCTCAAGCTAAACACCAAAAAGTGTATAGTCATCCCCTCTGGCAAAAATAAAGTGCCCACAAATTACCACATAGGTGGTAATCCATTAAGTACAGAAGAAGTAATTAGGGACCTGGGGACCCAAGTTGATAGCAATCTCTCATTTGACAACCACGTAGCCAAAGTGGTTAGAAAAACATTTTATATAGCCCACCTAATCATGAAGGGATTCACATCTAGATCAGGGGTGGTCACCATGCCTCTTTACTCATCCCTCATCAGGCCCATAATTGAGTACAATGCCCCTTTTGGGATGTACCTTACCAGACACCTGCAGCAACTGGAAAGACCCCAAAAGTACCTCACCAAGAGGATCAAAGGGCTCAAACAGATGCCATATGCTGCCCGGTTAAAGAAACTCCAGCTCTACTCAGTGGCATACCGCCTGCTCAGAGGCGATCTGTGCCTGATGTATAAAGCCATGCCCAACCCGGAATTAATGGACATGCTGCACCTCAGCAAATCCAAATCCCATCGAGCTACGCACTCGAGAGACTTGAACCTCAGCACTGAAATAAATAGGACATGCTGGAGGGACAGATTCATAACCCAGAGGCTCCCTTCACTCTGGAATAAAATCCCAGTCCAGGTTAGGCAGAGTCCCTCATTGACTGTCTTCAAGAGGAATCTTGATGAGTGGATGGGAGATCATAGGTTTACCCCGGGTATCACTTCTGTGTCACTGTTAGACAGAGGCACAGTATACTAACCTCGAAAAAGGGCATAGCAAAATTCATTTAAAATGGGTGGCGGAAGCCAAACACACTCTGGCTAGGCTTATAAATGCCCTAGGGCAGATAGCCTAGTATCAATCTATGAACCTATGAACCTAATATAGACACATTTTTTTCATGCTGCTTTATAATATCTATTAACATTAATTGGATTGAGACTATTATTTTATATATACTAAATAGTGAAATTGATGTGAAATTCATATTAATATGACTTATTGTGGAGGGACAATGATTAGTAAAGGGGATGTTGAATGCGCTAATGCTATTCATATAAACGTTAGACAAAGGTTGATAGAAAAAATATGGCACTCAGCAGCAGTAACTGTGTGGTGCACAATACATATATGAATGAAAGGTGATGTGCAGGCATGAGAGAACACATTTCATAAAGTGTAAAACAGAGAACAGTAGCCTGTAGGAATCCCATATATCAGTGTTGTGTGGGGTGTCTCAGAACCCCGGCTGATATGAAGGCTCATGCTGCCTAGTACAGTGACAGCCATGGTAACACTTACCTACAGTGTGTGAAAGGCAAACAACATTATCTTTGCTGACCATAGGTCATATCTCTAAGTCATACTGCCCATTTATTTATTGATTTTATTTATTTATTTATAATTTTGCTGACCAGGAAAGTCTGACTAGGAGAGAGCCTATTTTCAGAGGAGGCACGGGGAGAAACGTTTCATATTTACATATTAATCGTTGACACATTCAGAGGGTTTGCATTCACCACAACCACTGTACCTTATTCAGGCAACATAATTCAATGGTATTTCAGCTGAAGATGTGCACAGCAAGCCCAGAAGCAACTAATCAATTGTGATTCTGACGGAGTCACTAGCCACATTACACAAGTGGGTCATAGGCAAATGTATGCCTTTTGCACATGCACAACAAATGAGTAAAATGGCAGCCATATGTTTTATGAATATCATAAACTGTCCCCAAAAAAACTGAGTACTGACCTGAACAAAAATATACATACAAAAACCATATGCGAGTTAGTCGGAGCACAAAAAGCAATATATATGCTTCTTACAGAACAGCTGTTCTGGATATCTGCATTATGGGTTGCTGTTTATTGTACTTAGCTACCTCCAGGAAATTTTATGTGTACAGGAGAATGTCCTGACCATTCTACATGTTGTCTAATGATGGAAGTTGGGGGATTTACAATGGGCAGCACATACTTGCACTCTAAAAATAACATTCTCCGGTATATATGCTATCTCACAACTTGTCTGTGATGCAATTCCTGATTATTAGTGTGCCCCAGACCTTATCTATCCATACAGTGAATTGATGTTCTCTCTGTGCACCAGTGCTGTATATCTCTTTTATATGTGTGTGTGTGTGTGTGTGTGTGTGTGTGTGTGTGTGTGTGTGTGTGTGTGTGTGTGTGTGTGTGTGTGTGTGTGTGTGTGTGTGTGTATGGTTCCCACATAGTTCACCGAAATGTACTTCGAAAGTTTTCCATGGCTGGAAAACTTGACAAACGTTGTTGTTATCAATTGCTGTTTTTCTTTTTTTTATGTCAGAGTTGTTGAATAGAGGAATACTGTTGAAGAAGGCAAGTGTGGGTTTTTATGTTACTGCCGAAACATTGGGATTTATCAAAATGTCGGCATTAGGGTTTAGAAATGTGTGTGTGTAAGTGTTTGAGGATAAGGGTTGGATTAATGTCTAGGTAAGAGGATAGATTGTGTTCTGTAAGCATTTGTGGGGAAGCCTTAGAGTAAGGGCTAGGTAAGGGGAAAGATTTAGTGTTATGCAACTGATGTGGCTTAGTTACACTCAAGATTAGATGAGGGTATAGAATTAGTGTTGTGCACATATCAGTTTACATGCAGTGTGTCCCTGAGTTGACTTTGCCTCATCCACACAATCTTACTAATATGTGTTAGCTCTAACCCCACCCTTAATCTAACTTAACCTAACCTAACCTAACCCTATAACTCCTTAGAAAAACCCTTTCCATAACACTACCATTTTCTTGACAGTTCACATTTAAACTGTGTAAAAAAACACACACAACAGTAAGTACATCCCCATGCCTAGCCCTTACTTTAACCTAACCCACAAACACCAATACACACACACACACACACACACACACACACACACACACACACACACACACACACACACACACACACACACACTCTAAAGGCCTCTTAACTTCCTCAACTAGCTGGTTCACCAGCTACCTAATCATTTGCACCCAGTCTGTAAAATATAATGACTCCCACTCCATCTTCCTTCCAATCACAACAGGAGTCCCCAAGGCTCCATACTTGGGCCAATACTTTTCAATATTTTCATTAATGATATGCACAAGGAATCAAAACGCATCACTATAATACAATATGCTTATAACTCAGATTTAGTTTGCTCAGCCCCAAATCTTACCATCTTAGAAACCATCATACAGGAAGCTTTCACCTCTTTAGAAAACTGCCTAAATAAATCTCAATTGCTCTTAAACCTCCCAAAGAGCACAAACTAATCCTATTCCTCCCTAAACACATAAATCAGAGCAACCCCGAACTTAATATTATCTCCTCAAACAACACAAAATTAGGAGTTATAATCAATAAGTTAAAATTTGATCAGCATATTGACGCGGAAGTCAAACAGACACTCTGTAAACTAGGCTTGCTTTATTACAGCAAAACACCCGCTAAGTGAGCATTATAAAAAATAGCCGTCACCTAACTTCTCCTTCCTACCCTCTTATATGCCTCAACAATATTCACAAACCTCAACTCTTCCACCAAATGCAAACTAGAAAGCACCTACAACAAAAATTAGCAAATTTGCCTGCAGCCTCCCAAACAACTCCCATCACTGCATGGCGATCAAAACCCTCAACCAGCTTGAACGTGACTCAACACATCACCCTCTCCCGTTTACTCACAGCACACAAAATACCTTACCATTAATTTAAAACACCCTCGCTGTCAAATCTCATACAATGGTATCTAAAAAACCACAACGCTGAAACACCAAAAATGAGTAAACCACTCTCTCCTGCAGAGGCAATAATTCCAATAGCGAAATGTAAAAAATTCCTTTTTATTCCACACGATACAAGGAGTTAATACAAGAAGATGACAAGCGCTTTCGCCTGGTTCATTCCAGGCTTTATCAAGTCAAACAACCATACTGGTTGTAAGAAACTGTTTATATACTGTTGGTAATTAATCACATGATGTAATTAACACACTTGATTGTTTAAACCAACTGTTGGCTAAGCTGAGTGCGGAATAAAAAGGAATTTTTTACATTTCGCTATTGGAATTATTGCCTCTGCAGGAGAGAGTGGTTTACTCATTTTTGGTGTTTCATACAATGGTATCTACCAAACAGAACCCCAAGATTCTCAGAGCTTAAATCAACTTTTGCTAATAAATCCAATAATTATTATTGTGGCTCGCTATTTTCTGTCACCAACTTTCAGGCAAACAAACTTCCAAACCACATCAGGCATTTAAATAATCTGCAACAATTCAAATCCACTCTGAAATATCACCTGGCAACTAATAAACTATGCAACTGTACCACACCTACAGTCTGAAGTATGCATTCCTAACTTTGTCCACTATAGATACTATACAAATGGATTAATATAGTGTTTTTGATTCTACTCACAATATATTGAAAACATATATTTCCTTAATCTAGTATGCTTTGTAATTAATATTTTTGACTGATTTCTTTGAAATGCTTTGCAAATATTTGTTGACCGTTTTTCTTCTGAATTGTCAAAAATGTATTTCTTTCCTTGTTTTGGAGCTTTTCACCCCAGGCCTCCACTGAAAATGAGCATTTCATTTCCCAGGCAGACATTCCCAGGAAACAAAACAAATAAATACATATAAATAAAGCTATCCCCTTACCTAGCCCTTACTCTAACCCTAATCTACAAACACACACACACACACACACACACACACACACACACACACACACACACACACACACACACACCTAATGCTTAAGCTTTCAGTATAAAGGTTCATAGGTGTTTACTTGGCTAATGACCACAAAGGCCTTTTTATGCCTAGCTATGCCTTTTAAATATCTGACAAGCTGTGGTATCCTTGAAAAGTGTAAGCAGGAACTGGGGAAATGAATCATTTGCGAATATTGACCTGGGAGGTTAACCATTTTATAGGCTGCCTGTGTCTATTAGAGACATAAGTGCTACCAGGGATGAATTTCCTGTTCCCCATCCAACTGTCCAAATTACACTTGAATTGGTTTAGGGAGGAACTCTGCTTCACATGGATGGGTGGCATGTTCCAGAGAAAATATAGTCCCTGGAGTGCATACCTGTCTCTCCAGCAAGTACTATTTATATCACAGGCAAGGTTTAAGTCTTTAGAATGGGTCATTCTGGTGCTATTTGTTTTGTGGATATGCAAGAGGTCGACCAAGGTGGGGTCTGAGAGTGCCTTGTATGCAAGGCATTGATCTCCTGTAAAAAGGCTGTAGGAGACAGAATATGAGGATATGGCTGCTTTGTTTGTAAGTTACAAAGAATCCGCTGCATCTAAAGTCATCTGATGCTACAAGAATGAAAACAGTATCATTTTGAAGATCTGCTAATTATTTTTACTGCGTTTCATAAGAATCTTCTATTAATTGCTACATTTCTAGCACTTTAGTAGACTTTCAAAGCTGAACTGTTTCCATTGCTGCTGTAGTACTTAATTACATTGTATCTGCTAGTTTTACAGGACAGTAGTATCTAGATTGTGTGGTTTCCCCGCACTTCAGTTACAAAACCAACATTTTTACATTGAGGGTTTTCTGTCTGCACTCTTATGGCAGAAATGTGCTGTAGCAAATCTATCTGAGTTTGGAGTTGCTGTATGGAAGTTTATTGTGTGTTTTCCTGATTGATTTATAGGCCTTGCTGTCGTAAAACTTGTTTTTCTGATTCTATGTAAGCCCAGTGTTTGCATGGATTTGTGCTCAGTTCCTCGGAACTGCTCTTGGTTTACCTATTTCGCCTGAAAGTTATGGAGAACCTGTTGTACCTAAAGACATCAGCTGCTAAAAGTGCAAAAATAAGTGTAATTTTGCACTTCTGGTGATTTTGCTTACTGTATTTCACAATAATCCTGTATTAATTCTTACATTTCAGGCACTTTAGTAAACTTTCAGAATTTAACTGTTTCCACTGCTGCTGTAGTACTTAATTACACTGCATCTACTAGTTTTACAAGACAGTATCTAGATTGCATGTTTTCCCCAGCACTTGAACTCTAAAGTCAGCATTTTTACATTAAGTGGGTTTTCTGACTGCACTCTTCTGGAAAAAGTGTGCTGTAGCAAACCTGAGTTGGGGGCTTCTTGCTGAAAATGTATTGTGCTTTCCTGATTGGTCTGTAGGCCTTGCTGTTGAAAAAACTTGTTTTTCCAATGGTATATAAGCCCATTGTTTCTTCTAGGCTGCCCTCCATGCAGAAGCAGTTAGCAGTGCCCTGTACATTCAAGCTAAAATTTCTCTTAGAATAACTGTCTCTGCAACCTTCCCCAGTCCCCTTTTTGTTCTAGGAACATCTGAATTGCACATAGAGCAGCATTGCCTTGTTGATAGCTGCAGTTCAATCATACTGATTATGGCACCCATTCTTTGTCCATGTGCTATCATCCCAGTCCAGTTAAATCTATCCATTCTTCTCCCTGGTTAATCCCACAGTGAAAAACCTAAAACCATGGATAGGCACATTCCCGCTATCTCTGTGGCCAGTGGCCATGGGCATCCTGAAACAATGTAGCATTTGTCTCGTGTACTGACAACCATTGAATCCTGAAACAAACACAGTATATGAGAGATGCAGTTATCCTATGAAAATTGAGACATGACTCTCACATACTGATAAATCAAATGACAAACAGGTTGTCAGCACATGCACATCATTTACCTCACTAAATACGGTCTCAACACATAAACCAACATAGGCAGAGGTGCTCATAAGTAACTTACCAAAACTTCACAGACCTCCCATATGCTGTCCTGAGAAAACGCATGCAAACAAAACCAAGTTAACACTTACCACTACACATAAAAATACACATCACAGTGTCTTCACAAGCAAACCCATAAGGCAAAACAGCACACATTCAATCATCTTGGTCATAGGAGACTCCATCATGAGAGACATAGATGCCCCCTCACAAGGATGGATAAAGAGAGGGTTACAGTCAGTTATTTGTTACGGGCCAGTATTTGCCAGATCACAGAGGCACTTGGGTCACTCAACTACAAGTACCAGTATGACTCAAGCATAGTCCATGTGGGTGTGAATGATTTGAGATGTACCTTCCTAAACTATATGAAGAGAGGCATGATGAACCTCCCTGGATATGACCAGTGTTCTACCCTCACCAAGAATGATACCATAATACAAACAGAAAATGACTGACTTCCATAACTGGCTTAGCTACTGGCATCATTCCAAGAGGATCCAGTATTTGTCAGCATGGGATGACATGCTCGATACAGCACTCTGTTTTGCCAGAGGTGGTCTACACCAGTAGCCACAAGACTTTTGAATATTGATCAAAGCATTAGCCATGCCCATTGTGCCTTTTTAGGCACTGCCCAACCAACAGGCCTACCAATGTAACAAATTCTTCTAATTCCAAGCTGAAGGTACTACTGCTCAATGCTAGGAGTATCAACAAGAAACTGTACTCCCTGAAAGCTGTCTTCATCCTGAAGAATGCAGTTACAGAGACGTGGTTCAAGGCTGCAGAATGCACCCCAGCAGTGCAAGGCTACAATGCCTATCATACATTCAGACCACCGTCTTAGAAATGAAAGGAGGAGCTGTTTCCATTTACATAAAACACATTCACACCTTTAGACTGGTCAAGTAGCATGACTCACTTGAGCTACTCTGTGGCCAGCTGATCATAGGCAAAATCCCCCACCATATCATTGTCAGCTAGATGTAACAACCATAAACCATGAAAACCACTCCACATACCTGAAGTTACTAGAATCACTTAATAATCAGCCCAGCACACTACTCATGGGTGATTTTAACTACCCTTCCATAAAGTGGGAAACATGCATGACCACTAACATGTAGGCTCAGAGATTCCTGGACTTTGTCAATACAAATAATCTGAAATAGCTGGTCTGCACTTCCACTAGAGGCTCAAATATCCTTTACATTGTACTCACAAACATATGGGAGCATTGTTCCCCCTCTCTCCACTATAATGTCCTCACTGGTAAGATAGGATCATAAATCGATCTCCTTTGAAATAAAAACAATGGCAGAACCCCCATTAAACCCTAAAACCCTAAAGAATTTTTCCAAGACAAGTTACCTCCTGTTAAGTGATATCATAGGTAATTTTAAATCTCCCCATAACCTTGAAAACACAGAGGCCTATGCAGAATATACATGAATGTCCTGTACAACCACTTAAACAACTGCATAAAAATGGCAGTACCTGATTGAATGAAATCCAGGTCTATCTGGAAAAACAGGTCACACTGGTGGACCCCTGGCATAAATAGACTATATATCAGAAGGAAAAAAATCTTGTCTAGAAGTAAGTGTGAGGGTGCACAACAGAGAAAAAAAATCCCTCATTAGTCTCAACAGGCAAATCAGGGAACTAGTCATGTCTTCATAAGCGAATACAAGACTAAAATTGCTTCCTAAGCAAAGGATAACCACAAAGCATTTTTTAGTTATGTCCAAAATCTTAAGGGAAATATTCAACTCAACAATGTGCTGAGTTGGCTGCAGATGGCATTACCTATACTCAGCCAGAAGAAATAGCAAACCCACTGGCCGATAAATTTAGCTCATATTTCACCCCCCCATCTCAAGTCACTACCCATGAAATACCCCTTACCATTCCTTTTCCTGTTATCACAAAAGAACAGGTCGGCATTGTGCTTGCTAAAGCTATGACCTGGCATCAAGGGGCTCTGATGGAATCCTAGGGTGCCTATTGAAACATTACCCAGCAAACCATTCAGATCTCCATTTAACTCAATATCCAGAAGGCTTTGCCCCAGTAGATTGGAGGATAGCAACAGTCATCCCTCTACACAAGCAGAGACCATCAATGGACCTAGGAAACTACCAACCCATAAGTCTGACTAGCCTCATAATCAAGGCTATAGAAAGGATAATCATGGGCTTGATTAACAATGACATAGGAAATCATCTGACTCTAGACCCAACTCAGTTCAGTTTCATCAAGGGCAGGTCCTGCCTGCTCAATCTGGTGGACTTCTTTGAGAAGGTCACCAAGGCCATGGATGAGGGTAAGACAGTGCATACCTCCTACCTTGACCTGGCCAAGGAAATTCACACAATACCCCATTCAGGTTTTATAGATAAATTCTCAAATTGGGCATAAACCTCTGTGTCGCCAGATGGATAGCCAAATGGCTCATGGATAGGACACATGATGTTAGACTTGTGGAATCCGCATTCAACAAGAGGTCAGTCATCAGTGCAGTAGCACAGGGCTCAGTTCTGGGTCCCCTCCTGCCTGTGATATATTTCTTAGCTGCCAAGGCAAATGTAGATGGCCTTTGGCTGACCAAGTTTGCTGATTACTCCAAAATGGGGGCAATCACTGACTCCCCAATGTTGATATCCTACAGAAAAGTCTGACACAGATTAATGACTGGTGTCAGAACTATTGCCTCAAACTAAATGCAAAGGAGTGCATAATAATCCCCTTATGGAAATCAAATACCCCTGCAAATTACAACATTGATAGTACCCCCCACAAGAGTGGACCCAATGGCGAGAGATTTGGGTATTCAGATAGACAGTAATCTGAACTTTGGCCACCATGTGTCCACAATGGTGAGGAAATCCTTCTATGTGGCTCAGCTTATAAGTAAGGAGATGGCATCCAGCTCTAAGGATGTCATAGTACCACTGTGCTCAGCCCTCATCAGACCAATAATTGAATATAATGCACCCTTTAGCACATACTGCTCTAGGGACCTCTTTATACATCCTTGTGTTGGAGCATCCTCAGAGGTTTCTCACCACAAAAGTAGAGTACATAACTAACATATCATATGCAGACCAATTAAAATCCCTGTCACTGTATTCAGTTTCTCACTGATTACTGAAGGGTGATCTGTGCCTGACCTGCAAGGCAGTCTCTAACCCAGCCATGATGAAAATGTTGCAGATTCACAAAACTAACTGCATGAGGGTTATACATTCTAAAGATCTAAACCTAATCTCTGGCATGACTACATGATCATGTTGGAGAAACAGATTGTGTCCCAAAGATTGACCTTCCTCTGAAATAGGCTTCTTATTTACATGAAGTAGAGCCCTTCTCTGACCATCTTCAAGTGCAGTCTAGACCAGTGGAATTGCTGGCACCCATGTCCATTATGGACAAAGGCAGTCTGCAAAAATGTCAAAACCTCACTTGTTGACCCTTGTTATCTTTAAACTAGGGATAGAAAATTGGGTAAAATCTAGGTAAAACTGGCTATACTTGTAAGGGCTCTTGAGCCATTAGACTAGTAATCTCCTATGAATCTATGAACCTATGAACCTATCATACAGTCTGCACAGGACATGTTACTTACGACAATTATTCTTTTAGTGATGAACCTATCTGGATGTTGACTTGTTGCATCTGCCTAGTTATATACATACCAAAGAAGGCAGTGAACTCAAAGACAGGTCTGCTGAATGCTGAATACAGTGGAACAATGTCTTCCTTGGACCTAGATGCCATACCTTTGTTTATAAGTTGCACAACACAGAATATTTCCTCACTACTGTAGACACATGATGGTCAAAGACCATATTACTGTCGATGTGTGTCCCCAAGCTCTGACTACTGGGTCAGCTCTTAGGAATGTGTTGTCAATATTACAGTTACCATGGGTGGATAATTTCACAAAGGATACTATTATGCATTTCATGGCATTTAGTTTTATTCCGTAGCTCTACCACAAGTTATTTCCTGTGTTATCCCTTCCTGGAGAAACATTGTGTCATTTGGTTGATTCTATGACTGTTCATAATTTGCAATCATCTGCAAATTTAGTTAGTCAGAGGCCCCTGACATTAACCTTTACTTCAGAGAAGTAAATACCAAAAAGGAGTGGTTCCAGGACCAATTCCTGAGGGGCTCCACTTATGACTGGCCTCAGAGAAGTAAATACAAAATTATATCCCCCCAGATGAGACTTGAAACCCCAATCCCTGGCTTGGGAGTTCAATGTCTTATCTGTTAGGTGACTTGGGTCTGATGAAAGAAATTGCACTTACAAATGTGCATAGGCAAATACTATGCAATAAGTCTACAGACTATTATAAGCTTAGCCAATAAACAGAGATCAGAAGCAAACTCTGTACTTTATATTTGTGAGGTGAAAAACCTTAATCATTATGCCAGTAAACCTCCTCCAAAGATAGATATTAGCTTGTAAAATGCACATTTATCAACTATAATATGTCTTTCTCCTTTCAACATATACTGCACTCTATACTAAGCACACTCCATCATAAGTATACTCAATGTTCCACACAATTCACTCTACTTTACTAATGACTCTGTTTTACTAATGATAATTTGATAAAGTATATCCTAGCTCAGTTGGGCTACATGTAACATATTTGCCTTTGGTGCAGAAGGCTGTGAGTTCTATTCTCACACAAAGAAGGCACATTATTGACACTGCAATGCAACATAAGGTAGTGGTAACCCTCCTGAGTGTGCCATCTTTTGAATGAGATACTAAACCAAGGTCCCATCAGTTTGAATTGGTGGTAATTCAGGTGGATATAAAAGATCCCATGGCACATATTGAAAAGAATAGGGGAAGTTCTCCAAAACCCTGGCTAAATTTCCCCTAGTAGTATATATACCACCTTGGGTCTCCCCTAAAATAGGCTATTAGCCTGTTGGGGCTAACCCAGTCAAAAAAAGGATGGCTGGATATTATTATATGACATTACATTACCAACGAAGTTTCATTTAAGTAAATACATCATAAAAGTTGATTGTGGTCACTTTTATCCGTAAAAAACATCAAAGTATGGTGAATGTAAATTAAACAAAGGCATTATATATCATATACTAACTCCATAGTTGTGCAACTGCAGGGAAAGGCGATAGCTCCAAACAGTATATTAAAGTCACTGTTGCAGTTTGACTGTAATATAATACTACCAGATGCATCAATGACAAAAATTACCAAAAAAAGTGGCACAGAATTAATGTGTTACAACAAAATCCATAGCATACACACACACACACACACACACACACACACACACACACACACACACACACACACACACACACACACACATAATATGGTTCCCCTTTAGTATCTCGAGACCATAAAGGCAAATTTTTTAAATAGCAAAAGTGCATAATCATGAATTCGAATATCTCGAATTCGCGGTTATGGCTTTATGCTGTGTTACGTGCGGTGGTTTGTGTGGATGGTGTCCGGTGTCATGTGTGGATTTGGGTGTGATTTATGGTAAGTGAGTGTTTTGTAAGGGTTTTGGGTGGGAGTTTGGATGTATGTGAGTGTGATTGTAAGTTGTACATGTGGGTTAGGGTAGGCAGGTGAAAATATGAGTGTGTAAGTGTTGGTGTTTGTATATGTGTGGGGTGTGTGTGTGTGTGTGTGTGTGTGTGTGTGTGTGTGTGTGTGTGTGTGTGTGTGTGTGTGTGTGTGTGTGTGTGTGTGTGTGTGTGTGTGTGTGTGTGTGTGTGTGTGTGTGTGTATGCGCGTGCACATGCGTGTGTGAGGGAGTGTCGAATGGGTTTGAGTTTGCGGTCTTTTCCTGTTTGTGCGATCTCTGAGTTAGTATATATAAGTAGGGGGTGCAGGGGGGATTGCCCCCCCCCTGCTTATATGTAATTTAGTTGTGTTGATGTGTCTTATTGTGTTTGTGTATGTTTTGTTGTTTGATTTGTTGTAGTGTGGGTAGGATGGTGTATGTATTGTGTGGTGTATGGTGTGTTAATGTTCGCGATTTTATTTTTTGCAGTTTTGGGGTTTGGGGATTTTCAGTGTTTGTCTTTATGGTCTCGAGATACTGAAATTCAGGATTTCAGTATTTTGAGATTATAAAGGGGAATCATATTTTATATATACATATATATATATATATATATATATATATATATATATATATATGCTGAACTGTTTCTGCAAAAACATTACCCTCACACCTTAATTCAGACTGTAGCTAAAGAGGTCTCTGATGCTAGATACCTCAGATTTCAGCCAATTTTAAAATTTGGTTTCATACCGAAACAACAAGCACCTGATAACATCACTGTTAACAGAACTTTAAGTTTTCTGGTACCCATTAACTGGGACATGCATTCTATTAGAAATATTGTAGATAGAAATTGGAATATTGTTACAAGCTCAAATGATTTGGCTGCTGTCCTAGGGAGCCAGCCTTTGTTCACATATAAGAAAACGAACACTATTTGGTCTTTGGTTGAGAACAGAGACACTGCCTTTTCTATTGCTCAAGTTGACTAAAGTTATGTTCCCATGTGGAAAATATGTTTGCTATCAATATATACTTACTGGAGCCAGCTACACTTTCAGACATAATGTCTTTAATGTGTTCTTTCCCTTACACTATGACTGTAACAGTAAGAACATAGTGTATACGGCTGTATGTGAGACTTGACATTAATTTTATATTGGAAAAACTGGCGCAAATTGTCTGACCTGGTGAAAGAACATTATACTGTTATTAGAGCTAAAGACTGCAGAAATGCTTTAGCAGGACATGCTTTATCCTGCACTAATTTTTTTAAATTCAGTTTTATTATCTTGGAGCAGGTTGAATTATTTTTCGTTGACTGTGGCACCTTATTAGAAGTGAAAGAACTGAAATGGCAACTACGAATGGGAGCGGACTATGCAACAGGACTTAATGACAATTTGAACTTAAAGTGTGTCTTCAATGGCAAGACTAACTGTTTCCATTTTCTGTTTTTATTTTTATGTACAATTGTTGGAATTCATACAGATCATAGACATAGTTTTTGTTTAACTAACATGTAGTTTGTACAGCTTCACCTTGAAACCAGTGGGGTGCCTCTGTGCAACAGACTTATTGAATATGCATTAGTCATACTATCTCTTGATTTAGGATTGGTTACTGTAACCTAAGTTGGGTGTTATGCTTCTATTTTATTACATTTTTATTACCCTTTATTCATTATTTAACTCTGCACTGTTGTACATTTCTTGTTTTCTGACGACGTTCCAGGATATTTAAGGAATGAAAGCTCTAAAAACCACCAGTTCGTGTGTTGTGTTTTTTGTTCATATGCCTTAGAAGTTTTTTAAGAGTGATATATATATATATATATATATATATATATATATATATATATATATATATATATATATATATATATATATGGATCTACTGTCTTTTATCGAAACGTAAATCCGCAAATGCATTTACACGAAAGTAGTCAACAAAAACGCAGTATCATGTAAATCCGTGAAAAAAAAAACACTTAAAACACTTTTATGAAGGGGGGCAAGCCCACTGCACCCCCATGTGGGGAGCTGCACCCCACACCCCCCCTACTTTAATATTCTCACTCCGAGATCGCACTACAATGGGGAAAAAGGAATGTTCCCTCATCCCCACTGTACTACGATCTCAACAACAATCCACTTAGTTGTACATCAACAATAAACGTTGATGTACAACTAAGTTAACATGCAAACCGCATGTTTTTCTTTAGTTACCTAATTCATTTTTTGTTTTACTTACTTATTTACATGAAAGTGCTTTTTTGAAAAAAAGCACTTTCGCGTAAATCCAATCCCAAATTTCACATTTCGATGAAACGGAAATTCGCCAAAATCAAGTAGATATTTTATATATATATATATATATATATATATATATATATATATATATATATATATATACACATACCTCCCTGGAATACATGAAAAGAGACATAGAGGAGCTCTCTGATCATGTAGCCCAGGCTGGTATGACCCTGACCTTGAGCAGCATCTTACCCTCACCTAGAATGATGCCACAGTACAAAGACAAAATGATCGATTTTAACAATTGGCTAAAATTTTTGTGTCATTCAAAGGGGATCCAGTGTTTGTCAGCCTGGGATGACATGCTCGGCAAGCCATGTTGCTTTGCTAGGGACGGCTTGCACCTGTCACCACTGGGCTTTCGGGTATTGGCAAAGGGTCTTGCCACCCCCATAATGCCTTTTTTAGGCAAGGCTCAAAAGTCAAACCCACCCCCATAGACAGCACAAGGAACAAGAAGCTAAGGGTAATGCTGCTAAACACCAGAAGTGTTAACCTCAAGATGCACGCACTCGAAGCTCTCCTCAGTATGGAAAACATCAATATCTGTGCAGTGAAAGAAACTTGGTTCAAGGCTCCAGAGAGCACCCCAGCACTACCAGGCTATACCTCATATCATGCTTTTCAGTCCCAAAACCCAGACCGAACCACAAAAGGAGGGGGGGGTTTCCATATTTATCAAGGATATCCACACCTCCAGGTTAGTGGCATTGCATGAAGTATCGGAGACCATCCATGTGCAACTAACAGTGGGCAAGACTGCTTTTCAGTTTATAGCATCCTACAGACTACCCTCTCAAAGTCAGGAATCCCACTTGGCTTTCCTGAAAACATCGGAGAACATGAAGATCTCTCTGAACACCATTATATTGGGTGACTTTAACTACCCAAACATTGACTAGGAGCACTACTCAAGCCCCAGCACCTTAGCTCAAAGGTTCCTGGAAATTATAAACTCAAATGCTATAGAACGACTAGTCACCACTCCCACAAGAGGGGATAACATACTAGACCTGATCATTACCAACATGGGGACTCTATGCTCCACACCAGAAGTATATCCCTCATTGGTAAGATCAGACCATAAATTAATCTCACTGGATGTCCACATCCCGACCCCACCCCCAGCCCAGAAAACCACAGTGAAAAGCTTCTCAAAACTGAAGTGGAATCCTTCAAGGCCCCAGGGCCAGTGGAAACTACGGCCCAAACTGCAGAATCCTATATAAACGCATTCTACAGACATCTCCAGGAATGCATGGATCATGCTATCCCAAACAAAACCAAGACCCAATCATCCAAAGGCAGGCGTCCAGTCTGGTGGACCCCTGCCATAAATAAACTGTACAATAGATAGAGGAAGCTACTACATGATAGAGCAAAATCCCTAATAGGGAAGGCATCTCTGATCAGTACTAGCAAAAAATTACGATCCCTCATAAAATCCTCCAAGGCCAGCTTCGAGAGAAAAATTGCACAGGACACCAAAGACAATCATAAGGCTTTTTTCAGTTATGTTAGAAACCTGGGATGCAACTCCCAGACTTGTTCTGAGTTGATTCTAAACGACAAAAAATACACTGAACCCACAGACATCGCCAATATCCTGGCAGACAGGTTCAGTGCAAACTTCTCCACCCCCCCCCCCAAAAGAGCAAGTATCTATCCCAGCAGAGGGCTGCCTCCCAAACATCTCTGATGCTCAGGTGAAGGCTGCCCTCTCCAAAGCAAAAAACACTGCTTCCATGGGACCAGATGGCATCCCAGGTTGCGTCCTACATGAACTCCAAGAGGAACTAATCCCTCAAATAAAACAGCTATACAATCTCAGCCTCACTACAGGATATGTGCCCACAGAATGGCGTACAGCAACAGTGGTCCCACTCCACAAAGGTGGAGCCTCTACGGACCCTGGAAACTATCGCCCCATAAGCCTGACTAGCTTAGTCTGCAAGGCTATGGAGAGGATCATCATAGAGCTCATAAACAAAGACATTGGGGACCTACAGACACTAGATCCTACCCAGTTCGGCTTTGTCAAGGGCAGATCCTGCCTTTTGAACCTGGTTGACTTCTTCAAAACAGTCACCAAAGCCATAGATGAAGGGAAGGTAGTTCACACAGCCTATCTAGACCTTGCAAAGGCATTTGACACAATACCCCACTCGGGCATCATAGATAAGCTATCCAGCTTAAATATAAACCCCTATGTCACAAGATGGGTCGCAAACTGGCTCAAAGACAGAACCCACAGAGTGAGAGTTGCTGAAGCCATGTCAGACTCAAAACCAGTCACAAGTGGCGTCCCACGGGGTTCTGTCCTGGGACCACTCTTGTTCGGTATATGCTTTTCCGAGGTACAGGCAAAAGTGGGAGGACTATGGCTCACCAAGTTCGCAGACGACTGCAAACTGGGTGTCATAATCAACTCTCCAGCTGGCACAAACATCCTTCAAAAAGGTCTCACAGAGACAGACAACTGGTGCCACCACCATGGTCTAAAGCTAAATGCCAAAAAATGTATAGTCATACCCTTTGGCAAAAACAATGTGCCCACAAATTACCACATAGGTGGAAACCCATTAAGTACAGAGAAAGTTATTAGGGAACTGGGGACCCAAGTTGATAGCAATCTCTCCTTTAAAAACCACATTGCTAAAGTGGTTAGAAAGACCTTCTACATAGCCCACCTCATCATGAAGGGTTTCACATCTAGATCAAGAGAGGTAATCGTGCCCCTTTATTCATCCCTCATCGGGCCCATCATAGAATACAATGCCTCGTTTGGGATGTACCTTACCCAACACCTGCAGCAATTAGAAAGACCCCAAAAGTATCTCACCAAGAGGATCAAGGGTCTCAAACAGATGCCATATGCTGCTCGGTTAAAAAAACTCCAGCTCTACTCAGTTGCATACCGCCTACTTCGAGGCGATCTATGCCTGACATACAAAGCTATGTCAAATCCAGAATTAATGGACATGCTCCACCTCAGTAAATCTAAATCCCTTAGAGCCACATGCTCGAGGGACTTGAACCTCAGCACAGAAATAAATAGAACTTGCTGGAGGGACAGGTTCATAACCCAGAGGCTCCCTTCGCTCTGGAATAGAATTCCAGTTCATGTGAGGCAGAGCACCTCACTGAATCTCTTCAAGAAGAATCTCGATAGGTGGATGGGGGATCGTAGGTTTGTCCCAGGCATTACTCCCGTGTCACTATTAGACAGAGGCACAGTAAACTAAACCTTAAAGGGCACAGTATACTCAAATCAAGGGGTGGCGTAAGCCATACAGAATCGGGCTAGGCTTATAATTGCCTCAGGGCAGATAGCCTAGTATGAACCTATGAACCTATGAACATATATATATATATATATATATATATATATATATATATATATATATATATATATATATATATATATATATGTCCACTGAAATATATTGAATATTTCATTGGTCAGCATCTGTTAGTCAACAAATTATGGTCAACTACACAGATAGCTGACAGGTGTGCAAGCCTGCACATTTTTCAGGGTAGGGAAATATGCCCTTTCTGCAAGATTATGCAATTTTGGAGTTATTATATATAATTTGCAGGGGGTGGGGATACCTTCAGTAATAGTATAATCCATGTAAAATGTTAATAAAAAGACATGTTTTGCATCAATATGGGTTTATGAACAATAAGATCTGTGAAACTCTGTTTCTGACATTTTTTACTGACTGTAATTATCAGTGATTTCCCAGAAAGTCAAGTTCATGAATTACACGGTAAAAATATGAAATGAACTCCAGAGCAATTGAAAGGCATAGACAGCAGGCAGAAATGAAGGTGTTCTTACTTGCTACTGTCATTTGTCAACTGGCAGTGCCAGTACTTAGTGTCTAATGCTAGACCCAATAGTAACAGCACTTAGAAAAGTGCTTAACAATTGTTAATGTTGGGTCTCATGCTACAGTAGTGCTTAACTAGCTTATTTTTCCTGATATTTGATGGTAACCATGGCCCTCCATGCAGTTCAAATAATTTAACACCCATTTATGGTAAAATAGTAGAACTTCATGAAAAACAACAGCCCACTTGGAATGTAATATATGAAAACTTAATTAAAATAAAATTAACAATTTCATTCGTATCAAGAACTTCACAAGAACTATTTTAATAAAATGTTCATACTTTACATTTTAATTGATTTATTGTTTTTCATACTGTATTAGTAAGGGTTGACAATTAGCTTGAAGAGCTGCATAAAGAATAAAGATAATTTTGAACTGAAGAGCTTGAACAGCAATGTTTTTTTTTTCCTTCAGTCTGTGGCTGTCACCAGATTTATGGTTTTGTTTGAATCTGTGGTTGCTTGACAGTGGTTAAGTAAAAATACTCAACAGCAACAGATTCACACCATGACCACTACAAAATGATTTATAATTTAAAAAGGTTTCACAGTGAAGTAGATTGCAATCTTGTGTCATGTGAATGTTGAAAAATGTTCCACTATAAATTTGATAAAGGCCATGTTGTTGTGTCTTTCGGCCTAACTATTAGATTTCTTGTAAACTTCTGCGATACATTTAGTTTAGATGATCCTACGTATTGATTTAAATTGCTGTTGGGTTTATGTGTTATGTGTATGTTGGGCCACATTAAAGCCTGACAAATTTTCTTGACTCCATCTATAGTACTGTTGTAATTATACTATGAACCTGATTATAATGCTTGTGTACTGTTGTTAGTTGTCATGTACATTGTTTGATGCTTGCCTTTAAAATGGACCTGTACGTGAATTAGTATGTTGTTGATTCTGTTTCATGTGTACCTTAGACCATAAAATTAATGTTTTTCCTAGAGTGTGCTCTCACTGATGTTCGTGATAATACACAATTTTGAAACTCTGCAGTGAACTTTATTAGGGCATTCGAACTGTATGATTCATTTGTGTTTCCACTTGTGCATTTCCATTTGCACATTAAGGTATTATTCATATTCTTAGTGCAGTTCCAAGAAGTCAGAAATTGTTATTGATCAAAATTCATGGAAGTAATAAAAGTAGTCTTAACCATCTGCAATCAGGAGTTGGTGCTTGGATATGGCTTTTTTTTCTGAAGTTTCAAATTTGAAAATAAACTGGTAATTTTGACATGAAATATGCATAAGATAAATGTTTATGCTTTTGTTGTACCTGAACAACACATTTGTTTGTGTCATTGGTGACGTTTAACTCGATATAGATTTTATACATTGGACAAGAACAGATACTCAATTGACAAACATTGATATGGTATAGTTCTTGACGATGTTAGCGGATGTTTAAATTATTGTGTTATATCAGGTCTCACAGCTTAACTGGAGGGTTTTTTTTAGTTTTGTTTTACTGTTTGTCAGATGGAAACATTATGGGCATAGGTTTGCCTTTGATTAAGTAAAAGTATGCTTTGTTTGTGATATTTACAGAAATTTACATTTTCTCATTGTTTAGTTTACTCTGTATTATGGTTAAATAAAGTAGTGCATGTAAAGATTACTTTGAGGGCATGTTTATTGGAATCACTGTGTCCCAAAATATTCTTGGTAAATGTTAACAACATTAATCATGGAGTATGTTACACTGAAGGGGAAGATCAAGAAATGCATCTATTTTAGTGCAGCTGGCATCTATATGAATTTGTGAGGACTGTGTTCCCAGAATGGTGACATACATACAAACTGCTGCACCTCTACACTATTAAGAGGCCTGATCAGCAAAGTGGTGGGGCATTAGGATAGGTGTTAAATAGTAATATCTCTTTTTGGGTTCTGTTTCTTACCGATGATTTCTCCTGTCTACCTGATGAATCTGGGCAACTTGGGGCAATGCAGCAATTGCCTCATGTACACAGACAACCCTCTCCTTCTACCACCCAACACTACAACTTGTGAGAGATGCACTTATATTGCCAAAATGGAAGCAAAGCTCTCTTCACCCAAGACTGGACTAGACAGTCAAGAGGAGAAGTTAAACACTTGCACCACACCACATTCATCACATAGTCCCTCAAAACCTACACCGCCAAAACACACACATAGAAACACAAAACACACACCTACATTCATGGAAGCTCTCAATAAAAACCTGCCCAAGCATCAGGGACCTCCAAAGCAGAAACGCAAGCAAACTCCACCCCCCAACACAACCCAAATGACACATAGCCCACAAACTTACTGTGCCACTCAACCACAGCCCATAAGGCATAACAATGTACCCAGCACTCTAGTCATAGGTGACTCTATAGTCAGGCACACTGATGTCCCACTCACCAAGCTAAACAAGGAGAAAGTTACTGTCAGCTGCCTGTCAGGTGCCGGGATCTGCCACATAACACATGCACTCAGGTCACTCCACAACAAGTACAAATATGACACTGTCATTGTCCATGTTGGTGTGAATGACCTGAGACATACCTCCCTGGACTACATGATAAGAGACATGGAGGAGCTCTCCAATCTTGTAGCCCAGGCAGGTATGACCCTGGCACTGAGTAGCATCCTGCCATCACCCAGAATGATGCCACAGTACAAGGACAAAATGATTGACTTCAACAATTGGCTAAGCTTCTAGTGTCATTCTAGGGGTATCCAGTATTTGTCTGCCTGGAAACGACATGATCGACAGACCACGATGCTTTGTCAGAGATGGCTTGCACCTGTCACCCTTGGGATTCTGGATACTGGCTATGGCTCTTGTCGCCCTATAGTGCCTTTTTTAGGCAACGTTCAAATGACAAATTCACCACCATAACAGGTACAAGCAAGCAAAATCTGAGGGTAATGCTACTCAATGCTAAAAGTCTAAACCTCAAAATGCACTCACTCGAGGCACTTCTTAAAATGGAGAACATCGACATATGTGCAGTAATAGAGACCTGGTTCAAAGCTCCAGAGAGCACCCATGCATTGCCAGGCTATATTTCATACCACACCTTTCAGCCACCTAACCCGGAACAAAGCACTAAAGGTGGAGGCATGTCCATATTCATTAAGAATATCCACATCTCCAGGCTAGTTGAAGAGCATAATGCATCTGAGATTATCCAAGTCCAACTAACTCTGGGCAAGACAGCAATCCAAATTGTAGCTTGCTACAGACCCCCCCACCATGCCCCAGGATTCCCACTCCTCATTTCCTGATATACTGGAAAGTATTAGGGTACAACCTAACACTCTAATAATGGGCGATTTCAACTACCCCACCATTAACTGGGAAAACTACTGATGTACCAACTCTTTTGCTCAACGTTTTCTGGAATTCATAAATTCCAACGCCTTGGATCAACTTATTCACACCCCCACCAGGGGCAGCAATATCCTAGACCTGGTCATTACCAACAAGGGCAATGGGTGTTCCACACCAGAGGTCAATTCCTTGTTGGTCAGATCCGATCACAAGCTAATCACCCTAGACATCCACATCCACATCCCACCCCCACCCGCAATTAGGGAAACTACCATAAAACACTTCTCCAAAGCCAGCTTCACACTTCTTAAGACAGAAGTGGCAAACTTCATGGCACCCATGCAGATGGACAATAGAGGTACGACTGCTGAATCCTATACAATTGCACTTTATAAGCACTTACACGAGTGCATGGATCATGCTATCCCTAATAGAACCAAGATGCTATCCTCCAAAAAAAGGAAGCCGATCTGGTGGTCCTCTGCCATAAACAAACTCTACAACAGAAGAAAGAAACTGTTGCAAAAAAGAGTAAAATCCCATGACTGGAGGAATGCCCTGGTCAACCTCAGTAAGAAGCTGAGATCCCTCATAAAATCCTCCAAAGCTAGTTACGAAAACAAAATTGCCACTGACTCTAAAGACAACCACAAAGCATTCTATAGCTATGTCAGGAATCTCAATAGCAACACTCAGATCTGCTCTGAGTTACAGCACAATGGCACTAAATATACAGAACCAACTGATATTGCCAACATCCTGGCAGATGGGTTCAGTGCTAACTTTACCTCCCTCCCACCCCCTAGAAGGCCCATCTCTATACCGGAAGAATGCAAAGTTCCTGTAATCACGGATGACAGGTAAAAAACACACTCTCCAAAGCCAAGAACACAGCATTCATGGGACTTGCAATATCCCAGGCTGTGTTCTATATGAACTACAGAATGAACTGGCACCCTACCTAAGTACCGTGTTCAGTCATAGCCTCACCTCAGGCTTTGTGCCCACAGAATGGTGCACCACGACAGTTATCCCACTCCACAAAGGGGGAGCACGACGGACCCCGGAAACTACTGCCCATTAGCCTGATGAGCCTGGTCTGCAAGGCCATGGAACGTATCATCATGGAACTCATAAAGAAAGACATTGGTAATCTCCAAACTCTGGACCCTACCCAGTTTGGATTTGTAAAAGGCAGATCATGTCTCCTAAACCTGATTGACTTCTTTGAAGCAGTCACCAAAGCTATAGATGAGGGTAATGTGGTTCACACAGCTTATCTAGATCTTGCCAAGGCTTTCAACACCATCCCCCACTCTGGAATTATAAATAAGCTCACTAAACAAGGTATAAATCCCTATGTCAGAAGATGGGTTGCCAACTGGCTCACAGACAGAACCCACACTGTAAAAGTAGCAAACTCCAAATCCGACTTCAGACCAGTGACAAGTGGAGTACCACAGGGTTCAGTCCTGGGTCCTCTCCTGTTTGGTATCTACTTCTCTGAAGTACAGGCTAACACAGAAGGTCTTTGGCTAACAAAGTTTGCAGATGACTGCAAACTAGGATCCATAATCGAAACTCCTAACGATGTGGACATACTACAAAAGGGCCTCACCGAGACAGATGTCTGGTGTCAAAGCCATGGCCTGACGCTCAATGCCAAAAAGTGTATTGTCATCACCTTTGGTAAAAACTCTGTACTCATGAACTACCACATAGCTGGTAGTCTACTTAATGCAGAAAATGTGATAAGAGACCTTGGGACACAGGTGGACAGTAGTTTCTCCTTTGAGAACAATCATAAAATTTCCCTTATAAACAAACACATTCAAAAACTGAGAAAACTAATAATCTCATGCATATCAAAACTAGCCCTAAGTGGAGACATCCACCCCAACCCTGGCCCTACCATCTCCAACCCCAATCCTCATAATCAGACTAGAAATCACAACTTCTCCCATATTACAGCCAATAGAAAGCCAAGTGACTTCCTTCTACTAAGCCTAAATATTAGAAGTATATCCAACAAAGTCCATGAACTCCATGCCACCATAGACTTATACTCCCCAGATATAGTTGTCCTGACAGAAACCTGGCTAAAACATCACATTACCAGTGAGCAAATACTCCCTACAGGTTACGGCATACTAAGAGTAGACCAGCTAAACAAGAAAGGAGGTGGTGTAGCTATAATATTTAAACAACATCTAAACATACAGATCTTAAAATCATCAGCTCCACAAATAGGCAATGAAGAAATAATATATACCAACCTCAAAATTAACCGAAACAAAACCATCAACATAATTGGATGCTACTTCCTACCTGGCCAAAACATCCCCCCACTAGAAAACCTCCTCAGCTGGTCTACCCACCATCTCCCCCAAGAAACAATCATCTTAGGTGATTTCAATATTGACTGGCAATCCTGTTCTGGCAACAATCCAACCCATCATGTAAACCTTCATGGCTTCACCCAACTAGTCCAGTCACCAACAAGGATAAATAAAAACTCCAGCAAGCACTCTACCCTGGATTGGATACTAGTCAGTAAGAACCCCCAGTCATATATAACAGGCTGCTTATCAGATAGCCTCAGTGATCACTCCCCAACATTCCTACTCAAAAAATACCTGTACCAAGCTAAACCTGTCATCTATCGTCAAATACGTAAAAAACCCACTCACATTCATCTCATCCCTCAAAGAATGTAACTGGCATGCTCTAAAGTACCTCAGTCTAGATGACGCAGTTGAATCTTTTAATACTACCTTCCTGAACATCCTTAATTACCATGCCCCCATAAGATTTTCCAGAACCAAGGCACAACCCTCCCCATGGCTACAGAAAACCACTAAGTCAGAAATGAAAAACAGGGATAAAGCCTGGGAGCACTGGCGCAAAACCAAAACCCCCGCAGCTAGACAGAAATTCCTAGAACTATGTAATAGAGTCAAAAAGCTAATAAAACGGGACAAATTCCAATACTACCAGTCTGCCCTAGACTCCTCACAACACAGCCCCAAACAATTCTGGTCCTCCATAAACTCCATCCTCCACCCAGGTAAAGTCAGTACCCCTCCTCCTAACATCCCTCACTCCTCAGAAAATATTGCTACCTCATTCAACACACACTTCACCCAAACCATACTATTACTAGCTAAACAACACAACCCTCCTCCCCTCCAACCCACACCTTCAACTAGTAATCTCCCACTGCCTTCTCTTTTTCTCCTGTACCTACCCCGAACATAAAAAACTCTTAACTAAACTTAAACCCACCAAATTAGCAGCAGACAACCTCCCAAGTGAATACCTACAAATCGCAGCTGATGCTCTGGCCTACCCAGTATCCATCTTGATTAACCGATCTCTGTCAGAAAGTTACGTTCCCACATTGTGGAAAGTCTCACATATAATTCCCTCCACAAAGGCGGACCCTCTGCAGAACTAACCAATTACTGCCCCATAGCTATTCTCTCTCCACTCTCCAAAATACTAGAGAGATGCATACACTCTCAGGTCTCACACTACCTCCTTGCTAACAACCTCCTTTCCAGTACTCAGCATGGTTTCCGACCAAACCATAGCACCACCACTGCCTTACTCTCCTTTACAAACACTATCCTTCAGCATAAAAACAATGGCTATCTCTCCTCTGCTACTTTCCTAGACCTATCTAAAGCATTTGACATGGTCCCACACAAACAACTTATCTCTGTCCTCAATAACCTATCCTTCTCACAATCAGTCACCAACTGGTTTCAGAGTTACCTGTCTGACCGCCAACAATCTGTTGTATGGCAGAATGACATATCTCCCCAACTACCTGTCTCCATAGGGGTTCCCCAAGGATCCATCCTTGGACCCCTACTTTTCTCTATTTACACCAATAATCTAGCCTCTGTCACCAAACATGGCACACTCATCCAATACGCAGATGACTCCACCATCATCTGCTCAGCCCAGTCCCTACCCAAACTGCAAAAAGTCACACAGGAAGCCTTTTCCTCTGTTGAAACATGGTTATCCGATGCCCAATTAATACTCAACCCAAACAAAACTAAACTACTCATCTTCCAACCCACCAAACATACTCAAAACAACTCTCACTTTAACATCACAGCAAAAGACAACACCACTATATACCCAACTGAACACACCAAATTGCTAGGAGTGGAAATAGACAATAAACTAAAATTTGACATTCACATATCCATGACCATAAAAAAAGTCCACAAAAAACTAGGAGCATTATACAGAAATAAACAATTTCTCGCCACAGCAGCAAAGATTTCCATAGCAAATTCCCACCTTATCTCCACCCTACTTTATGCCTCTCCAGTATATACCAACCTAAGGCAATGTGATCTAAACAAGCTAGAGACCTGCTACAACAAAATCGCAAAATTCGCCACAGGGGCATCCTACCATAGTCACCACTGTCTCTCACTTGCTGAACTGGGCTGGCTTGAACTCCCTCACCTCCTTCAGTGGTATTAACTCTCACTCACCCACAAACTAGTAAACCATCCACTAAATGTCCCATCCCTCCAGAATCTACTCCAACCCTATCGCACCACCAGACCACTAAGATCCAGCAACAAAAATCACTTGCAGATCACTAAAGCCAATAACTCTGCTGGTGAAGCACTATTCTCTTGCGCCATAGCCAAATTATGGAACTCACTCCCACCCACAATTACCTCCGTACCATCATGCACCAACTTCAAAACGTTATTAAAAGCACACCTAAAAACATGCTGGCTATGCCCTTGCAACTCCCACTCTAATATCATCCACCCCATCCAACTACTACCTTTCTTTCACCTCCACTAACTACCTTGATGATAGCAAGCTCAGATGCTCATAAGCCTAGTACTTATTATACAGCACGAACTTCTCATTGTTACATTTGTTAATGCCTGTTATGTACTTCACAGATAAAGATTCTAGTTATCTACTGATGTACTATGTTCTTCATCTGTAAATATGTTGTAAGTAATTTCTATATTAAATTGTTAATCACTATGTAATCCAATGTAACTACTGTCTGTTTATTTTCCTGTGGAGCTTTTCTCCCCGGGCCTCCACTGAAAATGGACCCACGTCCAGTCGGACACTCCCGGTCAACAAATTTAAATAAATAAATAAAAATAAATAAATAAATACTCACATCACCACATTGGTCAGGAAATCCTTCTATGTAGCTCACCTCATCACAAAAGGTTTCTCATCCAGAAAAAAAGAGGTCATTGTTCCCCTCTACTCATCACTCATTAGACCCATTATAGAGTACAACGCCCCTTTTGGTATGTACCTCACAAGACATCTACAACAACTGGAAAGGCCACAGAAATACCGCACAAAAAGGATTACTGGCCTCAAATAGATGCCCTACACAGACCGTCTCAAAAAACTCCAGCTTTACTCCATCGCATATCGCCTATTCAGAGGCGATTTCTGCCTAACATACAAAACTATGTCAAACCCAGAGCTGTTGGACATGCTCCACTTAAAGAAATCCTAATCCCTCCAAGCTACATGCTCTAGGGACCTAAACCTAGTCACCACAATAAACAGAACATGCTGGAGGGATAGATTCTTGTCTCAGAGACTTCCCATACTCTGGAACAGACTACCTATCTATGTCAAACAGAGATCCTCATTAGCACTCTTCAAGAAAAATCTTGATGATTGGATGGGAGATAGGAAATTCACCCCAGGGATCACTTCTGTGGCTCTGCTCGACAGGGGCACAGGAAAATAATTTTCTTGGGTGGCGAAAGCCAGGGTACATTTTTGGCTAGGCTTATACAAGCCCTAGAGCCAATAGCCTGGTACCCTCCTATGAACCTACGATAGGGTGTGAGATAAAGCTGAATCTACAGAGTGCAACTTTGGGTAGAATATGGAAAGCACAGGAGAAGAAGGCTGATCATTTAAATGACTGAATTCTAAAGAGGGTGATGCTCTGCATTATAATTATATTTTTACACGTCATGCTAAATTATTGAAACAATTTGGTCAATTTAATAATCTACTTTCATGTTGCATTTTGGGGTAAATTCTATATAAATATGTTCCTGTGGTGCACACCTTTATCTTCTGTATTATTTTGTTGTTCTTGTCCTTGCATTGATCAACGGATAGAGATAGAGATAGATAGATAGATAGATAGATAGATAGATAGATAGATAGATAGATAGATAGATAGGTAGATGCTAGAACAATGGGTTGTTCTTTAGAATGCAGGCTCATAGTGTAGACTGGATGAAGACAGGTGATTCAGTAGTTGGTAATTCCAACAGCCTAGTACAAGTCAGCTTTGCTATATCCTTTTCCAATTCATTTAGTGGTGGTGCAATTTTTTTTACTGATATGGTTTTATAAAAGATGAAATGGGATACTGATAAATATCTAGGCAGCATCAAAACCAGATAAAGCTTTTACTAGTCAGGAGATTCTTGGTGGTTTAGCTATCACTAAAGAACAACTTTAGAGGGCAGCTGCAGGGGTGGGACTGTTACAGTCCCTGAAAGATTCAGGTTTGACGGTTATATTGTTACCAGTGGTTAATGTTACTACTCACCCTGAACCTGTGATATTATTTTCAGTTTAAGCTAAAAAAAGCTGCTGATACGTAAAATATTCAGCCGAGTGGACTTTGACAAATATAAATGCTAAATTTATATTTGAACTGTTGAGATGTTTGTGAAAACAGTGCTCAGTGTGATACCTTGACAGCTGAAAATGACTTCTAAACATCTATATATTAATGGGTTGGGGGAATAATATAATCATATGTGTTAAAGGCAGTTAAAGGGCAGTTTCCAAAGAAAGAGATAAATGTTTACTACAGTTTTCTCTGCTTATAAGAAATACCCCAATAGAGCACTTAGTAGTTGCCTGTTGTAATTAGTTTATTCTGAAGCTGACAACACCTCTGGATTATTAAATGAATCCTAAAAGTAACTCCATGTATGTAGAAAACAAATTGCTGTAAGACAAGGACCTGGGCATGTAATATTAACAGCAGGTGAAAGCATTCATTCCTGCCTGACAAAGCAAAAGCAAATTACCTAGGATCATATGATCATAGGAAAATAGGAGATTACTTGGCTATCGACCTGGAGGTCATTTTAAGCCTAGCCATTTCAACCTAATGTAATATCATGGCTGTGTTAGTCAATACACAAGACTGCATTTAGTGATGACTGCCCAAGTCCAGGAGGATTATGGGCGCTATCCCTGGTAAGAACTTATGGTGCCCCATCCACTCATCCAGGTTCCTCTTGAACAGTGTCATAGAAGACCATCTACCACTATAGAAAAAGGAAAATAAACTACTTATTTGGTAGAACTGTGATGTATGAGGTGAAGGAGTAAAATGCACAATGCAAACCTGATTAAACATTGCTATATCAGGTTCTCAGTGTATTTAATAACTTAGAGAAGGATACTTGGAAAACCATTGCAGATCACTTAAGTTAAATTGCATCAGAAAATGATGTGGCTAACATAATGTTTGCATATGATTTGTTTTTTAAAATGTATAAGCTACTCACCACCCTTTCCTAGAAAAAAATCAATACTATGTATGTAATACGTATAGTAAGGCTTGACCATGTGGGAGGTCACCAAAATTGTATAGCATTTTAGAAAGGGAGATGTGTAGGAAAAAGGCCTGGTATGCATAACAGTGTTTTATAAATATGAATGGTCTCCTCAAAGTACTGTGAGTTTAAAACTGAACTACTATGTGTTTTTACTGCTTGTATGATGTTCTGCGCTATAACTATGGGACCTGTGATCCTAATGTCATCAAAATTCTTCATGAAGGAACTGTTTTGTTTCAGTATTAGATCTTTCAGGAGTTCCATTGAACCTATGAGTGTGAAAGTGAAGCTGACAGAAGTGAGAATGTCTCTATAAACTAATACAAAGTTAACTAAGTCCTTATATGAGGAAGAACATGTTATAGAGTACTGTACTGGGTGATGCAGTGCTACAGCCATTAGAGCTGTTGCCCAAAAGTGTTTGGTTTTCCAGTTCAGATCCTTAATCTTCTCAGTAAGTAAAAGTTGAGGATCTTTCAAGTTGGTGAAATACCTGGACAGGTACCTGCCAAATGGATAACTGTACTCAATAACGAGTCTAATTGTGAGTAGAAGGTGCAATAACTTCCTTAACATGTAAAATATACCCTTGGAAATCAGCTTGATGAGGCAGAAGGATTTTCTAACAACTATGGATCAAGGATGTAGACACTGAATTCCATTCTGTACTCACAAACTCTTTTTCTGCTTCCCCAACCTGGCTTTTAAAAATTGGTCACATCTCTCAAGCTATTGCCCCCCCCCCCAAGATGTCAGTCAAAAACTATTAGAAATATTGTTTTTAATTTGCAATCATCTCTGTAAGTAAGCTATATACACACTGTTAGAGGCATTGATTTCAATGGTTATTAACATACTATGGTCTGATAAAGCCCCAATGTTTCTAACAGACACTCAGAAAAAATGTAATCTGTAGAGTGCAGAGAGTCTGTCCGGTTCGATCCTCCCTGTGGTCGTGTGGGTTTCCTCCAGGTGCTCCGGTTTCCTCCCACATCCCAAAGACATGTTGTAGATGGATTGGACACTCTAAATTGGCCCTAGGCGTGAGTGCGTGCATGTGTGTGCCTTCTGTGGAAGGTTGGGCACTGGGCTGGCAACTCAACAATGTAAAACTCCATTGACAATCATGAGCAGACAGGTGATTTGCTGTGGCGACCCATAACCGGGAAAAGCCGAAAGAAGAAGAAGAAGAGTGCAGCAAGTATGCCTGCCTACACTCTTGCTATAGATACATGCTGTTGAAAGGAGAGCTCATTGCTAAGGAATGTGTCCTGGTATTTAATAGCTACCCGAGTTAATATGGTGGTACCACTGATGTGGTAGAATTATGGGTGTTCATGTTTTCCAAAGGCAATTATACTACATTTTTAGCATTCAGTTTAAAGCCATGGTCTTGACACCATTTATTTGCACATATTGTATTACAGGATGTAGGAGTCACTTGGGAAGTTTATGATAGCACCAAGTTTGCAGTCAGCAGCAAACCTGGTTAACCAGAGGCCACTGACATCAGCTTAAACATCCAAGAAATAAACAAATGCCAAATAGCAGTGGCCTGAGTACTGAGCAAGGATAACTGGCTATGCATAATGTTACTAAAAGAAGGGTACAGAGGCATATACCCTCCTAAACTTTGCTTTACTTATATAACTGTTCCAGTGTACTTCAAAATCCCCTTCCGTTTTTTTCTACTGGGAAGCATACTAACAAAGATAAAGTGCCCACATAATTACTTTTGTACTGTTTTACCTTTAAGTGCCAAACAATTGTCTTACCTGATTATAAGAGCCCCAATCAACTTGTTACAGCGTAGATAAACTATTAATTAGTTGTATCACTGCCAGTGCCCAGTGATATAATGTGTTATTGTACAAGAATTAAATATTTATTAACCTTATTATTCTAGTTCACTTAATCATCTTACAGTTAGGTACCCCTTTGTCTGCTACATTGTGCTAGTTATAATTCAGTTAGAAAGAAAGATTGCTAATTAATAATTTAAAGCTACACTGTTTCAAAGTCTGAATGCTCTGCATCTATTTTTTTCTAGTGTTAAATGGCCCTGAACTTCGTGAGTTAATTAAACCTCAGAATGTACAGTTCGTCTGTTTTAATTTCAACAGCATCCTTCACTGGCAACATGGGAGACACAAGAACAATGGCACCATTTATTTTGTGCAGTTTAAAGTGTAAGTATTATTGTGAAAACAAAACTCATTAGACTGTTAAGCAATACACATAAATGCATCAGTCAGAAGTCTGAGTTGCAGTTCTGTGAGATACATGTTATGATAAGAAAGGAATCATTTATTTATTTTAATGAGCATTTGCTGACATGTTAAGCATGCAAGATAATAACAGTATGTATGACTTATCAGCGGCTGACAAAATTATCAGTTAATAGTATACATTTACATTTTTCTGTGTTTATAAGTCACAAAAACACATACTAAGCTTCTCAGTCATGAACAATGATATCATGACTTCATTGAAAATAAATTCATCGAATGGCCATAGCTGGCTTACAACCAGGAAGCAACATGATGTATAAGGTAAGTGAAGGAAAACCTTTTAAATTTACCCTTTTCTCCACTGTAGTGCGATCTCGGAGTTGGTATATATAGTT
This sequence comes from Protopterus annectens, assembly GCF_019279795.1. Lineage (NCBI taxonomy): Eukaryota > Metazoa > Chordata > Ceratodontiformes > Protopteridae > Protopterus > Protopterus annectens. Next base: position 408,315,917 of record NC_056726.1, on the reverse strand, counting down.
AGAAGGGATGTGGGGGGCATAGCCCCCCATGCTGGTTGGCTGTATTTGCAATATTGACTGACTATGGCTATTCAATGACTTTTTTTTTGATGATGTCATTCTTTGATAATTGTCGATTTCTCCATCTTCCATTCGATATTTCACCATTCGGGTTTTTTATTTTTCAGCAGCCGAACATAGACCCAAAACTATGAGGCAGAAAACAACTACTAAGCCAATTAGCTGCCTTAAAGATTTCTCCTTTCAGAATTTTAGATTAGTGCAGTCATTTTGATTACCACTGTATACATTTATTAACTGGAGAAATTCACTAGGCACAAGTGCTTCTTCTCCGGGATGACATGGGAGCACTTTTTACATAATAGACTGACTGTGAGTCACAGACAGGTAGACACAAACTCAGAACTACAGGATGAAACTCATTAGCATTTCATGGGCTTCTTTTCTAGACCTGATGAAGTGTTGGACTCACTCCCTGTATGCACAAGATCCTTATCTTCCAAGTGGTCAATATATTGTTTGCTTTATTTGTCACCCTTCAGTAACTGATATCTGTGATAATTAGGGTTTAATTACATCATCTAACTAGTAATAATTACAGTGTAACACAAGTTTCTATCCTTGGTCCCCTCCTCTTTAACATTCTTACCTACATCCTCCACTCATACACAGAACAGGTCTGTGATGACTCCACATTCATTTGCATATCTGTCAACATGCCTCACCTCAAAAAAATTACTCAGAACACTTTAACAGCAACTGAAACATGGCTTTGAAACTCACGACTCATGCTCAACCCTTAAAAAACAAAAAATAGAATGTTTTTGCCCAAATCTCTCTCCCATGAAAAGAATATAGTGAATGCAACCATTGAAACCATAGCTCATGGCAAATTATTAGGGATGATAGTGGATGATAATCTTAAATTCAACCTGCATTACAAAATTGCAGAAGAAAAACTCATCAAAAACTAGGGATGCTTTATAGAGGCAACATTTTTCTCATCAACATAACTAAAACTACACTTGCCATTATTTATTTCCTACCCACAATTCTTTATGGCATTCTCAGCCTTACTAATAGGCATCACAAAAATCAAAACTGGAAGAATGCTAGAGGTTCATAGGTCTTTACTAGGCTAATGACCACAAGGGCCTTTTTAAGCCTAGCCATGCATCCCAAACCTCTGACAAGTTCTGATACCCTTGATAAGTGTAAGCATGGGGCTGGGAGATAAACCATTTACAGGTTTCCTGTTTGAATCAGAGGCAAAGGTGCCAAACCAGGGATGAAGTTCCGGTTTCCCATCCAATTGTCCAAGTTGTACCTGAATTGGATTAGGGAGGAACTCTGCTTCACATGGATGGGGAGGCTGTTCCATAGACGGGGTAGTCTCTGGAATACATACCTATCTCTCCAGCAGGTCCTATTTATATGACAAGAAAGGTTTAAGTCTTTAGAATGGGTAATTCTGGTATGTTTGTTTTGTGGATATGCAGGCGGTCCATCAGAGTGGGGTCTGACAATGCCCTGCATGCCAGGCATAGATCTCCCCTCAAAAGCCTGTCAATGACAGCTCCTAATTTGCAGTCATCTGCAAATTTTGTCAGCCAGAGACCACTGACATTGGCCTTGACTTCTGAGAAGTAAATGCCAAAAAGGAGCAGTCCAAGGACTGATCTCTGAGGGACTCTATTTGTGACTGGCTTCTTTGTAGAAGGGGACTCCCCAATTTTAACTTCCTGGGTCCTGTCTTTGAGCCAGTTGGCTATCCATTGGGTGACATATGGGTTTGTACCTAATCTCTTGAGTTTGTCAACAATGCCCGAGTGGCGTATTGTGTCAAATGAAATGGCCAGGTCAAGGTAGGCAGTGTGAACAATTTTGCCCTCATCCATTGCTTTGGTGACCTTCTCAAAGAAGGCCACCAGGCTGTGTAGGCATGATTTGCCCTTGACAAAACCAAACTGGGTTGGGCCCAGTGTCTGGAGGTTTACTATATCTTTACTGATCATCTCCATGATAATTCTTCCCATGGCTTTACATATAAAAATAGTGAGACTTATGGGTCTGTAGTTTCCAGGGTCTGTAGATGGTCCACCTTTGTTCATATGTTCATAGGTTGGTACTAGGCTATTAGCCCTAGGGCCTATGCAAGCCTAGCCATAACAATTCCTTGGCTATTTCTTCCCACAGTATTTACTTCCCTGGACCCCTGTCTAGCAGGACAACTGATGTGATCCCCAGGGGGAATTTCCTATCTCCCATCCAATCATCAAGGTTCCTTTTGAAGAGGGCCAAAGAGGCACTCTGCTTGTGCAGAGGGATGACTGTTGCCTTTCTCCATTCATGAGGGGCAAAGCCTGTTTGAAGGCTAAAGTTAAATAGTAATTCCAGAGGCCCTAATAGGTCATATTTCATGCTATTTAGAAGGCATCCTGGGGATATTGTCTGGGTGATGCAGTGTTCTTGGTCTTAGAGAGAGCTTTAAGTACCTGTTCCCTAGTGATAGTATGGTGAGTTATATGATAATATTTCCTGAGGAAAGGTTGTGGGGGAAGAGTGGAGTAAAGTTGGGGCTGAATTTATCAGCCAGGAGATTTGCTATATCTTCTGGCTCAGTATAGGTGGCTCCATTTATAATGAGCTCTGCACATAATTGTGTATTGCCTTTGAGGTTGCGGACATAGCTAAAGAATGCTTTGCGGTTGTCCTTGGCCTGGGAGGCCAAACTTACCTCATATTTGGCTTTGGTAGATGTTATTTGTCCTCTGAGTTGTTTGTTTAGTTTAATGAGAGTGCTTTTATCCTGCTGGGTGCTGCACCTCCTAATTTTTGCCATGATTTTCTTCCTCCTGTTATACATCTAATTGGTTTTGTGACTCCATCAGGGTGGCTTGTTTTTCGAGTTAGTTCTATAAGAAAGTCGCTAAATCTGCAACAAATACCCCTTTTAGAAACCATCACTGTATAGCACTAGAATCCCTAAACTGGTTAGAGCTACCCCATCATCTAATATATACATAGGTTCTTACCACCTATAAATTTATCCAGCACTAAATAAAGTTCTATACAACTATATCTCTGTTGGTCATTAAGATGCAATGATCTAAAACTCCTGTCTGTCCACAAACCTATCAAATGTGCTGGTCATTGTCTATACTCATACCATGTTGCCTGAATTTGCCATATTTATCAGAGAAAGTGTACCTAATAAACAACTAAAGCTTTATAAAAGGAGAACTGAGAAAAGCCCCTGTAATTTTTTTTTGTCCTTTATTAAGGAGGATTTGCAGTCTGGAGCAGTGGTCCTGGAAGTGAGACAGCAGAGAGAACTGGAAAAAATACATGAAGAAGTGGCTAACTTTTGTCTCTGTTTAAGGAATTCTCAAATATCAAAATAGAGAAAAAGAGAGAGAGGGAATATAAACTGTAACGAGACAGTATGGAAGTGTTTTGAAAGCACTGGCTGTACACTTGCTCTATGACCCTTATAAGACTTTTGTTTGAGAAGAACCTGTGGTTTTTAATTCTTTTAACAACTTTGTTTTCTAAGACTATTTTCTGTTGCTAAGCAAGTAAGGCAGAACAGTGATATAGTGGCTGACATTACTGTACAGGTCATTTTCAGGTCTTGGGTTGGCTGTTCTGTATATGGAGCCTGCACGTCCTTCCTGTGTACCTCTGTATTTTTCCTGGATGCTCCAGTTTCATCAACATCATCCCAAAAACCTGAAATATGAGAACTGGTGCTCCTGTAAACTGTCTTTGGTATATGTGCTGTGTGTGTGTGTGTGTGTGTGTGTGTGTGTGTGTGTGTGTGTGTGTGTGTGTGTGTGTGTGTGTGTGTGTGTGTGTGTGTGTGTGTGTGTGTGTCCTGCAATGGGATCGGTGCCTTTTTCTGGAGGAATTTCTCTGCCTTGTACCAAATGAGTAATCCCCAACATAGGGTATAGCTCACAAGCAACCCTGAATTTGATTAACAGGTAATCACAAAACACATGAATGAATATACCTAAGCAAGTTATATTTGACACATTGATAAAAGTTATTTTTCTTCTGAGCCATACTCTCTTTAATTTGTTTATTTATTTATTTATTGGGTCATGAGTACCTATTTTCAGCAGAGGCCCAGGGAGAAGAGCTCAATACATACAGACTTAAAATAAAACAGATTCAGATAAAGAGAATACAAATAGTTAGGATCAGTAAAAACAATATAATTTAAATTATGTACAATTCTGGAAGAGTTTTACATCAAGAAAATGCAAACAGAGTGAAGTTCAAAAAATACTTTGAACTACAAATTCATGATGTCATAGATAGATGGGAGAAGAGGTGAATCTTTATGGAAATTAGCTTGAAAGCAGCTGTTTAAGAAAAGGTTGATTAGACTGGGAGAGAAAGGAGACAAAGAGTAAAACTGTTGATTGTTAGAGATAGAAGGGTTGAGAGGTTGTAATGCTTTGGTTAATGTGTTAACATGTTCATATAATGTTGATGTGAAAGAGGAGGTTTGGTTTAGAGGTAAATTCAGAAAGAAGAGATCGGCTAGAAATAAGGAAAGTACATACAGGAGTATGACTTCAGCATGGGGGAAAGGCTCGGAGAGGTAAATATGTGGGTCAGAGAGGCAAGGATGGGTGGGAGAGGTGAAATTGGGAGTTATGTTGTTAAACAATGATGAGATTATTGGCCAGAGTGGAAATATAAAAAGAGAGATGACTGAGCATAGTAGATGTAGGTAGATGTAGATAGACAAGATGATGCTTAGGAGGACTGTGGATCTCAGACTGCGTGACTTGATTATTCGACAGAGTTCTCCCCTCTTCTATCACAAAGAGCAACAGGCAAAGGAGTTCTTTTTTCTCAACTTGAATATGGTCTTTCAGTTTTTGCTTCTGCCTCCTATAAAAAACATTGCCATACTCCAGACTACCACCAACAGCATCTGCTGACCCATTACAAATTCGCTTTTTGGTGAGCATCACTGTATCACCCTAGAAAAAAAACAAATGGCTACCCTTAAAACAAACATATAACTTACTGTTAGGATCCCAACTCTACAAACTACTCCAGCACCACACATATACTCCCATTGCAGCTAGAATTCACGAAAAAAACTCCTCGTACAACCTGAAACACTGCACAGAAGCTACACAAACTCTCATTACCCCTAGAACCAAATTACACTGCATTACACGTGCTTTCTCCTCTGCAGCACTTACTCTTTGGCAAACTCTCTCCATCGAACTAAAGGAAACCAATACTTATTCCAAATTCAGAATGCAGTTCAAAAGCACTACTTCATCCAAGCCAAACGCTCCTGCTCCAACATAGGACATAATCATCTAATGCACTAACCCCCTCTCCTTTCCAAGTCTCTTGTCTCCCAAGATTAGTTGAAGATTGGCCCACATTAGAAACAAATGTATATATTATACATTACATTCTGCTTGACTGTACATTGCATGGTGCTTGTTCACTAGAATGCATATATACCTTTTTTTCTATGTAACTAGTCTGCAGTCATCTGTTACTGCTTACATTTCTGTATTTTTTGTTTGTGAAATGTTTTGTATTTCACCCAGACTGTACCTGAAATTGATCAATATGAATCAATGTGTTACCCTGGTAAGCAAATATAAATAAATAAATAAATAAATAATTGAACATGCCATTTTAGGATTAGATGGTTGATGAAGGCCTGGAGTCATTAGCAATACTCAGGCCTCTTTTTAAGCAGGTCTGCTAAAGACATTGAACTGTCTCAAGATGAGAGACATACTGTTAAGTGATGTTTCTGAAATGTGTATGCTGATCTAATGAGTTCTCAAAAGCAAGTCCATGCAATAAGCATTCTTTGCCACGCTAACCTGAGAAACTGAACTGAGAGGATGGTGGCGTATCAGTTTTAATCAGACTTCCCTTGCCTTTTAGATGTAGTGCAAGAATGGGCATGTTCAAATGGACATTAGACTCATGTCTGGGAACATCTACTGTATGATACAATCTGGAGTATGTGTTTTAATATGGCTTATAGGCCTCAAACTGTCAGAGTATCAAACTATTATCTATGCAGCTAGAAACAGGCATAATGCAAGAAGCATTTCCAGATAAGTGAGTCTGACCTATGCAAACCTACTATAGTAGAACTTAAGATGAATATATGAAAATAAGCTAACTACTTTAGGAGCCACTTAGAAAGAAATGGCTGGAAGAACATGATGGGAGAGTATGTAGTAAAAGGAAACTCTTGCAGGCACCACTGGATGCTCTAAACGTAGTATTGTTAAGTGGCCCAGACTCGTTGTGTAGAGGGATGATGCCTTGACTATGACCTAGACAACTTATGTTTCACTAGTGGCATGGGCAATGGAGGAGATAAGCATGGTATGATGGGCTTGAGTGGCTAATGCCACTCACCCATTATTAGAGGAAAGGGACAGCAAGGTCCACCATATTCGTGACACCTACCACTGCATAGTGGATAACTCACAGATAAATCCAGGCAAGTTCATATTTTTACAGAGATGGAATTACCTCTGAGTTGGCGAGATAGTTATGTGTGTAAATATGTAAATCTCTCCCTGATCAGGAAGCCATTGCAAAGTCTACAAGTCACCTATGGAGAAAGTCTTATATCAAGGAACAGACTGCTACAGGATCAGTATCTGTCATGCAATCTCATACCTGAATCTTCATCAGTGGGTGAGGACAAATGGGCTATAGTCTCTCACCTAACTCAGCACTGCTTGGCTCTCACCCCTGGAAGGAACTCATGAGGATAGGAGAGGGCAGGAAGGGAAGCCATTGAACAAGTCTCATAGTGACATAGAGGACTTTCTAAAGCATGAAGAGAAGAAGTCTAAGATGGTATTCTTGCTCAGATTAGAAGAAGAATTTCAGAATGGAGTGGAAATGGAAATCAAACCAGAAGTAGACATGAATCAGGCAGCAACTGAAAGTTCTAAAAAACAAAAGGAAGAATATCGTGAAAATGACCAGAAGAAAGAGAAAACAAATTTTAGAGCTCACAAATATAGTGGGAAGTATAGAAAACTCCTAGAGCAATCACATGTTGGTCAAGATCTGACAGAGGAGTGATTAAGGAGAGGTAAATATGGCAGCCCAGGATATTGGGCTACTTACATCTTGCTTTGCAAAGTCTATTGAAAAAAGTGGGAGAAAACAGATCTAGAAACAGTTGCACATCTTGTTGCTGAGTGTGATGCATTTATGGCAGGGAGCTTATATACTGAAAGACACAATAATTTGACAAGACTATTGTAATGGAGAATGTGAAAATGCTACAATACAGAAGTAGCTGAGAAGTGTTGGAAATAATAAACACAAAGCACTATCGATAATGACGATATTTGGATCACATGGGATCAACAATACCAATTTGTGTCTTTCGGCTTTTCCCGGTTAGGGGTCGCCACAGCGGAACTGCAGTCCGCTAATGATTGGCAGTAGAGTTTTACGTGCTGGCTTGTCAGGTCTAATGCACAACTTTCAATGAAGGAACACCCGTTCACGCATGTCATCACACAGAAGACGCTCTAACTGAGAATCGAACAGGCAATATCTAACTGTGAGGCGACAACGCTACCGCAGCACCACCACCGCGGGATCAACAATACCAATAGTTAAAAAAAATAGAGACAAGAATATTAGATATTGTACTCCAAGAAAAAAAGACAAAAACATCATTAATCAATGAAATAGGTCCGCCCAGTGATTATGGTGTTTTCCATAATGAGAGACATAGAAGTATAAAGTATTAGGATTAGCAAGCAGAAACTAGGGTAATGTGGAGGAAAGAGACCCTGATACTTCCAATAGAATTAGGAGCAATACAACTTTTGAAAATGAATTTTCAACTATACTTAAGTATGCTACCAAAGCATATACCCCCAAATAAACTGCAAAATGAAGTTATTCTGGGTACATTGCAGATGTTGAGAAGATAGCAAACATTGAAGGCTGAAGCAATACTAATTTCAAGAACTTTAATCATACCCTGACTCAGAAATGGGTTCCGATCCTGCCATTGTGCTAGAAACCCAAAACCTTCTGAAATATGCATACACACACACACACACACACACACACACACACACACACACACACACACACACACACACACACACACACTACAATGGATGAATAGCAATCTAAATAAGAATAGATTTGAAAGGCTACAATATTCCCCAAATAAAGAGAAAATAATATATAAAAGGGTGTTAAGATGCTGGTGAGTACATCATTAATGACTGCAAACTAGGAGCCATAGTCAAGTCCCCAAATGATGTAGACATCCTACAGAAGAGCCTCGCTGAGACAGATGCCTGGTGTCAGAGCCATGGCCTCAAGCTCAATGCCAAAAAGTGCAGTGTCATCCCCTTTGGTAAAAACTCTACTCATAAACTACCACATAGGCAGCAATCTACTTAACACGAAATGTGTGATAAGAGATCTTGGGACCCAGGTGGACAGTAGTATCTCCTTTGATAGTCACATCACCACAGTACTCAGGAAGTCCTTCTACATGGCACACCTCATCATAAAAGGGTTCTCATCCAGGAAAAAAGAGGTAATTCTTCCCCTCTACTTGACACTCATTACACCCATTATAGAGTACAATGCCCTTTTTGGAATGTACCTCACTAGACATCTGCAGAAGATGGAAAGGCCACAGAAGTACCTCACAAAGAGCATTACTGGCCTCAAACAAATGCCCTACACTGACCACCTCAAAAAACTCCAGCTTTACTCCGTAGTATATCGCCTACTCCGAGGTGATCTCTGCCTAACATATAAAGCTATGTCAAACCCAGAGCTGTTGGACATGCTACACCTAAAGAAATCCCAATCCCTCCGAGCTACACGCTCTAGGGACCTAAACCTTATCATCACAATAAACAGGACATGCTGGAGGATAGAGTCCTGTCCCAGAGACTTCCCATACTCTGGAACAGGCTACCCATCTATGTCAAGCAAAGTTCTTCATTAGCGCACTTCAAGAAAAATCTTGATGAGTGGATGGGAAATAGGAAATACACCCCGGGGATCACTTCTGTGTCTCTGCTCGACAGTGGCACAAGAAAATAACTTTCCTGGGTGGCATAAGCCAGGGAACCTTGTTGGCTAAGCTTACGTAGGCCCTTGCGCCGATAGCCTAGTACCTACCTATGAACCTATAAACCTATGAACCTATGTAAGTTCAGCTTCAAAAATATCTAAGGTTCCTGATCTACCCAGAGAGGTCTTTATGAAGCATGTTAGCTATGATGTGTTGTATGTGAAACAAATACATTTTTTCTGGTAAAATGTACATGATTCATACTTCTGATGTACTAAAACTCAGTAAAAAAGTATTATAGTTGGTAACTGAACTTGGCATACTAAGTAAAACTGTCACAAAATATCCACAATAGAAACTGAGTGTAATGCAGAATGTTGGCTGTGACAATGAAGGCATATAAACCAAAGACTCTGGTGCCTATTTATGAAAAGTCGCATATCAATCCCTCTTTTAGATTTTATTAAGAAACATTCAGATAATAAAAAAAATGTTCATCCTCAAATCACATATAATACTGCTCTAACCTCTGGGGAATCAGTGCAGCATACCACTGATTTTGACCTTATAGCTCTAGACACTGCAAGTATAGTGCATTAACAATGATGAAATACATAGGGGTTTTGCTTCTGAAATAAAATAAAAATCCAAAAATAGGTATTCTACTTCATTACTATGTTCTGCACACAAAGCAGAAGCTCAGGTTGGTCCTTTCAGTGGAATCTGGGTATAATGCAAAATGTTAGTCTGCAGTAGTGAACACTTGTAATTACAGATATAGTGCCTATCTATAAAAGGTCATACCTCAGTCCCTGTTAGAAATTTCAAACCTACAGCATACAGTAGCAGTTTAACCATGTATGAAAATCACACAAGACTCCTATTCTACCCTTACATGTTTCAGGCCAGTACTATGCTAAATATGACCTTGTGCATTAGTTGCACAAACATTTGGTTTGTTACCTAATGCATGTTGCAGATGAAAAAAAAATATATACATTCTTCCCTGATAACATACCAGATTTTTTCTGTTGATGCAAGAATAGCTCAGCAGAGAAATATTCTAGGCCACTACTCTATAGTGTATATTCAGCAGCAGCTCAACATGACACCATCAATGGTGACAGAATATAAGGTAAAATATCAGACTGTGGCAAGCAAAGGTAGTTAAACAAAAGCCTCTGGCACCTGTCTATGAAAGTCTATATTTCAGTTCCCCTTTTAGACTTCATTATGAAACTTTAAGATAGTGGCAACAGGACAATCAGCTACAATATGCACATAAGATTCCCATTCAACTCTTAGGAATTTCACTGCAGCTCCATGATGAATATGAGATGACCCATTTAGCTGCATGACAGCATGTCATTCTATTCATAACATTTTACAAGTGAAAAAAAATCTACTAAATTTATAGGATTCGTATTTCTAAAGCAATGAGATGTTGGTGTATATGCATTACAGGCATTAATTTAATCAGCCTTTTGTGCAGAGAGGTCAAATGGCCCCTTGTGGAAACCAAGTATACTACCAGAATGTGACAGCAAAAGTCCCCTGAAATGCTGGAATTGCCAGCTGTACATAAGTAGTCTTGTATCAGTCCCACTAAAGATGTTTACAATACAAAATCATGAAATTCTAATAATATGCTGAATTACAAAACATATTCACGATTGCCAGGATACTCCTAAGAATGTCACTGCACCTCAGTCCTGATTTACATACCAGCACAATATACATCTCGCATTATATGAAGTAAAAAATGTTGTCTTAGCTGTTAAAATATATTTTTAAATACTTATGGGCTAATGATGATATATAGCAAACATATTCTAGATCTTAGTAGCAGCTGCTCTTGCAGTAAATGGTTAAATACCCCCAGGTGGTAACAGGGTATAATGCCTAACTGTGGCAATGAAAGCACTATAAACCAATGAAGTTGACAGCTGTATATAAGAAGCTATATGACAGTTCTCCTACAGCAGTTTACAATAAAAAAAATTGTGAAATTATAATAAGATGCATAGATAAAAAACACTGTCCAGAATGCCATTCTGTCCATAAAGAGTTATAGCTCAAACCTGATTTACATGCCATCATAATGGCAATATACCTCACCATATAAGCAGAAAAATAGATGCTTACTTAAGTGGAAAACTAAAAACAAAAATTACTTTTTTTACTTCTGATGTCATGAAGACTGGATCACCTGCTGCTTGGACAAGTCTATAGTTACAAGACAAGAGACTACATGGTAATCATTGAGAGCTGTTGCTAAAAAAGCCAATTTAAAATATTTAGAAGGCATAGTAAAAGGCCGTTGATTGGCAACCCATGTCCATTTGCCATGTTCAAGGGATACATGTGAGAATTTATGCTAATAAATAGCAAGACCTCTCATTTCTTGGTTAAATTCACCACTGATTTTAATTGAAAAATGGTAATTATTTGGCTAGTACAATTACTATATAAAATCTAAAAATTATCCTTCTGAACTCCTACATAAGAAAAAATATCACTCAGATAGCCAGACAACAGATTTTTTTTTTATTTTAAAATTGTTTCATTCTAATCATAATCATCATCATCTACTTCCTCAACCTCTTTTTCCCATTTTCTACATGAAGTCGGGGTATCGCGTCAACTGTCACCTCCTCTCTTGAGTCAGTGCCTCTCCTATCTTCTTTGATAATCTTGCTTAACTGTCTCAGGCCTTCTTTCATACAATCCATCCATCTCTTTGCTGGATGCCCTTCTTTCTGCTTGCCCTCTTCCTGTCAATCTCAAATCTTCTTCATACGATTTTATTTATTTATGTATTTATTTATTTATTTATTTATTATTTATTTATTCATTCATTCATTCAGTCATTCATCCTTTGTTGATTGGGTTAGTCCCACTAGGTTAGTGGCCTTTTATGAGGAGAGACCTGAGGCAGTATTTATAATACTAGGTGAAATCTGGCTAGGGCATCAGGGAAGTTCATTTACTCTTTTCGATAGGTGCCATAGGTTCTTTTACATTTGCCTGAGCTACCACAAACAAACAAATGGGACCTCTGTTTAGCACCTCATTCAAAGGATGAATTGTCTTCTGCTTTATCGCATATCTGCCTGAATCACGGTAATCTCTTCTCTTTGACTTTCTCTGCAGTTGGAGCTACTTGGGATTCGGCTCTGATGTTCTCATTTCTTTGTCCCACAGATAACATTATACCATCTGCTTCAAGCACTTCATATCCATCAGCTCTAGCTTCCTCATCTGCTCTGCCTTTACTTCCTAGGTCTCTGTACCATATAGTAGCACTGATTGTACCACTGTTTTGTACACCTTACTTTATAGCTTCTTTGGCAATCTTCTGTCACACACTACCACTGCCACTCTCTGCCAGTTGGTTACAGCCCTTCTTATTCTAGCTTTGACCTCCTCATTCAGATTTCCCTTCTTCTCATCAACTCCTCTCAGATACTCGAAGTTGTTAACCTGTTCTACTATTTTTCCTTCTATCTCAATTTTCAGATTCTTCTCATTTCCCCCATTTGCTGCCAGTACAACTGTCTTATCTGTAATCAGTTTCCACCCATATGTGCCAGATGGTGCATAGGATTAAGAAGCTGTCAACAAGCTATTTTCCATAGTCCAGTGGTCAAGGGCTTGATTTTCTCACCCTCTATTGCCTATCTGTGCAACTCTGAAGTCACTTAACCAGACACCACTCTTGCGCTCAGTCTGAAATAGGTTCAATGGAGATTAGTGCTCTACCCCAGAAAACAAATATAAGTTAAATAAATAGATAAATTCCATTTCATACTGATGCAAATAAATAAATATGTATACATATACATATATATATATATATATATATATATATATATATATATATATATATATATATATATATATATGGATCTATTTCAGAAGATCAACTTTCATACGATCATGACCATTAACTTTCCAAAAAGTCAAATGACACAAAACAACAAAAATCTACTTTTTTGCAGAGGCACAAGCCCCCGCACCATCCCCCATTCCAACTGCATATTTTATATACAAACTCTGAGATTGCACTACAGTGGGGGAAGGTAAATTCCCAAGTCACCACTGCACCATGATCTCCCTCCAAAAGCTTTGACTTTTTAGAAAGTCAATCATATGTTCTCAGTCATACATATGAGGCTCAACTTATAAAGAGTCAAGCTGAGTTATCTCACTACCATGACTAAGCACTTTTACTGCAGATTCCAAGATAAATCAAGACTCATCATTAACATGCCAGCATGGCCTCTAGCTTTACAAGCCAGAATTCCCAGAATTTAGCTGGTAGTAAGTCAGCATTTCATTTATATTCTTGGAAGCGGACAGGTAAATATGAATACAGCTGAAAATGGGAGTGTTTTTCTTAAATCCCTTTGTTAAATCTGTTAATCGATACTCTCACCATTCTTACAACATGAGTGACAAATTATACTGTTCAGCTTTCTAGTTGGGATGAGCAAGTGACCTGTTGTCTAACTTAAGCAAAAAATCAAAGGAAAATCACAGTCTCCCCTGTAATAGACTGTTTTTCCCAAATAAACTGCAACTGGCAATAAAGGGGTAACTTATTAAAGATTAATTTATGCCCACATAACTTAAAGGCCCAAAATATATATGATACAATGTCCAAAGCACGTCATCAGCATCAACCCCAGTGTTTTCTAATTTCTACATGGGATTGGAGTGTTGCATCACTTGTTGTCAGCTCTCTTGATTCAGAATCATTCTCCTACCTTCTTTGACAGCTATAACTCAGTGCATACCTCTCAACTGTTCAGATTTTCATAGAATATCCATACTTTTGTTGCATATTTTTTGTCTGTTCTTCATAAAATTGCTGGACTTCTGGCAAATGATTGAGGATTAATGTCACTAAATTATGAAGAGATATTTAAAACCTTTTAAAAAAGTGTATTTGAGTTTCAGACTTCATATCCTTCAGAAAAATGTATGCTAATACAAAACCCATTATTCTAGCAACTCTCCAAGTTTATAAGAGCAATATTTAAAATCTTTTGAGCCTTTGTTACCCCATTAATTTTTGCTTTGTCCATATGTATTGTGCTAAGAGGATAAGAATTATGCCTCAGTGTTGTTTATCTTCTGTTAGGCAATCCATCCATCTCTTGGCTGGATGCCTCACCTCTGCTTGCCTTCTTCCTGTCTCTCCCAAATCATCTTTACCAAATCATGCTCTGCTTTCTTGCACATGTGACCAAACTACCATAGTCTGTCCTCCATGACTTTCTGTGAAATTGGGACTACTTTGACTTCAGCTTGGATGTGTTCATTTCTTCGTTTGTCTCATAGTGTGCACTCTATTTTCCATCTCAGTCATTTCATCTCCATCAGCTCAACTTACTCTTAAAGCTATAATTTCACTTCCCAGCTTTTTGTGTCATACAGAAGCACTGGTTGCAAAGCACAATCTTTTTGTTTAATTGACAGAAATTAGTCTATTGTTTTCCTTATCCTAGTATGAAACCCCTAAAGTTATACATTGCCACCAAGTAAAGCAACTCCCATTCATCTCCAAGTATGTATAAACCAGGAGGTAAAAAACAGTTTCACCCCATACTGTAAAGGCAGCCAATAGGTAGAGTCTTTTTCACAAAATCATATTCTGACAATACCATGATTCTGAGAACTAATTAAATACGCTACAAAATTTGAAGATGCCCACTAAATTACCCAATGAAATACAAGTCATAATCTGTTCTCTTTGATTTTCTGTGCAATTGGAGATATTTGGTCTTCTGTTCTAATGTCCTCCTTTCTTTATCTGTTCTACAGTATGCATCTTACCACCTACCTCAGGCACTTCATCTTCATTACCTCTAACTTTCGCAACTGCCCTGCCTTCACTGACCAGGTCTGTACCATACAGCAGTACTGGTCACACCACTGCTTTCTATACCTTACTTTTCGGCTTCTTTATCATTCTTCAGTCACATACTGCCCCTGACAATTTGTTCCAGTTGGCAGCAGCCCATCTGATTCTAGCTTTGACCTCCTCATTGAGGCGTCCCTTCTCCTTAGCCACCCCTCCTAGATACTTAAAGTTATTAACCCATTCCACTATTTATCTTTCTATCTTAATTTTCAGCTTCTTCTGATTTTCCCTATTTTCTGCCACTACAGCTGTCTTATCTGTGCTCAGTTTCATCCCATGTGCCTTCAGTTTTACATTCTCTTCCGTTATCATTTACTGAAGTTCATGTTCAGAGTCTGCATGTGATGTCACATCATCTGCATACAGCTATTTTGTTGATCTGTAACTTCTGACCTGTTTGCTAATATAGTCCAACACCAGTGTGAACAGCAGTGGGCTAAGAAATGAACCCTGATGCATATCCACTCCCACTGTGAACCCCTCTATGAGTCTAAATACTGTTCATGGTTGTGGACTAATTCTATCAATGTTTCTGCTACTGCAGACTAACACGCAACTGTTCAAATCAGCTTTCTTGACACCTTGTCACATGTTTTCTCCAAGCCTTGTAATCAGGCGCGGCCTTAGGTCAACTGGTGCCCTAGGCAAAAGGGCTCCACGGCACCCCCATCACACCACCCCGGTGCCCCCATTCTGGTCTACCTACGCCAAATAAATACAGGAAAAACACCCCTACTAGAACGGCGCCCTAGGTGACCGCCTAGTTGGTCTATGCCTAAGGCCAGCTATGCTTGTAATGCCCAGTTGGACTCTTTCCGCATCTCCAGCTTCTTCAAAACTATTAAACATAAACAGCCAACCCACAACTAAAAATAAAATAAAAACCACAAGGTATTCTAAAATGGCTTTTATTACAAACAACAGGTGAGCGCTTTTGTCTGAAATATCAAGACTTCATCAGACAAAGTAATCAACCATTTAGGCAGTATTTACACCATCCACAAATCACATGATCTACAGATTTTCTTGATTTAAAGAAACAATGTAGCAACATGATGTGCACATAGTTAAAATGTTAAAACCATATGCAAAACAAGAAAACCATATTCTGCTTCAAGAATCCATGATTTAACTCTACTATAAAATATGAATAGTTAACAGATTAAAATAGTTGTAGATATAAAACCAATCACTAGAACAGACCTTCCTTTATGTAAAACCTAAAGGATAATATCAGAAATCCCTGATCATATTAAATTATTTTGTGTATGCCTAAATATGAATCCATTTGATAATACAACAGTTTGTGCATCTATTTTTCATAGGCTTTAGGTTTCATCAGACTATTACTTGATATAATATCATTTAACCTCCAGACTAGGCTGAATTTCTTGTTGACCCTGTGGAATTTCTTCACTCTGTTGACTGTATACTGTCTCAGTAACCCCTGGCTGATGACCAGCATTATTCCTCCCATCATTGAAATGCAAAGATAGGTAACCTCTGGGAAGGTTGCTGGATAAGAAGTGTTAGGTTATGCAAAGAATCGTTCAATGCTTCAAAGTCACTGAAACAAGCAGCCATTTGGGATCCACATTGTTTGCAAAAAATTGAAACAGGACTGAACTGATTACTTGGATGGTAAAGCATATCCTCAGCATCCTAGAGGGCAGCATGCAGGTGATTATCAACATGGACAGGAAAATTTTATATCAATCAACAAGAGAACAATGATGAGCAGCAAGGTGAAGATCACCCTTTGGATTATTCCCCCATTATGGCAGTCCGAGTGGATGCAGAACAAGAGGAAGACCAAGCCACCAACAACACCAGCACACGACCTCAACATATACCCTGTCTTCCCCCTTCCCACTGGGAATTTACAGGGGAGAAGATCAAACAAGAGAACTGGGTATGGAAGGAGATGATGACTGTTTTAATAGCAATAGAGATTGTTGTACTATTATTTCTAACAGTACTAATGAATTTAAAGTTTGCAATTATAGCACATTCAATATCACTAGCATGCATGCTGATTTATTCATTAAGGGGCACATGTTTGTATCACCTCAATGAGCAGACATTGCAAGAATTATCAGTGAGTTCAAATTATATTTAAGAAAGTTGAATTTGAAACTTATATTAGGAAATGAGTGTTTCAATGTCGAGGACTGCGGTTTACGGGTACCTAGTACTTTTAACCCAGAACTTCATCCTATATTACATACTTTATTTATTCATTTATTTGTCATTTGTTAAACAGGTTGGTCCAACTGAGCCAAAGGCCCATTTTCAGTGAAGACCCTAGCAGAAAAGCTCCAAAACAAAAAGGACGTTAGTTACAAATACAACAGAAGAGTGAATCAACATAACATGAAGCCAAAGACAGTGTTGTAAGATTTAACAGTTACATAAAAGTTTGGCAAGAGTTACATGCATACATTCCAATAGCTGTACAAAAAATATATCTGGCTTAAAATACAACATACCACTCAAGAGTTATTTACTTTTAGAGAATGCGCTTACTGTATATCAGTACCCTGATTGGCGTTCTCTAGCGGGGTATTAATGTACAAGTAATGCCCACTGAAAAATGAGTCCACCACTTCACGGCAGCATATCAAGCTGACGTGGAGCTTGAACTCAGAAAATGAAATGGCCGCTATTATTTTACACTCGCTAAACAGTGCTTCTGCTGTTTAGCAAGTGTGAAATATATTAAAAAAAAAAAAAAAGAAAAACAAAACTGTGCGTGTGTGTGTGTGTGTGTGTGTGTGTGTGTGTGTGTGTGTGTGTGTGTGTGTGTGTGTGTGTGTGTGTGTTTATGTCTGTGTGTGCAAGTGTATGCATGTATGTCAGTGAAGTGAGAGCGAGCCGTTGTTTTACACTCTCTAAGCAGTGCTTCTGCTGTTTAGCGAGTGTAAAACAAAAAAAAGAAAAAATTTAAATAAAGCACGTGTGAGAGTGTATGTGAGAAAGAGAGAGAGAGTGATCGCTCCAGCAAAACAGAAGAGTGTGTGTGTGTGTGTGTGTGTGTGTGTGTGTGTGTGTGTGTGTGTGTGTGTGTGTGTGTGTGTGTGTGTGTGTGTGTGTGTATGTGTGTGTGTGTGTGTGTGTATGTGTGTGTGAGTGAGAGAAAGAAAGAGAGAGAGTGTGAGTGAAGTGTGAAAGTGATTGAATGATCCCTGGTAGCGTGTGTGAGAGAGAGAATGAAGAGAGAATGATCCCTGGCAGCAGCAGCAGTTTTACATACCTCTTCACCTCTTAGACATACCTGCCAACCTCTTAGCACAAGAAATCTGGACAAAGCCTGACATAATTGGTGAGGGAGGAATGCTAAGGAACAGGAACATTATTTAGTAACTACTGTCTCCAATGGCTGGCAATAAACCAAATCTTTTAGGAGTAAGGGACCAAAAATACAAAGTAAATACGTGGATTTTTTTTTTAAAGTGTTAAATTTTGGATGTAAAATGCTTCTTCCAACACCATTAACATATATTACAGTAAGTATGAAATATTAGGTGGAGGAACTATTTTACATCAAAAATACATAAAAAAAATAAAATAGTATCTAAAAAATACATAAGTAAGTAAAACACAACTTTACAGAGAGCCCATTCTCTAAATGAAATAATGACCTCCAGGGTATGTATTAATGTTTAATCACTGCCCTTCCAGGAGTGTAGAGGCCCGATGCCGCAAGACCTCGCAACACCCCTGGGCGGGTATTAATTACACATTAACACACACCCTGTCGGGCATTATTGCTTGCATGTACAAGGAAGTATTTGGTGACTTTCAAACAAGTTTGTGAAATGGATATTCAGTATTTATTGAATTAACGACCTGTATATCTCTGGTATAAAATGAATAAGGTATAACAGGATATTCCACAAGAGATAAAGAATTTTAAGAACTTAAGACTTATGCAGCCCAATAAAGGAGGAAGCCTAGTTGTTATGAACAAGCTTGACTATGTTCAAAGTATGTTTAACATCTTGTTTGAAGATACATACAGTGAGGTACGTGATTTTAGTTAAGTCTTTTTATGTATATCTTTTTCTGTATATCTTACGCTTTTCTTAATAGCTGATCTTGGAATGTGGGTTGCAAATAGATAGGTAGTGTATTCCTTAACTGGGATTTAGCTTGATATAATCAGTAGTAGTGTGTGGGAGTGGGTACTTGATGTTCTAAAATGCAGTTTTACGGCCCTGTTAATATTGTTTGCCATGAACAGACTGGTTTTAAAATAAAACAATACGCATATTTTCCACACCTACTTCTAAGTATATGAAAGCTGATATGTTCAAAATTGTTAAAATATTTATGATTTTTTGTTACTAAGGATCGGCTTGTCTATGACGAATAAAGACTTTTTGCTTTGAGACTCTAACTGGGTTTTATGATTTTTAGAAATTATTGTGACTGAACTCATCAACAAAGATTTAAGACCACTAGTTTATTTGTTTTGTTTTTTTTTAATCTCTCTCTCTCTCTCTCTCTATCTATCTATCTATCTATCTATCTATCTATCTATCTATCTGTTTATCTATCTGGGCAAATAATAGACCAGCAAACATGAAAATAATTACTATGTGAAACTGAATTGCCATGGTCAATTAATAAGCTTTATTTTCTTACAGGTATGGAACTAGTACTTGGTCAAATAAATCGGATTGCTGGGGTATTACTGAAATGTCTTGCAATTTGACTTTTGAGATGTGTGATGTCAGAGAACCCTATTATGCCAGAGTAAGTGCTGCATTCAGCAACATTCATTCAGACTGGGTAAAAAGCTTGAGGTTTATTCCACGATGGGAAAGTAAGTCCAGTGCCTTCTGACTCTTTTTTTTCTAGTAATTCTTTCTTCATTCTATATAACAGCTTTAACATTTTCTCATCAGGTTTCTAAAATGTCATAACTGTCATAATCTCATGTTCTAAGCTCACATTCCAACATAAAGCTCAAATGCCATGTACTCCTGCATCTTAGAATGTAACAATGTGGGCCTTCAACTAAACTAAAAGCATATATTTTTTTAATCAGTTTTAAACATTAAGAAAAATACAATGACCATTGTCAGGGACTTCATATGGTTTGCTAATTTCTTACTGTATACTGCATTGTCACTCACATGAAGGTATAGTTTTGTCCAGATGTGAAGAAGTCAAGATGTAAAAGTACTGAACTGCAGAATTATGTAAATAACAAGCTCAATAATATTTATTCTGATATTGGGGTTAATTTGTAGGAAAGAAAAATATTGTGAAATTATATTTAACAACAAAATGGAGAAGCTGTGAGAAAAGTAATGTAGAGTTACAGAGGCATTACTTTAGTACAATAATGTCAATGTCAAAAACATAACAAATTAGTTCCAATTCATATTTATTTTTAAAAAGGAATGAAACGAAAACACAGATAAGAACCTTTTGAAGATAAAATATTTAAGAAAATTATGGATGATTTCTCATCTATATCAGTAAAAAACAAATACAGTAGAACAGGAGAATCATAACAAAAGGGAAAGTAAGGCTGGAAACTTGATTTGAATCTGAGTAAAGCTATCCTTTTGACACTTAATGAAAAAAAAACTTAAAGTAAGAGGCAACATGAATAACCAAGATCGATGAGTTAAAAACATAAGCAAAATGTCTTTATAGCTAAATGTTAACTTACATGGAAGTGTATTTCAATAGAAGCAAGTAAAGAAATGTTGGCAGGCAGTGAAAAAGTGGGAAGGAATACTATAATATAATGCTCTGATGCAGCAAAGAGTGAGTGAGTGAGTGAGTGTGTGTGTGTGTGTGTGTGTGTGTGTGTGTGTGTGTGTGTGTGTGTGTGTGTGTGTGTGTGTGTGTGTGCGTGTGTGTGTGTCTGTGAGTACGTATGTATATGGGTGGTGTGAGTGTCTGTGTGTGTGTGTGTGTGTGTGTGTCACTGTGAGTACATATGTATGTGGGTAGTAATCATCTTTCAGCATCTGAAACGAGATGTTTCATAACTCCTGTAAAAGCAGCATGTTATGTACTTAACTAATGCAACGTAAAAGAATCGCTGGATTGATGAGCAAGATTTAGTGGGAAAAAAAGCATTGCTTAATTTAAAACCCATATTCAGACTGTTGGTTGTTTTCAACATAGTTTCAGTTTCAGTTCTTCCCATACAGTATGTCTCATGCTTTGTACTTTGAAGAAGTGCACGCAGAGGCCAGTAGTAGTCCTGCAGCCAGTGCACTGTCAGATACAGACTGATCAGAGACTGATACTACACGTCTGTGGTCTTTTATACTAGAGTACATGGGCTTGCTGCTCATATGCATTGCTCAGAACACCACATTTACAATCTCCTTTACAGCTTAGACCTGCTTCATAACTTACTGCTATAAAGTGGTACTTCGCTCATAGGTGAAGCAGCCTACTGATATAATACAGCACACTACACAGCCCATCCCATTCACAGCTCAGCAATACTGTCATTAAAGCCACCAGTCATCAGGTAAGATGTCCATGTGCTTTTCTAAAAATATATTCTTTTTCAGATATGCCACTGGGGTTCACCATATTGGAACATCAGACTGTTCTGTGTGACAATTTCTTGAGCAGAGCCAGGGAACAACTAACGACTGGAAATGGACTCGTTCTACTCAGAGGGCAGAGTTACTGTCCCTAATTGTGCTATCATGAATCACTTCATCAGGAGTATCAATGACCTGCCCATTGCTGGTCTAGTTATAAGCTGCCATGAATGTCTCCTGTAGGATAGCCATAAATCAGTTCCTTCAGCTCATTATGAAACTGGATCAATTTTAGCCACAGTGGTTCATGGAATTTATTTTGAACCTCATCCTCCTGTTGTGTCCCACAGATACAGTGAATCATTTTATTTGAAAGACCTGTCCCTTGTTTGATTGCTTACTTGTCATACAGGGATTTTTGCAAGTTCATAGGTTCATAGGTTGGTACTAGGCTATCAGCCCTATGGTCTATACAAGCCTAACCAAACAATTACCAGGATATTTCTTCCCATAATATTTACTTCTCTGGACCCCTGTCTAGCAGGATGACTGATGTGATCCTCAGAGTGAATTTTATATCTCCCATCCAGTCGTCAAAGCTCCATTTGAAGAGGGCCAAGGAGGTGCTCTGCTTGACATGTATGGGCAGTCTATTCCATAGTATGGGGAGTCTCTGGGTCAGGAACCTATCCCTCCAGCATGTTTTGTTCATTGTGATGACAAGGTTTAGATCCCTGGAGCGTGTGGCTCTGAGGGATTGGGATTTCTTTAAGTTGAGCATGGCAAACAGCTCAGGGTTTGACATGGCCTTGTATGTTAAGGAGATCACCTCTGAGTAGACAATATGCCACAGAGTATAGCTGGAGTTTTTTTAGATGGTCAGCATAGAGCATCTGCTTTAGGCCTGTGACTCTTTTAGTGAGGTATTTCTGCGGCCTTTGCAGCTGTTGCAGATGTCTTGTGAGGTACATACCAAATGGGGCATTGTACTCTATAATGGGTCTAATGAGGGATGAGTACAGTGGGACAATGACCTCCTTTTTTCTGGATGAAAAGCCCATAGTGATGAGGTGTGCCACATAGAAGGATTTCCTGACTGTTGTGGTGATGTGGTTATTAAAGGTGAAACCACCGTCCACCTGTGTCCATAAGTCTCTCATCACACTTTCAGTGTTTAGTGTACTGCCACCTATGTGGTAATTCATGGGTACATGGTTTTTCCCAAAGGGGATAACTATACATTTCTTGGCATTAAGCTTGAGCCCATGGCTCTGGCACCAAGCATCTGTTTCTGTAAGGCCCTTTTGTAGAATATCCACATCATTTGGGGATTCACTAATGGCTCCCAGTGTGCAGTCATCTGTGAACTCTGTTAGCCAGAGTCCCTTAATGTTGGCCTGTACTTCAGAGAAGTAGATGCCAAACAAGAGCGGTCCCAGGACTGAACCCTGAGGTACTCCACTTGTCACTTGTCTGGAGCTAAATTTGGAGTTGGCTACTTTTACAGTCTGGGTTCTGTTAGTAAGCCAGTTGGCAACCCATTGTGTGACGTAGGTATTTAGGCCCAGCTTAGTAAGTTTATTTATGATTCCAGAGTGGGGGAATAGTGTTGAAGGCCTTGGCGAGGTCCAGATAGGCTGTGTGGACCACCTTGCCCTCATCCACAACTCTGGAGACTGATTCAAAGAAGTCAATCAGGTTCAGGAGACAAGATCTGCCCTTCACAAACCCAAACTGGGTGGGGTCCAGTGTTTGAAGGTTGCCAATGTCTTTGTTTATAAGTTTCATGATAATGGGTTCCATGCCCTTGCAGATCAGACTCATCAGACTGATGGGATGATAGTTCCCAGGATCCAAGGTGGATCCCCTCTTGTGGAGTGGGATAACTGTAGCTGTGCGCCACTCAGTGGGCACGAAGCCTGAGGTGAGGCTATGATTAAACATGACACTTAGGTGAGGTGCCAGTTCATTCTGTAGTTTATGTAGCACACACCCCGGGATGTCATCTGATCCCATGGATGCTTAGCTTTGGAGAGTGCGATTTCTACCTGTGTGGCCATGATTACCAGAATTTGGCAATTTTTTTGGTATTGAGATGGGCCCTTTAGGGGTAAGGGGGGTGAAGTTGGCACTAAAGCGATCTGCCCGGATATTGGCAATATCCTTGGGATCGGTATATTTAATGCTATTCTGTTGTATCTCAGAGCAGATCTAAGCATTGCCATTTAGATTCTTGACCTAACTGTAGAATGCCTTGTGGTTGTCTTTGGAATCTTTGGCAATTTTATTTTTGTAACTAGCTTTGGAGGATTTTATGAGGGATCCCAGCTTCTTACTGAGGCTGATAAGGGAGTTTTTTGTATCCTGGGAATTTCCTCTATTCTGCAACAGTTTCTTCCTTCTGTTGTATAGTTTGTTTATGGCAGGGGACCACCAGATTGGCTTCCTTTTTTTGGAGGAGAGCATCTTGGTTCTATTGGGGATGGCACGATTTATGCATGAGTGGATGTGCTCATACAATGCCTTAGAGTAGGATTCAGCAGTCAAACTTTCAGCTCCCATCTGCATGGGTGCCATGAAGTCTGTCACTTCTGAATTAAGTAGCATGAAGTTGGCTTTGGAGAAGTTTTTTACGGAGGTTTCTTTACTGGGGGTGGGGGTGGGATGTGGATGTCAAGGGTGATTTGCTTATGGTCAGACCTGACCAATGAAGGGGTGACCACTGGTGTGGAGCATCTATCTCCCATGTTGGAAAAGACCAGATCTAGGATATTGGAACCCCTGGTGTGACAATGGATTAGTTGATCCAGGGTATTGGAATTTATGAATTCCAAGAACCATTGGGAAAAGGTGTTGGTACCTGAGTAGTTTTCCCAGTTAATGGCAGGGTAGTTAAAATCACCCAGTATTAGGGTGTTTGGTTGTATCTTAATATTTTCCAGTATGTTTAGAAAGGCGTAGTGAGAATCTTGAGGCATGGCAGGGGATCTGTAGCAAGCTACAATTTGGATTGCAGTCTTACCTAGTGTTAGTTGCACCTGGAGAATTTCAGATGCATTTTGTTGGGTATCTAGCCTGGAGGTGTGAATATCCTTGGTGAATATGGACACTCCTCCACATTTAGTGTTTCAGTCTTGGTTTGGTGGCCAAAAAGTGTGGTAAGAGTTGTAGTCTGGTATTGCATGGGTGCTGTCTGGAGTCTTGAACCAGGTCTCAGTTACTGCACAGATATCGATGTTCTCCATTTTTAGGAGTGCCTCAAGAGAGTGCATTTTGAGGTTTAGACTTCTAGCATTGAGTAGCATTACCTTCAGATTTTGCATGCTTGTACCTGTTACGGTGGTGGTTTTGTCCTTTGAAGTTTGCATAAAAAAGGCACTATAGGGGTGGCAAGAGCTTTAGCCAGTAACCTGAATCCCAGGGGTGACAGGTGCAGACCATCTCTGGCAAAGCATCATGGTTTGCCGATCATGTCGTCCCAGGCAGACAGATACTGGGTCCCTACTGAATGACACCAGAAGTTTAGCCAATTGTTGAAGTCAGTCATTCTGTCCTTATACTGTGGTATCATTCTGGGTGAAGGCAGGATGCTACTCGGGACTAGGATCATACCTGCCTGGGCCACATGATCGTAGAGCTCTTCCATGTCTCTTTTTATGTAGTCCAGGGAGGCACATCTCAAGTCCTTCACTCCAACATGGACAATGACAGAGTCGTAGTTGTACTTGTTGTGGAGTGACTTCAGTGCATGTGTTATGTGGTGGATCCTGGCACCCGATAGGCATCTGTAATTTTCTCCTTGCTCACCAATTATTCTGAGCTGTTTACTCAAGTAAATCAAATCCAGACGATTTCTGATATATTTATTTATATTTATTTAAGAAGAGGTTTGTAGGTGTCTGTCCTATAGCACAATTCAGTTATTCTGTATTATGTCAGCAAAACTTGAAATTTTACATTCAACTTCCTACCTCCTCTGTATATTTATATACATCTTTCTGTTAACCTGCTTGTTGCAGAGGGCACTTGTATTCAGTAGAATAAATTATTCCATTTTGCTTAAAGATGTTTGCTTTTCATTTTATGTTACATTTAATAATTTGATATGCAATGTAACCCCCCCACACACACACATATATATATATATATATATATATATATATATATATATATATATATATATATATATATATATATATATATATATATATATATATATATATATATATATACATACATATATATATATATATGTATATGTATGTATAACACACACACACACACACACACACACACACACACACACACACACACATATATATATAGGTCCCCTTCAAAGGATCAAAATTGCAGAAAATCAAACCTCTGATCATCGAGGACCAATACTGAACCTGTGAAAGGAGATCACCGTACAGTGCAGAACAAGAACTTTACTGTTCTCTTCAATGTAGAGTGATCTAGGAGTTGGTACATGTATGTAACAGGTGGTGTGAGGAGTGCAGGAGATCTTGCCCCCCCCCCCCATGAAAAAATGTGAAATAAGAGGTTTTCACGTTTTATTTTTTTTTGGGGGGGGGTCGCTATTGCAGAATTTCGACCCTCTGTTCCTCGATGATCAGACGTTCGATGTTTTGCAATTTTGATCCTTTGAAGGGGAACTATATATATATATATATATATATATATATATATATATATATACACATACATACATATATAGATGTATTAGAAATTATCTAAACAGCATAAGATTGACAGTAGAAATATACTAACAGCAAAATCTAAATTCAAAAGCATCTAAACACAAAATATTGACAAAAATCTAACCACATGCAACCCAATGCTAATTAAATGTACCAAATCTGAGGTTGCACAACGGTGAGGAAAGGGCATAAACCCTTCCCTAGTATAACTTAAATTTTGTGTTTAGACATTTTTGAGTTTAGAAATTTTTTTGTTTATATTTTTACTGTCAATCTTATGCAGTACAGATCATTTGTAGTACTCCAGTCCAGTATATAGGTGTGTAGGTGTGTGTGTGTGTGTGTGTGTGTGTGTATATATATATATATATATATATATATATATATATATTTATATATATATATATATATATATATATATATATATATATATATATATATATTTAATATATATATATATTTATATAAATATATATATATATATATATATATATATATGTTGACCAATGGCATTTCGAATCTGCTTCAGTCGACCGTTTAGAATGTTGACCTGAAATGCTGAATGCGAAATGCCAAAAAGTAAACCAAAGCAAAAATGAATACATCGACAACCATGATTCGATGTATTTGACATAGAAGGAGGTGATGTCACTCACCTCCTGCTGTACACATTAACATACCGTTAAACTCTACAGTCAATGGTACATTAATTCTATTATTTTGCAAGGGGGCTATGCCCCCCTGCACCCCCCCATATAGAGGGCTGCATCCCCCACACCTCCTGCACATTAAATATACTAAAACTGAGATCGCATTACAGTGAGGAAATGGTCTAATTCCCTGTTCCTCACTGAACCGCGATCTCCCTGCACAATGTCGAACCCAAATGCTCGATTTACACTACTCATTCACTATAGTGTAGTCGATACATTTTTGTTCGACATTCCAATGACATGAAAACTGTAAGTCGACTGCATGTCACTCGACCGATGCAGTTTCAAGGTTTTCAGTGTAAACACACACACATATATATATATATATATATATATATATATATATATATATATATATATATACACACACACATAAATATATATATATATATATATGTATATATATATATATATATATATATATATATATATATATATATATATGTGTGTGTGTGTGTGTGTATATCTCTATATGTATACACACACACACACACACACACACACACACACACACACACACACACACACACACACACACACACACACACATTGTGTTGCCCGCCTCTGATCTGATATCTCTTTTTACATGGAGGCTGAAGAATTTGGAGTCAGTCATATCCTCATGCATTTAACCCTAACATATTCACTGACACAGTGTCATTTAGCTTAGATACAGCACATGCAGAGCCCTTTCATGTTTTATATATGATATGTTCTAATTTTAACTACTTTAATTATCTGACCTGTGGCTGTTGATGCAGTGTTGAGCCTTACATAACTGAAACAGATTCACATAGCTTACAGCATAATCATATTATTTGTGGTTGGTTACACTATTCACCATGCTGGCTCTATGAATTGCAGAAGGCTTTTGATGCACACATTTTTCCATTAGTCAATTAATTTAAATATCCTTATTTTCACAACATGTAGCATCTCATTTAGCTATCTAATACTGGAATATAATCTTTCATGAAAAGGGTGGTACTGCATTTGACATGAGTGTTACATTACTTGAATAACCAATGATGGAACCAGTTAACATGAACTTGTAATAAATGTGTCACTGGGTAATTGAATTCATTTTTTCAAGCAATGGGTGGTGCTTTACCTGATATAAGGGATACAAGGTAGGTGCTTTCAGTCACTGGGTCAGCTGGTTCCCAGCATGATCCCAAGTAGCTGCAATTATTTTTTACCACAATATAATATTTAAAGATTACCTTATTTTAATAACATATGACTACCATCCTATTAGGCTTATGATTTTTTTGTCAGTATAAGAAACTTTAGTAGTGGCTGACTTCTTAGGACTCCAGTCCACACTCACACACCTTTCTTTTCTGCAGAGTCTCACACACTAAAGCAATACCAGTCTCATTACTGCAGTTCATTGCAAGTGTGTAAAATAAGATCATCTTATCGCAAGAGAGGAAAGATGAAGTACCATTGGATGTATGTAGTCAGTGACACTTGCTACATATGACAGGAATACAACATAAAAGTGTTAACCTTGTAGCCACAAAGAGCAGTAGATTTGCAGAGTAGGTGTGGAAGACTTGACCTCTCTCAAGACAGTTTGTCCAGAAAGCCTATGACTTACATCTACAATCCCAGCTCAAGTAACTTGACAATGAACTATGTGTAAAAGCATATAAATACTGCATGTCTGGTAAACTGAAAGATCTGATGAAGCCCAATTAAAGGCAGAAGCTCTTATCTCTTTAGCACCTTTTATTTTCAACAATGAATTAACAGTAAATTATTTTGAAGCTTCAGCTGAACTAAGCTACAATTCATAGTTCCTTTTTCTTGAGCACAAGAAATCTCAGCCAGCAACTTTACTTCCTCACAAAGTACCAGTTTCTCTGGTCTACACACACACACACACACACACACACACACACACACACACACACACACACATATATATATATATATATATATATAGAGAGAGAGAGAGAAAGAGAGAGAGAGAGACAGATACACACACACACACACACACACACACACACACACACACACACACACACACGCACACACTCACACACATAGGTTTACTATCAAAATAAGGAAATCACATTACTGTCCATCGGAAGGTCGAAGGTGAAGGTGAAAAAAGGCTAAACTGTGAATGCAAATCCTGTTGACTCCTAAACGTCAACACATAGTGGCTTGTATTTGCAGTTTTGAGTGTCAGTGTTTTGAATTGGATCACACTACATTGGGGATCTGGTAAATTACCCTTTTCCTCACTGTAGTATGATCTTGTAGTTAGAATATATAATTAGCAGGGGATGTGGGGGTGCATGGGGGCGTGCCTCCCTACAAAACAGCAGAAATATGTTTGCATTTCAAATGGTGTATTTTCCAGATGGTTAGTGATCCATTAACTGTTGAATGTTGAAAGAATTGACATTCTGAGCAGTCGGCTTGATGGTTTCCATTGTTCCGGTTCGGGGATGTGAACAATCACGGTTAGGCTTCTGTATTTTGATAGCAAACCATATATACATACTTACCAGCATATTATGTTGCATCAAAGAAATGTTTCCTCTACTCACAAGATGTCTAAAAATAATTTAAAGCATGCTTAATCCAAAACACATTTAATCGAATCACATTTCATCTAAAATTTTAAATACAGCAAATACTCCTCCAAAAGTTGTTTTTGCAGGGGCAAGCCCTTTACATCACTCATGTAGAGTGCTTTATCCCCACACACCTGTTACTTAAATATAGTAACTAAATGGTCACACAAGTGCAAAGAAAAGAGAACACCACACACAAGTGAACCATTGCTAATGCACAAATATAAATTCGTGACTGGGTATTAGCAAGCTATAAATGTTGCACTAGACCAGTTTCTTTAATTCTTGCCATCCAAACATCCCACACTATACCAGATTTAATTATGTATATCCTACTACACTCTTCTATAAGAATTAATTAGATTATATATCTTTTAGATTAAATGACTTTCAGATAAAATTTTAACACATTTTGATTTTAGACAAAATGACTCAAGTCAAACATTATATCTCTATATGTCTGTATCTATCTATTCATCGGACTATATATCTATAGTGTAAACTGCAAAAAAAAACCCCAGCCAAGCTATAGGTTTCTGTAGGATACCTTAAACCTCCTGCTATGGAAGCCTACTGGATGTATGCAAATGACCCCTTAACAACATCAGCTACGCAGTTTCTGAATGCACTTTAAGGCTTTATGGATACATTCAGGCCAATAAAACCAAACTCCATAGCTGTGCACTTTCATGTTTTGGCCTTTTTATTGATCTCATCAGGACAGCAAAATGAATTTTTTGGTTATAGTTTAGAAACACAGGGCCGGTTTTAAACCCAGTTGATGACGATAAACATTAAGTGCCTAAAATTATCCTAAATAACATCCAAACTAAAGGGTAAAAAGGTCAAGCAGGTCATCCAGTACAAACTGCAAGAAAAACCCAGCCAAGCTACAGTTTTCACTTATGATACCTTAAACCTGCTGTAATGGAGGCCCATGAATACATGTAAATGACCCTTTAAGGATATCAGCTTGAGCTGAAACACTTGATGACCTTAAGGAGTCATTTGCATGTATCCTATAGGCCTCCACTACAGGAAGTGTATTACACAGGGAAGACTGTAGCTTGGCTGGATCTTTCTTACAGTTTTTACTGAATGGCTTGTCTGTATGACCTTTTTACCCTTTGGAGAATAAATTAAATATGGGTGCCATGTAGGTTATGAAACGGTATTGTTTTCAAATGCATTTTGTTTGTGTGAATGGAAATGGAGTATTTATAGTGAGATAGCAGAATACTGAACTTTGCCTGCTTCCCATCAGCAAATGCAACACTCCTATCAGACTTGGTCAGTTTTTTGATTTGTGCTGTCTATATCTACTTTAACCTGAATGTTCTAAAGTCTTTTCAGTCAAAGCTTTTACATATTCTCACAATCATTATATATTATTATCTGAAGTTTCAGGCTAATGAACATGAATCCATCAACCCTGTCATTAGTCTTGGAAACACTATATTCAATGTTATGATGACATAATTATTGTCCATCTCTAAATGTTTGCTGCTGTCACTACAGGCAAACTATCAAACACTTTTGGTCACCACACAATGTTAAAAAAAATATATTTTCTGCTCTATCAAACTGCTGAACATTCAAAACAGAACTATCTCTCAGTTTGTTTTTGTTCCTAGTTTTTGTACTCTGGGATGGTGTGACGGCGTTGTTTTTGTTTTTTTTGTTTTTTGTTTTTTTGTGGTATTTCCTATTCAGATCTAAAGACAGAAAAGTAACTTTTTATTGACTTCAGAATACTTCTAACAGGGAGGAGGGTTTTTGATGTGTAAGCAATTGCTTTTTCATCCCCTGAAGGGATGCCATAGTTTGAGGCATTACAAGTGACACTAATAACTTAGTCATAGTTTACCAACACTGTTATCACGTCAACATTTTTTTACATTTCCTGAAAATATTTACTCAAATGATTTTCATTACTGTTGTGACGCCAGATATAGTGTTATGCTAAAAGAAAATCAGTTGTGATAATACCAGGCTATCTGGACCAAAATGTATTATTTTTTCCTCTGTGTTCTCATCATATTTACCTGCAGTATGTTGTTCTCATGGTAGAAAAGAGTCTTTGTTT
The DNA here is from genome assembly GCF_019279795.1 of Protopterus annectens. Taxonomy (NCBI): domain Eukaryota; kingdom Metazoa; phylum Chordata; order Ceratodontiformes; family Protopteridae; genus Protopterus; species Protopterus annectens. The sequence goes on along the minus strand of NC_056726.1, from coordinate 408,284,283 downwards.
GTCCAGATGTCAAAAGGCAGAGAACGTGTATAAACATGTGCTGACTCTCCAGACTTGCTGGTACCTATTGTTAATGTACCAAACAAGGATAAAATACCAGTGGAATTTGATTGCTATAAGGACTTTAAGACATAACTAGGATTCTGAATTCAAGAAAAGCAAATGTTTTAAGTAATATTGTTTGCTGTTATGCCTACCAAAAGAACTATGTTTATAAAGTGTTTCCCTCAGCAATAGGATGTCAGGAGTACTGGTAAGCTCTGGGTAAAATATGTTATATAACTCTATACTATAGCAGTTGATGTGATGTTGTCTTACCTTTTCTGTATGGAACCCTCTTTAAATACTAGCTGTCTAGGCCTGTATGTCTGTAGTAAGCTGGCTATAAAACACAGATAAATGGATCACAATATTTCTCCTCTGTACGTAGCCTATGTTTATTGTTTTTTTTTTTTTTTAATTTTCTTTCTGTCTGCAACTTTCTTTATTATTTAAGAAAAGTTAATTTATTTACATTTAAGCTCTTTCTGCATATATGTATTAAAATAATATTTATGCACTGTATATTTGAGAAGAAAGAACTATAATTTACTCTGCTGGGTAGCAAGCTGTATGGCATACATATTTCATTGGACTAAGCTGACTACCACTGAATACCAGTGAAAGTAATATTAATTGATCATATTCGGCTTAATTTTAGAGAAGCCAGTTATTGAGAGTCTCTGCTCCTAAAACTCAGAGTGGTTGCAGTACTATCATGCCATGAAGAAATATATGGGGAACTGAATATGTTTGACAGTCTTGCCTGGGAACTGTGTGAAAGGCAGTTATCATAGATAAAGGAGCAATGGAAACATTGGTTCACAGGAAGTGAGTGACAACAGACTGAGCTCTGTAAGTGTCTTGTCTGCAGTCCAGTCTGGGTGTGGAGGATGGCAGCCTATACCCAGACCAACAGTGCATATTCCCTTTATTTTTTGGAAACTACGTTATACTTTCTAAACTAGTTATTGGAACAGATTTGTGTGCACTTCTTAGTTATTACTTCACCCTTTGGGAACAATGGCACCACTCATAATTCATACCTTCTTGGCAGTAGTAGGGATTCAAATCCTATCTATGGTAATACAGCATAACATTCAGTGGCAGTGGTTACAACTCACCGCCACAACCATGGTACTTTATCTTTTGGCAACCAATACAGTTATACCATAATTGTACTTTGGTTTGGCATGAACATTCTATAATAATTAATCAAAAAAAAAACAGCTGTGACTCTTTCACACAGTTTGGGGTGGTGCCTTAGGGATGGCCATCATGTTCTCATTTACAGGGTGCTACCTTTTCTAGTCCAGAACTTGCTTCACATACTGAATCTGTGATTCACTTTTTTTCTAACTCTAGGATAAAGCCTTGTAACCTTGGAAGCATTTGAACTTGGGATTCATAGGTGGTCATCATAAAGTGCAGTACAAAATAGCATGGATAGCAGTTATGTGGAGGGTGTGAGTGATTTCAAGACATAGACTGTATGACTGTGTAATGTGTAAAATAGCACTATAAGCAGCATACGGCAATGACTGCATTATGACATGTAAGGAATCCTATTCAAATGTGCCATACAAGATATGCAAAATGGCAGGCTGAGTTAGAGCCGTATAAAAATGTTGCACTGCACAGCCCCACTTACCCATTCTGAACACTGAACGTCGGGGTACTGTGTTAGGAACTGCAGAAGTGGAAGTACTGCAGCAAGAGTTGTACTCACAGTGTTACAAGTAGCAGCCATCTACACCAGTGGGAGAGATAGAGGCAGCATCTGACTTTTCATCACTTGTAATAACAACCATTTTCATGTGGAGGGAGACACTATAAGGATCTAGTTAAACTGTGTCACCTGCATGTGGAATCAAAGGGAATATGATGTAAGCCTGCTCCTCTGGACACAGATTTATAGGTAACCTTAATCATCTTAGCTACAAGGACCTCCCATTAACCTAGACAGGACATGCCAGGGATATCGCAATCATTAGCCTCATAAATACTTAACCAGTTCCACAACATTAAAAATAGAAGAAGGGAAGGATAAACTCTGATTCCCCATGAACCAGAGAAGATAACCAGCACCATGTGGGCAACTATGAGATATCCCATTTTTCTGATGTCCTGATCATCATAGACTGCACACATGTTGCTGACAATGCCCCAAATGGTTCTGGTGGCCAAAGACTGGATAAACAGGATGGCTCCCACTCCCTGAATTGCAAGATGATCTGTAATGCCTACACCATTATTTATTATATGTCTGTACACTAACCACACAAAGCGTATGATTCTCATATATCGCAGACATTGAACCTATGCCAGTGGTTCCTGTAAGGGGAGTTCCCACAGGGTTACCTATTCAGCAGTTATACAACACATGCCAAACAAACAGAGCTATAAACACAAGTACCATGCATGCACAGAGAAGGTTACATATAATATGGTATGTGTTCCAGACAATGCATAAATACTCTGGAGCCCTTTTTGATCATCTCACTATACAACCTTCATACAATGCAGGAAATGTATATGGCTCACACTGAAGCCTGAAATATAATATAGAAGGTATGCAAACTAATGAAAAAATGATTCCAGTGTTTAAACATCTCCAGAGAGGCACTGCAGTACATTACAGACATATGCTGCAAGATATTTGTTGTGTGTGTCATTCTCCACAACATGGTACTGTATAAACAACTAGAACAGAAGGAAAATATCATGGGGGGACCTGCCATACAAGTCACAGCCTTAAAAGGAGGGCTTGATGGAGAGTCAGGCATGGAACATGCAGTACCACAGCTGAGGCAGAGGAAGACCATACAACTCACAGCATTAACAGTAGGGCTTGATGGAGAGTTATGTATGGAACATGCAGTACCACAGCTGAGGCAGAGGAAGACCATACAAGTCACAGCATTAACAGTAGAGCTTTATGGAGAGTCAAGTATGGAACATGCAGTACCACAGCTGAGGCAGAGGAAGACACAATGCATTCCAGCAATGACAAAGAGGCTGTATCTGTTCCACACTGGTGAGACGTGAAAAGGCAACAAAGAAAAAAATGATTCATTTCATTAGGGAACCGGTTGTCCTTCTGTGTATCCAGAATACCTTCTAACCTGCCAATATACCAAAACAGTCATTCCCAGTACACATGTCCAAGTTGTTCTTAAAAATACCTAAAGCTAGTGCTTGCTTTAATGTAATTTGGTAGTCTACTCCATGTCTCACCTAATCTCTCAGAGAACCAATTAGTACACTTCTGATTCTTTTATAACCTTAATGATTCTCTCCTACTTTTTGATAGCCCCAAACATTCCCAGCTCTAATTGTCTCAAAATGCCTATACTATATATCTAAATAAGATTTCCTCCTATAGCTATATGAGACACAGTACAAGTACAAAATTTAAATTTTCACATTCGTTGATGTCCTTGGTACACTTCAACTGTACTCTTTCCAATTTACTCATACTTGTTTTCTTATAAGATTTTCATATTGCTATTCAATACTCTAGTTTTAGTTTAATCTAGCTTAACAAACAATGATTTCATCATTTCTGATTTCCTATACAACCTATACTTCTATAACTACCATTAACCAATTGGTTGATATGATTAGAAAAACATATAGCTGAATCTACCCATATACGCAGGTCCTTAAATTAATGTACAGTTTTACTATCTGTGCTCTGTATGAAATATTCACCTTTCAGTCTTTTTCTCCCAAATCTCATATGTTTATGTTTCATGCATTTATCAGCATATTATTCTCCTGTGCTCAAATGATCAATTTAGTCAATTTCTTTTACAGGCAATCCCTGTCTGTAAAAGATATAATCAGTTTATCCATTTTCAAGTCATATGCGTACAGACTGTAAAACACTTCAGTTGAAAAGAAAAATTTGAAATATAAGACCTAAACACATGTGGGCTTAGAATGTCACCTGTCCCAATTGCTGTACGTATGATACTGGCCATGTCATACTTTTAAGCCATTCAGCTATCCATCTTATCACGATTACATTAATACCTAGTTGTTCCAATTTATTGTTCAGTGATTTCTATATGAACCTATTAAATGCTGAAGTTAACCCTGTAACAATTACACTGCAGCACTATATTTCATTTATAGCTATTATATTGTTATGGAACTTCATGTTACAGATGGTTATAGATCTATGTCAACATATGCATGATGATTTGTGGTATCAAGTCCTAATCTTTCCAATTCTGACAATATTTTTTCCAAACTAACATTCTGCATTATTTTTCCACAACAAAAAAAGTAAACCTATGGGTCTATGTGACTCTGTTTGTCCCGTTCCCCTTTTCCCTTAGAGATGGGTTTAAAAAGTGCATGCCTCAGATGTTGAGGAATCTCCCCTTATACGACCTAGTGAATAACAGATGTAATGATACTGTAAGTTAATGCTGAAGTGTTTTCAGGTCATTATTATTAATTCCATCTCCTCTCTGTGCTTTGTTTGCATACAGTTTGTGATAGTCTAATTTAATTTCAGTATCTGAAATTACCTGGATATTACTAAGACAATTTATCACCCTCTTTATGGAACCAAACTATTTTGCATAATGTTTTGTTAATATATCTACAATCTGTTCTATTTGAAAATAAATTTTAGAATCTACATTTAGTTTATCAGTGTGTATGTCTTTACTCCGATCACATATTTTGTATTTCTAAACTTGTTTCTTGTTGTGCTCAAAATCGTTATATATATTTTCTTCAAATATTTCTTATTTTACATTTAATTTCTCCATCCAGCTTGTTTATTTCAGTTTTGAAAGTTATACTTCAACCTCATTTCCATTTCTTATACTGTTTGTCTCTCATCTGAATTTTGTTCTTATGGAAATATATCATCTTGACCTTTTTGCCTAGATTCTGATGTTGTAAACTTTTTTTTTTGCATGCAAACAATCTCCCTCTCAAAGCTTGCCACATTCCTTCTGCAGTCTTTCCAATTAGTGCATCACTCCACTTAGTTTTATATGGTAAAAAACGAACATATCCCCTTCACAACTCCACAGTGTATAAATGAAACAGCATAAAAAACAAGCTTTCCAAAAAACAAGACACCAGGGTGAAAAATTCTCAAGTTGTTTATTTTCTGGTACCTCGGTTTTTCGCCTTCAAGAATACTATACATCATACAATACCCCTCTTTTATACACACCCAGTCAATTAAGTTAATTACAATCAAACACAATTCACAATTCTTAAAGATACAGATTAGAATATTTTTCCTTAAAATACCTTCTACATTTTGACAATTTTTATACAAAAAACTTTTGAAACACCACATATTCTACACAAATATTTTAATTCTATAACTGACATTTTCATCATAAAACTTTTCATTACAATGTCAAATTACTAGCAGTATTTATACCCCTAGGTTGTAGTGTTCTAAAGTTTATAATCATCCTGCATTCTAATCTGTTTAACTCTTCCTTAAAAGTTCCCCCATGATCCATATAAGGTCGAGCCAGGGCACTAAAATCAAGCCTGTGGTGTAAATTTGCTTTTATTTGAGGCAGATTGAGGTACATAGAGATGTCCATAACCAGTGTCAAACTCATTATACATCTCAGTTTGATTTGTATAATCATCATCGTTTTCAACATTTTCTAACCAAATATCCATGCTTCCAAATATTTTAGTTTCATAAGAAATTTGAAAGACATTTTGAGTAATAAAGGTGGGATTATCCCTAATATAGGTAGGGCAGGAATGAGAATGTGTGGTAACTGCAATGTATGTAATCGGGTGTGAAATTTGGATGGTAGTAAAATAAATGGGAAAAGGTACAAAGCAAGGGAAAATTATACTTGTATCTCACAGGGTGTTGTTTATATTGTTGGTTGTGCATGTAGAAGGGTCAAATGGTATACAGGACAAACCAAGAGGATGGTAAAGGTGAGGATTCAGGAGCACCTAAGGGACATTAAAAATAGAAATATTTTTAGTCCAGTGGCTTAACATTTCATGTTCATTCATGGCGAGTGCAACACAGGATTGATTTTTATGGTCCTGACTTGACTTTATATGGCTCTTGGAGGAAAATTTAAGGACGAGTTAAACAGATTAGAATGCAGGATGATTATAAACTTTAGAATACTACAGCTTAGGGGTATGAATATTGATAGTAATTTGACATTGTAATGAAAAGTTTTGTGATGAAAATGTCAGTTATAGAATGAAAATATTTGTGTAAAATATGCGATGTTGCAAATGTTTTTTTGTATAAAATTCGTCGAAATGTAGAAGGTATTTTAAGGAAAAATATTCTAATCTGTGTCTAAGAATTGTGAATTATGAATTGTGTTTGATTGCAATTAACTTAATTGATTGGGTGTGTATAAAAGAGGGGTGTAGTGTGATGTTTAGTATTCTTTGAAGGCAAAAAGCCGAGGTACCAGAAAATAAACAACTTGAGAATATTTCACCCTGGTGTCTTGTTTGTTGGAAAGCTTGCTATTTTATGCTGTTTCATTTATAGTTTTATATGGTGACCCTTCTAATTCAAATACTCTGTTATTAATCTTTTGTGCATTAGTTTAGATTTCCATTTGGCAGAATTATCTGGTAGTAGTTATTTACCATTGTCGCCTCGCAGTAAGACGTTGTCCTGTTCGATTCTCAGCTAGAGCGTCTTCTGTGTGGAGACATGCGTGAATGGGAATACCTTCATTGAAGGTTGTGCGTCAGAGCTGGCAACTTGGCACGTAAAAATCTGCTGCCAATCATTAGCGGACCGGAGTTCCGCTGTGGTGACCCCAAACCAGGAAAAGCCGAAAGACACAACAAGTTATTTAACTTTTATAACCTCATAATCACTACACATCAAAAGTGGTAAAATGTGATATGAAGAAACAATCATTACCTTGAGAGCACAAACAATATCCATTATGTTGTCTTCCCTGGAAGGTTTGTTTACAATCTGCAACAACTGTTGTTCCTGAACATATGTTATAACTAATTTCCTTACTAACGTGGTAGAATCAGTATGATTCCAATCTGCTTCTGGTAAATTTAAATCCTCAACTATATTGAATTTTCCCTCCAGTGTTTTTGTACAAGAAATGTATGAATTCCTCTAGGTCATTCATCATTTATACCTTATAGAACTGGTTTACAGTCATTGTTGTTTAACCAGGTTTTACAAACAAGAACAACATCAGTCTTGTCTGAACATAGCAAATTTTGCAATAAAAATGTTATTTCTAATGCTCCTAGCATTATCTACCAATACAGATAAATAAAATTTCACGGTTTGTGAACTGTTAATTTTCTAAACTGGCATAAATTCTGTCTTGTGCTCTTCAAATGTTGCAATACATTTGCTGCAAACGTTATCTTCCCTTGTCTTGACAATTGGACTGCAGCCTGTCTAAATATAATACATGTGCCCAAACTTAGGCTTCTACACATTTTTACTTTTTTTTAAAATGGGTTATCTGTTCATGTAGGTATTTAACTAAAAAATTATTTTCATTCATGCTGACCTGTCTCTTCTTTCTGTATATGATTTGTGAAAAATATGCCCTCACACCTATTATTATCTAAGAGTGCTAGAAGTCCCGTACTAACAAACAATAAGTCCTTAAAGATGGGATCATGTGAACAAACATGAATGAAAGCAGCTCCACACTTTCTTGCATTAAGGTGTTCAAGACCCCACTCACACCCTGCATTTTTTTGTTCCTGGCACACATAACATTAGTTGATATTTGTTATCCTCTCTGCAAATGTGAGTATCCGTTCCACTACATAAAGGAATCTCCAGCTACTAGCTTATAATTTCACTCCAGATCTGAAGAATCCTCCAACTTTGTTTTAGTCATGTCTGTACTTTCTGTTACAAAAGATTAATTCTCTTCACCATTAGTCTTATTAATCTCATTGTTTTTACCAGCTTCATCATTTGCAAGTATATGATTCTCAATTAACTGTTTCTGTACTCCACAGCTTGAGCAAAAGTGGCAGTTTCAACCTTTCAATTCCTTTGTCTTACACAGTAGAATAGCTAGGATAGGGTGAGAGGGGCAACTTTCCTGGGCATAAAGTGCCGGGGGTCGATACTAGCCAATACTGATCTTCCGTTAATGCAATACCGGCTTTTAAAAGACAGTACTGCATTTGTGGTTAAACCTCAATGCTGTAGCACTCTGTGTGTGGTCTAAACTCTAGCAACTGCTTGCTACACATAGCAAGCAGTTTGCTACAGTTTAAAAAGAAGTTTTGTTTCGTTTTTTTTTTTTTTTTTTTTTTTTTTCCCCAGTGGAAGAGCTGGGGGGGCAAAGATCTAACTGTAATAAGCCAATCACTTACAATGTATGGATCAGCTTATTACAGTGAAGTGCCTTTTTTTTTTTTCCTTTGGCTCTTCAGTTTAAGAGTGGATGGGGCAGGGGTGCTGGTTGACAATACCAGTCCAGGGCACTGGTTGAATCAGCTATGCTTCTGGTCTTATGGTAATGTTCTTTAATCCTTCCAAGTTCAATTCAGAGTTCTTCTTTTAGCCTTCTCCTTGTTTCTTTTTTCTAGCTTCTCTGTTGGAATAATGATGACATTTTCTGTATACTGAATGCTTTGTGACTGAACAGTGTTATTGGTCCATGTAATCTCATACTACATAGTGTTCTTGGAATGAGTATATTTGCATTAGAAATATTAGTCATTTTCTTTTTCTTCCTAGTTATTTGTTGTGAGCTTCTCCTTTTTTCTTTTTATTTTTCATTTACTTGCTCGGAATACTTAGACCACTGAATACTTGGATCCATAAGTCCAAAGCTGTCATCTATATGATCATTTTAATAGGGGTCAAGTGATGTTTACCAGCATCTTGACAAGTTCTGGTACCCTTGATAAGTGTAAACAGGGGCTTGGGCGGTGAAACATTTACAAGCAGGGGCCTGGGAGGTGAACCATTTCCAAACCAGGTATGAATTTCCTGTTCACCATCCAACTGTCCAAGTTACACTTGAATTGGGTTAGGGAGGAACTCTGACCCAATTCAAGTGTAACACTCTTTGCACTTTGCATAACATTATTTAACTCATCATCCTAGTCATTAATGAATGTAACAACAGTTTTCCAAGCTATGCCAGTTGCCAAATACAATTTCCTTCACTAAATCCAGATTCACTATAAACAATATTAAGCAAAGTACATAACGTTTGACATGAGGAACACAAGTCACCAAGGTTATCATGTGTTACCCTTACAAATACAAAGTATTTAGTATACTTCACAAGATACATATGCTTTAGCAAATTGTTAATGGAAATCATGAATGGCATATTCGTTTAAAGAATCCATTCTCAGCAGCAAACAACAAAAGAAATTAAAAGAACAAAAATATAAAAATCAGTAACAAAAGCATTCACAAAAATTAAAACTACTAACTTGAGTCAAATTATATCAGGAAATCACACAAACAATATACAAATAAATATTACATTAAGTACTTTAACCTGACCTAGTACAAAGAAAGTAAGACATACACTAATTATTCTGACGTAATGTGCTAGCAGAACTTGTCATGCTAAAAAAACTGACATCCATTATCACAAACACAAAATGTACAATAGCTTGTGCTCACTATCGATTGCAGTTGCACCTCATTATGACCTTGCAACAGAGGTAAAAATAAACTAAAAAAAAATAATAAACTAAAACAAAGTTTCACCTGTGAAGACATTACAGAATAAATCACATGATGGTTTCACATAAACTCTGGAGTGTCCTGACTGGAATCTGTATGAATTTATAGCTAGGTAAGCCCATTGGGAAGGCTAGAGTGTGCCTGCCTAAAATTTATTCCTTTCTTCCGACAACAACAATAATAAAAATCAGTGATAAATAATGCAATATAAATCAAAATAAAGCTTTCCTGCCAAGCATTTCTACAATAAATCACAAAACAGTACAGTATGGTTCGAGATAAGCCCTGGAGTATATTTCAGCTATATCACTGCTTCTTGCAAGTTGACATTCCACAGGGCCAGCAAGTCAGTATGTGCAGACATTGTGACTAAATTAAATGTATATAGCTACAAATAACCCTTCCACATATGTTGTTGCTGAGTTTCAGGTGATGCTAGATGCCCACTAGAGCCCAGATTAATGGTACCTGTATGGAACCCAAAAGGTGATGTCAAACAGCAGTACAACACAGCAAATGCAGAAATCCATAGTATCACTGAGTATGTTTAACCAGCTCAGAGTTTGTTTTTGCTACCTTGATATATCTGGAAACAATGCAATATGACACTGAAACAGCCTGACAAAATATTCTGTCATGTGCCATGCTATATAATAATAATAATAATAATAATAATAATAATAATAATAATAATAATAATAATAATAATAATAATAATAATAATAATAATAATAATAATAATAATAAAAATATGATTGTAATGAAATAAGCAGATTAACACCTTGGCATGCGTACAGTCAAACACAGACACACACACACACACACACACACACACACACACCCACACACAGATAAATAAACACACTCATGCACGCATGCGCACACACACGACACACTTACGCACACATGCACATGTGCTCGCACACACACACACACACACACACACACACACACACATAAGCAAACACACTCATGTGTACGCCCTCGCGCACACACACATGCGCACATACACACACACATGTGCAAGCATGCACACACACACACACACATGCACAAACACAACCACACAAACATATGACTGGTACAGAATGTTTAGTAATATCATTTGCTGATAACATTAAGGTGGAACAAGAACAAGCAGCAGCTGCTCCCATCAAACAGCAACAGGTACAACACAGGGAAGTGCAGGCAAAACTGTGATATCTAGTCCAGAGCTATGATCCCTGAGTGGTATACAGTAACATGGCAGTGTTGCCTGGACAAACATCATGCTAATATGATGTACTATTAGTATACAAAGCTATGTTCCCTGAGAGGTATACAGTAACATGGCAGTGTTGCCTGGACAAACATCATGTTAATATGATATACTATTAGTATCCAGAGCTATGATCCCTGAGTGGTATACAGTAACATGGCAGTGTTGCCTGGACAAACATGATGCTAATATGATGTACTATTAGTATCCAGAGCTATGATCCCTGAGTGGTATACAGTAACATGGCAGTGTTGCCTGGACAAACATCATGCTAATATAATGTACTATTAGTATCCAGAACTATGATCCCTGAGTGGTATACAGTAACATGGCAGTGTTGCCTGGACAAACATCATGCTAATATGATGTATTATTAGTATCCAGAGCTATGATCCCTGAGAGGTATACAGTAACATGGCAGTGTTGCCTGGACAAACATCATGCTAATATGATGTACTATTAGTATCCAGAGCTATGTTCCCTGAGAGGTATACAGTAACATGGCAGTGTTGCCTGGACAAACATCATGCTAATATGATGTACTATTAGTATCCAGAGCTATGTTCCTGGAGTGGTATACAGTAACATGGCAGTGTTGCCTAGACAAACATCATGCTAATATAATGCACTATTAGTATCCAGAGCTATATTCCCAGAGTGGGATACAGTAACATGGCAGTGTTGCCTGGACAAACATGATGCTAATATGATGTACTATTAGTATCCAAAGCTGTGCTCCCTGAGAGGTATACAGTAACACTGCAGTGTCACCCTGGACAAACATAATGCTAATATTATGTACTATTAGTATCCAGAGCTATGTTTCCTGACAGGTATGCAGTAACACAGCAGTGTCACCCTGGACAAATGTAATGCCACTATGATGTACTATTTGTATCCAGAGCTATGTTCCTTGAGAGGTATACAGTAGCACTGCCGTGTCACCCTGGACAAACATGATGCTTATATGATGTACTATTAGTATCCATTGCTATGTTCCCTGAGTGGTATACAGTAACACGGCAGTGTCACCCTGGACAAACATGATGCTAATATGATGTACTATTAGTACAAGCTATCCTGGTCACTGCATGGTCAGGCCACACTTTCCACCAGACATCTCCACATATATCAAAAAGGAGGTAAGGTGTTCAGGGTCACCATTATTATGTGCACAAGTGCTGACAGACGCAATGATATACAGCTGTTCATACACAGTGGGGGGAAGGAGCAAGTTTTAGGAGGTGGCTTGATGGTTGAAGGATACACTCTGTCAGACATAACTTCCTCCTACTTTGAGATTGGCATGCCACTCCATGACTGTGACCTTGGTCCACTCCACAGGCTTGTTGTGGAAGGATTCAGGATACCATATGGCAGGGATGGTGTACAACTATATGAGCATGACCTGGATGAAGTGCAGTGATGAGGAGTCCTGACAACAGAGGCTAGATACCCACAACTAGAGATGACAGAGTATCTCCACAGGGACATCCCAAGTAAGTACCCTACCAAGACCTTAGGTAACACTGCCAGTCTGGGCAGTGATGGTGGCACTAACATTCCTCCACATGGAGGTGGACACAGAAGTGATGTATGTCACCACAGCCTTTATAACATCAATCATTACAGAATTCCTGGCCTCCATATTCCCATGGTGCTGCTAATATGTTCATGGGTGAATATTAGGCTAACTGCCCTGAATGGCCATTTTAAGCCTAGCCAATAACTTGAGGTCAGAATTAACCCTGCACATTCTGTTTATGAGGTAAAAACCATTATGTCAAACCCCTCAACCCATAGGGTTTAACATGTCCCGTCTTCCTTTCTCTACCGCTACCTCTTATAGGTTTATAATAATGCTGGATGAACATCCTCATCCATATCACAGATGTAACACAACAATTGGCTCCATATCAGACTGCTTAGCAGCACAGTGTGCCTGGATGATATTCTGGCACATCTGCTGATTCCTATGGAATGGCACTGGATACCCATTGTGAGGCTGACTCTCGTAGGTATAAGCATACAGATCCAGAGCATTCATCTACTGCTGCAGCCACAGAGGAAATACTGATGGTGCTTGCAGCCAAGAGAGACCCAAGAGAGACACTGTGGATGGTCAGTATTCACACTGTACAGCATCAAAGTAAGGCCATAACTTCACCTATATATTGTGGGAGGATGTCCACCTAGGTTGGAGACAGACAGTGACATGGTGTCATCTGACTGTGACTCAGGTACGCGCTACTCATTACAATTGTCAGCCCCTGTACAGATTGTCCTGCTCAAACTATTATAGACTGCATCTGCCCTATGAATATACAACATAGGGCACACCAAAGTAAACATGAGTATCTGGGCTACCACTGTGGCCAAGAGGTATGCATAAGAGTGACCATGCAAGATGTACCATAAATCTAAACCTCTCTCTCCTGCTAACCTGATGTGGCTGAATATCTGAAGTTCTTCTAATAAAAAGTAAGCAGTGCATGCTGTGATAAGCCAGCAATCTATATGTACAGTACCACTGTAAAGACATCTGCACTAAGTGTTTCTGATCTGGTACGTCATCCACTGAGATACAGGGGATTGTCCATTATGATACCAGTGTCCATGCCATGGCTGATACCAGTATCACTGCCCCTTCTGTTAGCCTTTTGCTCTCTGCTGAACTCACCCCTTGCAGTTGACCTCTCAGCAGCTACAGAAGGTACCTTTACCTTGGAATGGTAAAGCTTGTCGGTGACATGCTGGCAATATTGCTCCAGTCTGAATTTTTAGCCACAGGGCAGATATCATGGACCAATGTCTGCTATACCTAGTTCCATAAAGGTTGGTCATCATCCCCTCTTCTAAGGTGCCACACATGAAACATTGACACAGAAAGCTTGTAGCCTTCATGCATTGACATTTTGGAACTCACTTTTTCAGGCTGCAGGAATCTGCAGGTGTGACTAAAATTCTTGCACAGTAAATTGGCTTTAGGTAGGAGGTTCAGTTTAATTGCAGTTGGAATGCTCCTGACAGATTTCTCGGATGTTTTGGAATGCTCCTGAAAGATTTCTCGTTTTTTTTTTTGTTTTGTTTTTTTTTTTGAGGTGGCGGGAGGCTCCATCACCAGAGAATTTCCTTTCCCTGAATCCCTAAAGAAGAAATGTTTGCAATCTCTGTAAGAATTTTGTGTTTTTATGGTGTAACATAATATCGGAACATTTATTCTCCTCCAGCTTGTATCCCTTATTTGACTGACTGATCTTATACTATTGGAGAAGCAATGTTGCTAAAACCTGCTTTGGTAAACTTGCCATAACAGAAGTACTGTATAACTCTTCATGTAACTTTCCATTTTAACAAATAACTGCAGGACATGTCTGAAAGTAAAAATTAGAACTTTTTCCCCTTCCTAAAATTGGGAACAATGCAGAGCCAGTGATTTGAAGATTTTTTACAATATTTCAACAACAGTAGCAGGGAATATAATAATAATCTCCTCTGCAATAAAGAGCAGGTGATCATTTCCAAGACACTAAGATATGGGACCGAAGACAGCATAAATTTATAAAGGGAAGGTGACATTAAATCATTCTAAACAGATTATGCTGAATGCTTTAAGCCACAAAGGAGAAGCAGATGTGTTCTAGTTTATTTTTCACCAAGCATTTCACACAGTACTATAATAAAATAAATTAACACACAAGCCAACCTTCTATGAGAGTACTATGTTACTATCTACCTCACCATAATAAAAAGTCGTTCACTATAACAAAAAGAGGGTGGTACTAGGGTATCTAAGTATTAGTACAACTAATGATTAGCTTTAAGGATACAACTACAGAGGGGATATGAAAGTAGGATTCTTTGTAAATAATGCTGTTGTTGTTGTTGTGTCTTTCGGCTTTTCCCGGTTAGGGGTCACCACAGCGGAACTCCGGTCCGCTAATGATTGGCAGTAGATTTTTACGTGCCAAGTTGCCAGCTCTGACGCACAACCTTCAACGAAGGTACGCCCATTCACGCATGTCTCCACACGGAAGACGCTCTAGCTGAGAATCAAACAGGACAACGTCTTACTGTTAGGTGACAACGCTACCACAGCACCACCACCGCATAATAATAATAAAAAATGATGCCACAGTAACTCTTGTGCAAGCAGAAGAGGAAACACTGGTATGGGATTTATAGCAAGACTAGAAGAATGGCAAAAGTTATGGATGCTTAGATTAAGTGAAAGTAAAGACAATATCAGCAATCTGTGAATACAGATATGTGAAGGAGTACATAGTCTGGAGTTTGGGTTGGCAGTGAGTACTAAGCAAGAAAGAATGAAAGAAAGAAAAGGACCATGGTTTTATAACTCTCACATATGACATGGTAGAGGCAGTGATACATTTAATACCAAGACACACAGGAAGAGGCAATACATGTTGAAATAAAATAACATCTTTTGTTGTACTAATAGCTGGTGAGATTTTGGCTGTAGTATGTTCTGTGTGTCTGTATGTGTGAGTTGTATGTTGTGGATAACCCATCTTTGCAAGAAAATAGACTTTGCATAACTTTTCATAGCATATGAAATAAAAAGGTATAGGGTATGTAAGCAATCATACCAGAAGGTAAAAAATTTTGCCAGAAAAGTAGCAGATGCAAGACATATGAATGAAATTCAAATAGCTCCATGCTCCAAGCAGAAAAACAAAAATCCAGGGAGTTATTACCTTTCAGAGAAAAAATAAGTAAATAAAACAGATGCATATAAATAAGAGTACACATTGAGTAACAGTGGAAAATGCCATTACACTTTCATTGATATAGTAAGAGATACAGAAGATTCTTCCTCAAAAGGTAATATATTCATGTACAGCATGAAATTTTCAGAATGAAAGAGAATGATCCGTGTGTTGTAATATGGAAACAAGATAGAGGCAAATAGAAAACTATAGCTATCGGCTTAGTTATTTTACAGGGAACCTAGTGGACTGTATTTTCCTGACATCTAATGGTATCAGAGTTATAGCAGTATTTTTAATGAGCTACTTACTGGCTGAAAAATGTTTACTTATTTCTATTTCCTATTCATATTTTTAATTTGTTTACAGCACATATCGGACCTCCACTTGTGATACTGATCCCTAAAGCACAATCCATTGTGGTCATGCTTAGGAGTCCACAGTCACCTTTTAAAAGACAAAACGGGTCGTCCATATCAATGGAAAAATATTTTGAACTCCAGTACAGAATATATATAGTAAACAACTCATTGGATAACGTAAGTTCACCTACATTTATTCTGTGATGTTGACCCGACTGAATCTATTGTAGAAAATAGTGTATGTTGACAATCAAGCCTAGGCACTTCAAAGTGAAAATGTTTCTTGCAGAAAAGTACCCAGTTTCTTTTTGCATTCTGTTCCATGTTTACAATGAGTAAAGTAAGGAAGTAGCCCTGCTTTTGAGACTCTATGATAATGAGTAGGGAATACATACTACTTCATGTTTTATGATCATCATGAATTATACTTTTATATGCATTCACATAAAAAGACACGTGTTTTATTTAGATTCTCTACCATTTTACATTACAGGAGTAAGTAAAAAAGTGTTTTCTCATTATAGCTTTATACAGTTCTAAAACAGTAACATCTCATCACCGCCCTATCAGACTATTTTAGAAGACACATTTGTCTTTGTTTCTAATGGAGGGAGTAAATGTTTTATAAAGTAGAAAGGGAAGGCCTGCAGTCATGTGGAACCTGTTTCATGCTACTGGAGTATGGTCAGATAGGCACAGTCTTATGTATGAATATTTGCTATTTATACATTTGTGCTGTCCAAAGTGAAAGGACAGTAATCATCCATTTTTCTTTCTGGATGGGGAATAAAAGTACTCCTTGAACTCAGGGTTTGATGGCCTACCTGAAGCAATAAACACACAGACTGGAAACCCCTCCTGCTGATCCCCCTACATCAAATACTGCACAAGCCAGAGTGTGCATGTGTGGCATCTCATGCATCTAAGAGATAATCTTCAAAGCAAAAATGTTTAAACCCTCTTATAGCTTACTGAACTGTACTGTTCCAAATATCCTGATACTCTCCTGACAACCAAAAGTCAATCCAACACCTCTCTCCCTTTTAACAGTAGACAATAACTGATGACACAACAGTGATTTAAAGACATTGTCTCTGTATCTCTTCAAAAACACTGTAATAAGAATTTACCTTACTCCAGGATGAATCATTGTGGCTACTTTTAATACATTTCACTTTAAACAGGAGTTATTCTCAAAGTCCTTGGTATCCTAAGTATACTCTGTTACCACTATCTGGAAACACTTTTTCTCCTTCTTAATCAAGAACTGTGAAAAGTATTAAATGTTGAAGGACTAGGTCACTCTCCATTAAATGACATGACGAGAGTCACATGATGCTTTGAATGCAGTACAACAGCAGTATAATCACAACATAAGTTAACAAAATGATGAATGACAAATGAGTAAAACTGTAAATAAACTGTCCCATGAGACTACTATAAGTCTGCATCCTTACCACACCACCCTAGAAAATATATTAACTCCAACTCCAAATCAAGCAAAAGGGATAAACGTTTAACTTTTACAAGCATTGCATCAATGACTTAAGCTCAATGAATCACTGCAGTTTCTAATATTATATTATAAATTGTCAGTAAAACAAATCTTTGAGCTTAAATCTTGATAAAGAAGCTCAGTAGTACACAGGAAATCCCAAATCATTAAGATATTTCTATCCTAAATCTCCCTTTATCTGAGAGAGCATCTCTGTCTGTGACAGTAACAGATAAACTATCGTGAAAAGTCTGATTGATCTGTGTATAAATCAGGAATCCTATTACTGCAAACACTTTTACAGACTAAACCAATATACAAATAACTGTTCTAAGATAAGGTTATCTATCTAATAAAGTGACGTCTAATGCAAAAGGCACGTTACTCTAAATGTCTGAATGCTAGAATAGGAAGGGTGATAGACCCAGATGACTGAATCATCTCAATTTCCTTAATTCACAGCACCATATATGTACTGTGCGTGTAGCTAGTTATTGCTAGCTGCCTGAATAAATGCCTTGCCGATTTAAGATGAGGTAGATGATTTAAGGTGAAAGGAAATAGCCTGCTATCCCTACAGCCATAAAAGTCTTAAAGACAACAGTAGACCAAAAAAAGGAACTCAAGAAGTGAATGACAAAATATATTTGAACATGATAACCAAGATGAAACACACAAATCCAAAAGACAAAACACCACAGGCCACTGGAAAATCCAACAAATTTAATGCACTTCACTATTGACTGGTTAACAGGTTAAGCGCTTTCATCCATCAAAATTAGAATTTCATCAGAATATTCCTCCATTGCAACCCAACCCTTTTATACAACTTCAATTACATATTAATCAACACAATCAATTATCTAATTAATTCCTACATTGATATTTAAAATCATATTTGTACTAATTTTAATTTTAATTGAAAAAGTGCTTAAAACCAATTATCCTAAAATGTGCTTTAACTTAAGTATTCCAGAAATGCTGACATTCTCATTTATACCTGAATAACTGGTTGCATCTAACCGCAACTGCCATTTTAACTCACATATATCCAAGTTCACATCCAAAATCCTACATTGTTGATCTTTAACTTACTGTTGTAATACTAAAAATTTAAAACCATGCCCATTATACATTGAAATATGCCTACTCAAGGCATTGGTGAGCTTATCATTCCTGATATCCAACAAGTGCTCACTTATTTTGTCTTTAAAATGTCTACACATCTTTCCAATGTAATATACTGGACAGTATTCACACTTGGCCATATAGACCACATTTTTACTCAAACAATTAAAATGCCCTTGTGTGTGTGTGTGTGTGTGTGTGTGTGTGTGTGTGTGTGTGTGTGTGTGTGTGTGTGTGTGTGTGTGTGTGTGTATATATATATATATATATATATATATATATATATATATATATATATATATATATATTCTTCCCATTTAAACAAAATTTGTCTTTAGTCACCAGTATATACCTACAATAAGTATACATTCCACACTTGAAATTACCCCACATTCTATTAGTACTGCTTACACCTGTCTTATTGTAAATCTCCAAAATTTCCTTAAAGGACCTATCCCTTCTATATACAAATTTGGTGATTGTACCCACTCTATCCATTACATTCTGGTCTAAATATAATAACCCCCAATTTTTCTTAACAATTTGTGTAACCATGTCCATATCCTGATTAAAAGTAGTAATAAACCTCATCCCCATTTTTTTGTTTACATTTATCCTCTCTACTTCATTTCATGTGGATATCCGGGAAAACTGCCCATTTCCTTTTAGGATGGGTTTATAAAATCCCTCTAACCACTTTTTACTACTGCCTCTTTTACTTTTGAACATAAAATGTCAGGGTAACCTCTTTTCATAAACAACCCAGTTATATATTTCACTTCTTTCATGCATTCATGAACACAACTCACCATTTTGGCAGCCCTAACCAATTGCCCCTTTGATGGTAGGAATGCCAACACTCAAATTCCAAATACAAATTGGAAAAGGTAGGTTTTCTAAATATCCCAGATGACAAACATTTTTTCTCCTTGTTAATTCTTAAATGCACATCCAAATAGGATATTACGTATTTGCTATATTCATGTGTAAATTTAAAAATGTCTACTATCTGATTTATATAACTCAAAAATTGGTTTAAACTATGTTCATGACCTTCCCACACTAAAAATATGTCATCCAGGAAGCTCGCATAATATTTCCAGTGGCCTGTGGAGTTTCATCTTTTGGATTAAATATAACTGAAGTCTGCATTCCCTAACATAACTATACAATAGGGAATGTGTTTAACTAGAGAGAGAGATGGCTACCCTGTCTTTTAACTCTTCATTCTTTAATCTAACCACTGTCATGAGCTCATGAATAGCTAAATGATAGCAACCGGCTGTGGCAGTACTGGAAGCATTTATGGGGTTCTGAATAAAGCCATAAACTAAACCCCCAAACAAAAGTACACAAAGTGAGTATACAGCATAAAACCTGTGTCCATCAAATAAATCCTTCAAGTTACAGCTTCACAGTCCATGGGGCAAAAAAAAGATGCTTAACATACTCAACTGATATGGCCACCCTATATATGACACTGAAATGTCCTACATAGTGAGAAGACCCAATGAAACTACTACAGCTATATCATTAAGTCACAGGCTGTGTCATGATCAATTTATACTTCATTTTCACATAGCGTGATTCACTTCATAAATCACTTACAGCGACCCAACCTAAATGAATACCTAGATGCCAATTTCAAAAATATTGCTAGGAATGATAAAAATGCAATTCAGTGAATAAGTTCTTATATAAATGGCAAAGGTAAGCAATGCACACTCTATTTAGATGAAACAAAAAAACAATCCAAACTAGCAAAGGTGAAAGTCAAATATTATACCATGCAATTAAATAACTCAATGTAAGACACTTCAGACATTCAAAATTTAAATCTTGCAATGCTCACTCGAAAGTAACAGTGCAAAAGCAAGAAGTCTGGAGAGCCATTTCAACACCTTCCTGTGCCGAGTACCAATTCAGCTAACCTCGGTATGCTGTGCTCTAAAAATAGAAGAACGTATTCAAATACGCCATAGCCTAAAGCTCTATATCCATTTTAGTGCTGTCTGATGGGAGTATAAATAAATCTGTATTGAAACAATCTACCACAAACATACTTGTTAAGCTCTGCAGCTCCCTAAAATAGATGCAAGACCCAACTGTGAGTCCTTCAGGTACAAAAATAAAATGTGATTGCCAAAGAAATACAGTGAGTCTCTAATCTCATCGTCATGCCATTAAGACATTTTTTGAAAGAAAGCTGTGCCCTTTCACCATTGCTGTTAATCTGTGCTAAGTTCCAGATCACCATAGCTTGGTGTAAAGGGAACACACTCAGGTGGCAAATGAAATTTCTGGGGGGACCCCAGGTCAACTCATGAATTAACAGGTGATCTTGCAAAAAGTACCAGTCTGGCTTAAATATTCTGTGCACTGTCACGATATGGCCATTTTATCAAAGAGGACATCAAAAGCTAACCTGATTTTCCAAATGGATGCCTGTCCTTGCTAGGGAAGAAAGTATTTCCACATCTGCTGAGATGGGTATTTATTTGTTTGTTTATGTACTTATGTATGTATACATGCATTTATTTATTTATGTGCTTATTTATGTATTACCATCTAACCATGTGAGGGAGCTGTTCTGCAGACCCTTTTCAGTCATGACCTGTGCTCAGAAGAGTAGATAGAATTTTTTTTCAGACAGGACTTTTACAGAAATTACATTAACAATATAATCAAGAATAGGTAAATTCACAATGATATGTAATATGAAGAAACAGAAGCTATATTCATAAAATATATAAAAATGTACACATAAATTAATGGCACTAGTAGCTTGGCTATTCAATTTCATTTCCAGAATGGCAGGATTTTCACAGATGTTTAAACTTTTAGCCGCCATCACAAAAGCAGTCACATTTGGCTTTTCTTTGTAGTTGATCTCTTAGTCTAGTTGTAAAATCTTTTGATTCTTGCTGATTTGTGCCAACCTATGGAAAGTTATTCCTTGTTGCTGGTCTAGAAAAGGATCTTTTATCAATAACTGATTTGAAGGGTGGTTTAGCTAGGGATAGGCTATCCCTCTGGGTATGTCTTAAAATGTAGCTTTGTTCTCTGAGGGGCAATAACCATGCTTCCGAATGTTGAAAAGAAAATGACCTAGTATCACGGATGCCCTTGCTGGTACTGGCAGCTACTTTCATCTCTTTAGGACATCACAGTTGTATTTTTGAGGAACAGCTAATAAGACAAATCTGCATATCTTGTTTTCAACTATTTGTATTTTTCGAGTGTTGAAGACACAGAAGTGTCAATGCTATTATAATTTTAGCATTAGTGCATTTCTTGCTGTAGCAGTCCTGGCAGCAGGAGATAAGAGCTGAGATACTCTATAATATAATTTTAGCTGAGAGAGCACTCAGGAGGTGATGTTAACATTAAGAGTTTTAGAGCTGAGAGAAGTGTCAAGAGTAAGAAGTAAATATTTTTGCTCACTAACCATTAGATATTCTCATGTCATTGTTGTCTTTGTGTAGTACTGTAGTAGCTGTAATCTGACTACTTTGTAGGGTTTATTAGCAGCTTATTTGTAGAATCCCAATTGCATAGGTCAAGAGACTGTTTTTTTAGGTTGAACTGAAGGCTACTGCATGATTTATGTGAGTTGAAAAAGAGGATGTCATCAACATACATTACTAGACTGAGATGGGGATGTCAAAGCTGAGATCATTAATACAGAAAGAAGATAAAAAGGGCCCTACAACTGAACCTTGTGGAATGCCTTTGTTGAAGAATATTTCATTAACATACATTTCTATACTTTGGGTATTTGCAAAAACATGGGATTGTGTTATTACCAAAGTTAAGTTTTATGAGTGTATTGATTAGAAGGGTATGATTATCTGTCTTAAATGCCCTAGTTATATCAATGAGTTCACATGTTAAAAGACTATCATGGAATGGATGTACTGTAATCCGTAGCTGTAAAAAAGGGCTGCTGCAGAGATGAATGCATTACAGAAGCCATGTCTTTGACTGCACAGAAGAACATAGCTATTCATGTGATTAAATAACTGTTTAGACAGCATTTCTTCAAATACCTTTGTGATGGAACATAAGTTGGAGATTAGTCTGTAGTCCTTTGGGACAGTAGAAGAGGAGCATTTTAGTAAATATATCATAATGAAAAGGTGGAATCCAGCTTGTACTAAACTGGAATTTAGAGAAACATTACATATGTGAGTGAGAGATTTTGCTATCTTTTTAGCTGCTAGCCAGAGAAAAGAAGAGTGGAGTCCAGTAAACTAGATTTTGCTCCAGAGGTATTTAATCTTTGTGACAACCTTTGGTTTCCTTTACAGTAATAACTGAAAAATTGAATGTATCTGCAAAGGAGACAATGAAATATTGTGAGTGGGAGTCCCAAGTCAGCCTTCACTTTCAGAAGAAGTAACAGGGATATTGTTTGTTATTTGCCTTACATATGTGATTAGGAAGTGTCTGTATTTGTTAGTAAAGTTATTATTGCTTGGAAGAGAGTTAAACATTGGAGTGGGGGTAGACATAGGTTGCCCTGTGAGTTGCTTTACTTCCTTCCAGAATAACTTAGGACTGGAGGCTAGTGAGGATTGTCTTTCTCTAGTATACAAAGCTTTGGTACTATGAATAGATACCATAGTTGCTTTCTTATGCTATAGGAAAATATCATAAAGGTGGGTATTTACTAAGTCCTGTTTCCAGACATTCCATGATTTGTCTCTTTGCTTTATCTGTTTTTGAATTTCTGCTTACAGTTATGGGCATGGTTAAACATCATGTCTGCACTGAGCTAGAGGAAAACTGAATATTTTATTATTGAAAGAACAGAAACAAAGTAGGAGAAAGCTGTTGATGGGTCAAACTGAGAGTAGAAAATGAACCATTTTCTGGAAACAAGGAGTATAAAGAGCTGACTTTGTTATTGGGAAACAGTCTTCCAATTAGTATTTGTGGTGGGACTTTTGTTGATTTAAAAAATGTATGTATGGAATGTGGTGGTAATCATTTAGAGTATTTAGCTCTGCATCCAGTTTTAAGCACTGCTGATTTAGATGGGTAATAGTATTCTCTACAGACAAATAGACAATCCTGAAAGCTGTCCAAATCTTTTACCATAACCTTTGGAGAAACTTTATATAGGTAATAGTATTCTCTACGAGTCCTTAGAGCTGTCTTATTATTTATCATAAACTTCAGTCAACTTGCTTAAAAGCTTTAAACAATGACCCAAACTCTAAGCAGATGAACATGGATGAGCAGGCATTGCCCATATGTTATGGGCTGCCCACATAATCATCTTTGCATCCAGTGCCCATAATTTCTTAAAGAATTTTTTCTCATAATAGGTGACTAATCTAATTAACAGTACCCTCAGCTGAGTGACATGTTGCATTGTAGGCTACATAAACGTTTCAGTCTTCAAACTGTTTGAGTTGTGTCACTTTTTGCAGGCCAACTTGGCAAATCCTTTCAGTCTGCCATCTCTTTATATTTACAGAATCCAGTAAGACACCCAACAGTGTTTACAAAACCCTGTGCACTGATGGACTTTTGGTCTTTTTGGAAAATGTGAATAATTTAGCCAGCAACCCTGATTTTCAAATAAATGTAGTATGTCCTCTCTCACACAAAGCTGCACCAGATGGGCATTTAATCATCATCCAAAGTGATCCATGTTGGTGCAGCAGTTAGCGTTGCCACCTCACAGCAAGAGGATCTCTGCTTTGATCCTCGGCTGGGGTGCCTTCTGTGCAGAGTCTGGATGTCCTCCCTCTGGTCACGTGGGTTTCCTCTGGGTGCTCTGGTTTCCTCCCACATCCCAAAGACATGCTGTAGGTGGATTGGACATTCTAAATTGGCCCTAAGCATGAGTGTGCATGTGTGTGTGTGTGTTCTGTGGAAGGTTGGGTGTTGGGCTGGCAACTCGACACTGTAAAACTCCACTGCTAATCATGAGCAGACAGGTGATCCACTGTGGCGACCCCTAACTGGGAAAAGCTGAAAGAAAAAGTAAAGCTTGGACAGTTAAGTATTTAAGCTTCAATAGCAACTGGACTCTTTTCTTTTGTTTCATCTCTTGACATGACAAAAGAACTTGAGTTAAAGTCTTTACCTCTGGCAATATTTCTTTTAACAAAAAAGGTGCCCTGAGCCCTGCATAATATCATCAGAATGTTAATGATGCTCCTGCCATTAAGTCATTTTAATGCCAGGTGACTAAAGCACTCAGTGATCACCTTTTCAATTCATAAATAACATTTACATGTACCTCGTACTAACTTGAGACATAACTTTACAATAAAGTACTGTTTAATCATGAAATCTGCTGTGACTTTGTCTGAAGAGCCCAAGAAGTAATGGTGTCATGTTCTTTACCAGAACCAGAAGCTTCCAACTACACCTAGACATACCTGCATTTTTGTGTTGAGTGAATTTTCAACTTTCTCAGGAAAAGACCTCTCTTATAACTTGAAGACAAATTCTTGACCTATCATAACATGTCTTTCTTAACTAATATTACACTTCAGCTAAATTTTATGATTACCTCCCACTAGTTTGCAAAAATTCTCATAGGCTATCATGAGATTGACATTAACTCTTGTATTGTATAAATTATTTATTTCTTTAAATTGAAGGACATAGTGATTCCTCTTTTTTACCTGCTACCAAAGTGAAAGTAAGTTATGCAGAGCAGAAACAATGAAATTTAGGCATGTGGCTCAAAAAAGCTTTGAATCTTCATTGGTGCAACAAAGACTTCAAGGAGACCAAATTCTGTTGTCATAATAATGACAATGGGACACTAGAGTATACAAAAACAATTGGTCTTTAAAGTAGACATGGCTAAAGGCAAAAATCACAAAATTTTAAGATTAGTGTCCCTTTAAAACAGTTCGTCAAGGAGAGGGTAATCTAAGACAGCTTAGACCTTTATTCATTTGTAATGCAGGTTATATAAATTTTCTAAGTAAGCATACATTCCCTGAATAACTTTGCTTTTCCCCGTTAATATATTTTGTATTTTCATTTACCTTTTTGTTCAGTTGAAGGTATTATTATCAAAATTAGACTGCACCAAAATGTTCAATGACATTTTGTAGTAGAATAAACTTACAAATGTTATAACTAAAACCAAATAAATAACGGTGATGGATATAGAATGGCTTCTTTATTTACTGTAGATAAACAGTAAATAAAGAAGCCATTCTATATACATCACCGTTATTTATTTGGTTTTAGTTATATAGTTTGTGCACTTTTTGGTTCGTTTACATAGTTTCTGTTATATAGCGACATTAATGGAGTTTATTCACTTAAGAAGAGCAAGAACATTTGGTCTGAGACCTTATAACCTTAATTCAAGGACTTACTCAAAGAGATGAAGGTCTTACTTCTATTGTGGATGATTTAAGAAATGGGCAGAGTTCAGCATTTAATGAATGGAACACTGCAGCTTCTCAGGTGTGTCAACAGCCACATGTTTTGGAAGGTCAAGATGGACAATTACAGCAATAAAAGGTGGTAGCTACCTTGTTGCAGGGCATCAACAAGTGGATAATTTGGCATGTGAAACTATGGGACATGATAGGAGCCAGCAGTGAATACTGGGCTCACTGGCCTCACAGATTATCCTGCCTGGACAGCGAACTGCAACTTCTTCAAAAGCAGTAACTGGTGCAATGAGACAATGAGAAATTAATGTCCCTGTTTTTAATTCCGCCAATGTAGCAGGTATAGCTTCAAATATACCTTATAATGATGGGCAAATGCATAATATTCTTAGTATACATAATGAAAATGTGACTGTTGTAACACATAACTCTATACATAATCGCAGTGCTATTAATGTTTGGAAACCACCACCGTTAAATGAATGGTTGATTAATAAAGAACAGGCAGCACATAATGTGCACAATATAGTACAAGGTGGAGATGTTATTAGAACATTACTTAATCAGTTTGACAACAAGCTTTCTAAACTTAAGAAACTGCAATTGGAGAATGTTTATCTTATGGACTGTATAAGAAGTAAGATAGTGCCAAAAAGCTTATAGGTATGGCACAATCCTGCTGGATTGATAAACAATTCTGCCTTACATAATGAACTGATTATAATGTTTGACCGACGTGGGTTTCAATTTCTAGAACTGCTCATAAAATATAATCAAATGGAAATTGATGCACTGCTTGATGAATATAACAAGTTTGAATTTGAATTGCAAGCAAATAATGAGTATGAGAGATATAAATATGAACATCAATGTATATATACAAGTACAGAAAAAATGTCAATTGAATTAAAGCAAAGGAAATTGAAGAAGTTAGATTGTGTGTCTTTGTGGACTTAGAGAAAGCATATGACAGGGTGCCTAGAGAGGAGTTGTGGTATTGTATGAGGAAGTCGGGAGTGTCAGAAAAGTATGTAAGAGTGGTACAGGATATGTACGAGGGTAGTGTGACAGCGGTGAGGTCTGCAGTGGGAGTGATGGATGTCTTTAAGGTGGAGGTGGGATTACATCAAGGATCAGCTCTGAGCCCTTTCTTATTTGCAATGGCGATGGACAGGTTGACAGATGAGATCAGACAGGAGTCCCTGTGGACTATGATGTTTGCAGATGACATTGTGATTTGTAGTGAGAGTAGGGAACAAGTGGAGGAGACCCTAGAGAGGTGGAGATATGCTATAGAGAGAAGAGGAATGAAGGTCAACAGGACTAAGACAGAATATATGTGTGTGAATGAGAGGGAGGATAGAGGAATGGTGATGATACAGGGAGTAGAGGTGATGAAGGTGGAAGAGTTTAAATACTTGGGCTCAACAGTTCAGAGTAATAGTGAATGTGGAACAGAGGTAAAGAAGAGAGTACATGCAGGATGGAGTGGGTGGAGAAGAGTGTCAGGAGTGATTTGTGACAGATGAGTACCAGTAAGAGTGAAAGGGAAGGTCTACAAGAGGGTAGTGAGACTAGCTATGTTATATGGGTTGGAGACAGTGGCACTGACAAAAAGGCAGGAGTCAGACCTGGATGTGGCAGAGTTAAAGATGTTAAGATTTGCACTGGGTGTGATGAGGGTGGACAGGATTAGGAATAAGTATATTAGAGGGTCAGCCCAGGTTGGAAGGTTTGGAGACAAAGCCAGAGAGGTAAGATTACATTGATTTGGACATGTGCTGAGGAGGGATGCAGAGTATATTGTGAAAAAGATGCTAAGGATGAAGCTGCCAGGTAACAGGAAAAGAGGAAGGCCTAAGATAAGGTTTATGGACGTGGTGAGAGAGGACATGCAGGTGGTTGGTGTGACAGAGCAAGATGCAGAGGACAGGAAGAAATGGAAACAGATGATCCGCTGTGGTGACCCCTAATGGGAGCAGCCGAAAGAAGAAGAGATCATGATAAAAACCAATATAATAGTGGTTCATAGGTTCATAGGTTCATAGGTTCATACTAGGCTATCTGCCCAAGGGCATTTATAAGCCTAGCCCATAGTTATGTGGCTTTCGCCACCCCTTTAGTTTGAATAAAAACTATGCCTATCATTTTTCTGTGCCTCTGTCAAGCAGTGACACTGAAGTAATCCCTGGGGTATATCTGCGATCTCCCATCCATTGGTCAAGATTCCTCTTGAACAAGGCCAGCGAGGTGCTCTGCCTCACATGTACCGGGATTTTGTTCCACAGCATAGGGAGTCTCTGGGTGATGAATCTGTCCCTCCAGCACGTTCTATTTATAACCGTGTCAAGGTTTAAGTCTCCCGCCCTTGTGGTTCTGAGGGATCTAGATTTTTTGAGGTGAAGCATATTCATCAAATCTGGGTTTGACATGGCCTTATATGTCAGGCACAGGTCACCTCTGAGCAAGCGGTATGAGACTGAATAAAGCTGGAGTTCTTTCAGTCGGGCAGCATAAGACATATTTTTGAGACCCTTTATCCTTTTGGTGAGGAACTTTTGGGGCCTTTCAATCTGCATCAGGTGTCTGGTCAGATACATTCCGAACGGGTCATTGTACCCAATCATAGGTCTAATGAGTGATGAGTACAGGGGACGATGACCTCCCTTGATCTAGATGTGAATCCCTTCATGATCAGGTGGGCGATATAGAAGGTTTTCCTAACTACTTTAGCAACATGAGTGTCAAACGAAGACTACTGTCAACTTGGGTCCCCAGATCCCTGATGACTTTTCTGTGCTCAGTGGATTGTCACCTATATGGTAGCTAGGGGTAACCTTGTTTTTCCCGAAGGGTATGACTATGCATTTTTGGCGTTTAACTTCAGGCCATGGCTCTGGCACCAGTTATCCGTTTCTGTGAGGCCCTTCTGGAGGATATCTGTGTCAGATATGTTTTCGACTATGGCCCAGTTTGCAGTCATCTGCAAACTTTGTCAGCCATAACCCTCCTGTGTTTGCTTGTACTTCAGAAAAGTAGATGCCGAACAAGAGTGGACCCAGGACTGAGCCCTGTGGGACACCACTTGTGACAGGCTTTGAGTCTGACATGGCTCCAGCAACTCTGACCCTGTGGGTTCTGTCGCTTAGCCAGTTTGCAACCCATCTTGTGATGTATGGGTTTACATTCAAGCTGATGAGTTTTTCGATGATACCTGAGTGGGGTATTGTGTCAAGGCCTTTGCCAGATCGAGGTAGGCTGTATGGACTGCCTTTCCTCATCAATGGCCTTGGTGACTGTCTCAAAAAGTCAACCAAGTTTAAGAGGCAGGATCTGCCTTTGACAAAGCCAAACTGGGTTGGATCCAAAGTCTGCAAGTTCCCTATGTCTTTATTTATGAGTTCCATTATGATCCTCTCCATGGCTTTGCAGATAAGGCTTGTCAAGCTAATGGGGCGGTAATTTCCAGGGTCTGTGGAGGCACCGCCCTTATGAAGTGGGACCACAGTCGCCGTGCGCCACTCCTTGGGTACGTATCCTGAGGTGAGGCTAAGATTAAACAGCTGTCCTAACTGTGGGTTTAATTCCTCGTTGAGTTCATGAAGCACACAGCCGGCGACACCATCCGGACCCATGGATGCTGTGTTTTTTGCCTTAGTGAGGGCAGTCCTCACCTGGGCGTTGGAGATGTTTGGGGGGCTACAATCCTCTGGAATAGATATCTCTCCTTTTGGGGGGGAGAAGTTTGCACTGAACCTGTCAGCCAGTATGTTAGCAATGTGTGTAGGTTCAGTAATTTTCACATCATTTTGAACTAATTCTGAGCATATCTGGGAGTTTCCTCCTAGGTTTCTAACATAGCTAAAGAAGGCCTTATGGTTGTCTTTAGAGTCCTTGGCGATTTTTCTCTCAAAATTTGCCTTTGATGATTTTATGAGAGCTCTTAGTTTTTTACTTATAATGATCAAAGGTGTCTTACCTTTCAAGGATTTTGCACTATCTTGTAGTAGCTTCCTCCTTTTGTTGTAGAGCTTGTTTATGGCTGGGGTCCACCAGACTGGACGCTTGCCTTTGGTACAGAGAGTCTTAGTTTTGTTTGGGATTGCCTGATCCATGCAGTCCTGTAGGTGCTGGTAGAAGGCATTTGTAAGTGATTCAGCGGTTTGAGTAATGTTTACCACTGGCTCAGGGGCCTTAAAGGAGACCACACTAGTTTTTAGAAGTGTGAAATCGGCTTTTGAGAAGTTTTTCACTGTGGTCTTTTGTGTTTCAGTGGGGGGCGGAATGAGGACCTCCAGCGAGATTAGTTTATGATCTGATCTCACCAGTGAGGGGTATACTTCGGTGTTGAACATTTTGATCCCATGTTCGTGATGATGAGATCAAGTATGTTTTCACCTCTTGTGGGGATGGTGACTAGTTGTTCCATGGCATTTGAGTTTATGAACTCCAGGAATCTTTGGGTTAGAGTGTTCGGGCTTGAGTAGTGTTCCCAGTCTATATTAGGATAGTTGAAGTCACCTAGTATGATGGTGTTTGGAGATACATTTATCCTCCAATGTTTTCAGGAAGGCCATGTGAGGTTCCTGAGTTTGAGAGGGTGGCCTGTAACATGCTACAAATTGCAGAGCAGTCTTGCCTATGGTTAATTGCACCTGGATGGTCTCCGATGCATCATGCGTTGCCACCAACCTTGAGGTGTGGGTGTCCTTTATGAATATGGACACCCCCCCCTCCTTTCTTGGTGTTGTCCGGATTTTGGGGCCGGAACGCATGATATGAGGTGAAACCTGTTAGTGCTGGGGTGCTCTCAGGAGCCTTGAACCAGGTTTCTGTCACAGCACAGACATCGATGTTCTCCATATTGAGAAGGGCCTCGAGTGCGTGCATCTTGAGATTGAGACTTCTGGCATTGAGCAGCATTACCCTTAGATTTTTCCTTTTTGGTGTTCTAGGGTGGTAGGTTTAGCATTTGAGCCTTGCCTAAAAAGGCACTATGGGGTGGCAAGAGCCTTTGCCAATATCCGAAGCCCAGGGTGACAGGTGCAAGCCGTCCCTTGCGAAGCAGCGTGGCTTGTCCAGCATGTCATCCCAGGCAGACAGACATTGGATCCCCTTTGAATGACACCAGAATTTAAGCCAATTATTAAAGCTGATCATCTTATCACTGTATTGTTGCATCATTCTAGGTGAAGGTAGGATACTGCTCAAGGTCAGGGTCATACCTGCCTGGGCTACATAATCAGAGAGCTCCTCGATGTCCCTTTTCATGTAGTCCAAGGAGGTACGTCTCAGGTCGTTGACACCAGCGTGGACAATGACTGAGTCGTACTTGTACCTGCTGTTGAGAGACCTGAGTGCTTGCGTTATGTGGCGGATTCTAGCGCCCGACAGGCAGCTTACTGTGACCTTCTCCTTACTCAGTCTGGTGAGCGGGACGCCAGTGTGTCTGACTATGGAATCACCAATGACAAGTGTGTCTGGCATTTTGTTTGGCCTTAAGGGCTGTGACTGTTTGACACTCTGACTGTGTGGTCTATGTGTTGCATGTGTTGGATCGTGAGGTGGTAGTTGTTTGGGTGTCTGCTTTGGTGGCCTCTGCTGTTTTGGTAAATTTTGATCAGAGCCTCCGAGTATGTCTTTGTGTGAGTATGTGTATGATTTGAAGTTGTGATGGTACCATGTGTGACTGGGTATGTATTGTGTGTGGTTACCTTCTCCTCCTGTCTGGTCTTGCCAGTCCTATGTTGAGAGAGCTCAGCCTCCAGTTTGGCCGTATAGTTGCATCTCTCGCATGTATTTGTGTTTTGTGGGAGAAGGAGAGGATTGTCTGTGTACATGAGGCAATTGTAACATTGCCTCAATATTCCCAGGTTCACCAGTTGAGCTGGAGAGGACACTAGCAACTGATCCCTCGACATACTAGAAGTAGTAGATAAAGAACTTTCAAAGGACTCCGCCGCAAGTGGGTTTTAGGCTGGTGGGGTACTATCTATAATAAGAGTGCTTTATCAAGGTGCAAGTACTGTAGGAGTAAGTGCTAGGCTTTACAGATAGAGAATAGTCTACTTGGGAATCAAGTAGAGATGAACTTTTCAGTTATAGGATATGCTGGTTAGATCAGCAGTACAGTTTAGCATGTTTTATAGCAGGGGGCTGAAGGGAGCTAGGAATTGGCCCAAACGACCAATGGACTACTAGTTTCTGGCTGAAACTTCACCAAATCGGACAAAAAGGCCGCTCAGTGCTTCCCACTCCCACTGGTAAGCAAAGAAACTTCCCTCCTTCCTAATAAGGCAATGGATCAGTAACAGGAACTAAAAACAAAGCCCAGGGATCAGCAACTCTGAAACTGGACTACTCTAGTTGGCTTATCCCAAACCACCAAGGATTGGCTATGCTACAGAAAGTGGCACAGACATTAATAATGAGGAACAGCAAGCAGGACAAAAAGTTCAAAGTAATACTCAATCACAACTTGATTTGCAAGAGGAGAATTTGATTGTTAATGACCAAAATTATACTCCTTTAAGAAGATCAGAAAGGATTTGTAACAGGAACAATAATAACAACTCTAATTGTTCTAACAGCCAAATTTGTTATACTCCACCCAAAAAGAAACAAAGAGGCAGGGGTGGTTACCAGGAGTGAGACAGGTTCAGAGGTTACAATCAGTAACCATGAATATTGAACATAATGAAAGTAATGTCACCATGGTGGACGATTTTTTTGGAGAATAATTATATGACTGATGTTTTTCATAATATTATTAGCAGTAATGATGAATTTTCAGTCATTGACAAAGCAGATGATGGTATATACACTATTTGCTGTAATAATGATGGATTAAATGCACAGGTACAAGGCAACAATATTTTTAATGAGAAGCCTAATATAGTATTTAATATGGCCCAAGACTTCAAGGTGTATAATTTTTCTGATACTAGTATTGATGAGACCATGGTTAATTTGTTGAGCAAAGGTTTAACCTTTGTTCCAACACAAAAAAACAAACATGGCTGATGTCTTCATTGATTTAAAAATGTTTTTATGAAAAGTGAATTTTAGAATACTGTTTGGTAATGATGGTAATAACTTTCAGCAAAATGTGCTAAGGATTAGTAACAAGTTCAACCCCCCCCCCGCATCCGGTTTTGGCACTATATGAAAACATATGTGAATTGCACATTAGGAATGCATTGACTAAATGGAACAGGCCGTATGAAAACAAAACTAACTTAACTAAGGGAGAAGAGCAGATACTGTCATTCCTAAAACAACAGAATATTAGAATAATGAAACCAGATAAGGGAGGGGGTTTAGTAGTGATGGATGTATTTGATTATAATGCAAGAATCAATGCCATACTTAATACTGATACTTATGTAAAAGTAAGTAAAAGTGAGCTAAATATAGCATATAGAAGAATCAATGTTATGCGATATGTTTTAGGAAGGTAGGATAGACAATGACATATTAAAACTATTTGAATATGATTTCCCCCACTATTCCTACAATTTTTGGAGCACCAGAAATACATAAGGACATTTATAATCCTCCCCTTTGTCCTACTGTTGATAGACGTAACTCAGTCACTTATGCTTGCGCCAAATTCTTGGATTATAAACTAAAGATTTTTTTAGAAAAAAAAACAGCCCAAATTTGTAGGGACTCATGGCATTTTTGGAGTTAATAAGTAATACTGTATATTCAGATGAGACATTGTTTTTAACTGTGGACATAAAAGACCTCTTTTCCGTCATCCCCCAACAGGAGGGTATTCAGGCTATAGAAGAATATCTTTACGAACAAGGTGTACCACATAATGAAATTAATCTGTATATTGATTTATTTGATATTGTTTTGAAAAGCAATTATATTAAATTTTGTGATGAATATTACCTCCAAAAAGTGGGGTTGCCATGGGTTCCCCATGTGGAACCATCTTTGCAAATTTAGTAATGGTAGTATGGGAGAAAAAGTTTGTGCTTGATGGCAACTATAGTGAGCATATCAGTCTACATTTGTGATACCTGGATGATATTTTTATATTATGGAAATGGACAGAAGAGATGCTTGGTAAATTTTTGTCCTATATTAAAAATACCACAGATTATTTAAAATTTACTTGTGATCTTGGTAAGCAAGAAATCATTTTTTGGATGTGAATTTAAGTAAGGATAAGGTGAGAAAAGCATTCAAAGCAAAACTTCATAGAAAATCAACTTATTCAAATTCTTTTTTGCATTTTACCAGTTTACATCCAATAGGAAATAAAAAGGCAGTGGTAAAAGGACAATTTGTCCAGGCCACAAGAATGGTAACTCTAGATGTTAATTTTAGTAAGGAATGTGGGTTGCTTAAAAAGATGTTCATTGAGTGAGGGTATCCAACAAGTATGTTGAAAGATATACATAATGAAGTGCGAACAAAAAGGGAAAATGAACATTTTTACCCCATTCTTAGTTACCATGGAAAGAACCACCAGATAAGGGCTAAACAAGTGCAATATGACTGCTCAGTTACATTTATAACAACCTTAGTACTTTAGTATCCATTTTTATGGAGTAAAAGCTATCATGATAAAGAATGGGTAGTCATTAATGATGATGCAAAAATCAGAGAAAAGATAGGGGAAGGATTAAAAATGGTGGCAAGAAGAGGCAAAAACCTTAAAAACCTAATAGAGCATTGTAAAAAAAACTACTAATAACTTGCACATGGGTATGAGTAAGTGTGGAATGTGTAACTACTGCAGTTTTATATTTCAAGGTCAATCTGTTGAAATCAAAAACAGAAAATATAGAATTACTGGAAAATTTAATTGTAATACAAAAATGGTAGTTTATGTTTACATATGCCAATTATGTCTGGCATATTACACAGGAAAAACAACTAGAAGTTTGAAAGAGAGAATATATGAGCATATTTATGCAATCAGAAAAGGCATTTTAAGAAATGCATTAGCACAGCATATATATGAATTTAAAGATCATCTCTTCAAGTTTTGTGTAATACAGCAGATTAAAGAACAGGATGGGGCTGACCTTGGACTATTCAGCTGGAAAAGGCTGAATTGGTTTGGTAACTGCAACTACATACATGTGTATGGCCAGGATTAAATGATTACTGTACTATTAATAGTATACTTAAGTTAAAGGCATTGGCTAGGTAGAAAGTAAAAAAGCAAAAAAAGTAGGAAAGTGAATAAGTAAGGAATTAATAATAATAATAATAATAATAATAATAATAATAATAAATAATAAATAGAATATTATTTATAATATTTTTAGTTTAGGTATTGGTGTTTATAGTCATATTGTATCTTTTTCATAAGTATATAGCAATCACTATGTTATTAATCATTGGGTCTCACAGAAAATGCATTGCTAGTATGATGGATGTAGTAAGTTTTTCATTTAATCTATGAATATTTGTATGTGTGTGTGTGTGTGTGTGTGTGTGTGTGTGTGTGTGTGTGTGTGTGTGTGTGTGTGTGTGTGTATATATATATATATATATATATATATATATATATATATGCATATATTTATATATAAAATATGATTTATTGTCTGCAGTATAATTATTCATGAAGCATGTTGGCTTAGATGATTAGATATTCTATCAGTATTTTAGCAACAAGTTTTTATATGAGTCATATGTTTTTTAAAAAAGCACTGAATATGTTACTTCCTGTTTGAAAAGGAAATGGCACCATTTTAAGTATATAAGAAGGAAGGTTTTAGTTGTTTGTTGTGTGATGAAGTTTGTTATTTGAGACAAATGAAAACCGCTTAACAGTAAATAAAGAAGCCGTTTTATAGCCATCGCCATTATTTATTTGGTTTTAATTATATAGTCTGTGCACTTTTTGGTTCGTTTACAAATTTACAAATGTACCATCTAGAAATGCAAACTGATTTTCTTTTCCTGAGCTAAGTATTTGCTCATATTAAAATGGTTCTGTTCTATTTTATTTTGCAAAAAAGGAGCTAATCCTATCACATCACACTTCATTTGTTTGGCTAATCTGATTTATCCCCAGGAGAGAAAAGTATATGAGGGTACCAAGAAAATCATAAAACTGAAGAAGATGATTCCTGGTACTACGTATTGTGTTTATGCAGAAACACATATACCTATTCTGGATCGTGACAGCAAACGCAGTGCAAAACAATGTGTAACAACAAATCAGAGGGCAAAAAAGGTAAATGTAATGTTAAGCTTGAAGCATGTATTAATGGTTCCTACCAACATTCTAACTGAGCATTCCACATTCTGCATATATGGTTATATGTCAGACTTCCAGTCTGTCTGCAAATTTAAATAAATGTAGCATTGTCTGTTAGCTTAGCAATCTTCCTGCCTCTCTGTCAGTCTGACTCACTGCATGTTTTATTGTTTGTTTCTTTCGGGGGCTTTTTTTGTTTGTTTTATTTTTTTTACTTGAGTAATTTATCTTTATATGGATCATGGTGAAACATGTACTGAATCAATATATTATTAACTAATTTTAAAGTGTTTGTTTCAGTTCACTAAGCATTTGTCATCTCAATGCTATATATATATATATATATATATATATATATATATATATATATATATACATATATATATCCATGCATGGTAATGATTACATCCCACTTTTGCATTCTCTAGATATTTATGTATGTAATTTGCCATTCCAGAAGTGTGGCTACTTGTTTGGGTACTTACATTTTGCTGATCCTACTGCAGTTTCTGTTGCCGTTGTTTAGTCACTTAGTCAAGTCCATCTCTTTTCATGATAAGGAATTTAGTGCACCAGGCATGCCTGTTTTTTTTTTTTTTTTTTTTTTTTTCGTTTTTAAGTTCCTGCAAATTCTTGTTCATTCCTTCAGTAATATTGTATTTCAGTCTTATTCTTCCCTTCCATTTTTTTTGTCTTCAATCCTGTCTTCCCAGTATATAGCCAAAGTATTTGAGTTTTAATTTTACTACCAGACTTTCCAGTAAATACTCTGGTATACTGCCTTTTTCTCTATTTCCAAGGAAAGATTGGCAATTTGATATCTGGTGTTTCTCTTCTTTCTAAAACTAGCTTGTACATCCTGGCCAAGGCAAAGCTAGTGTGGGCTAAAGTGGGATGCCACCCTGGGTGCAAGATTTCCGGATTAGACAGCTTCAGTATGATAATTTATTTAGTTTCTGAATGTCAGTACTGTCATCAAGTCCAAAGCACTTCAGCACACAATTTGTGGTCTAGTGTAGTAACAGCATTCAAAAATGAATGCCAGTAGTGCTGAAGCACATAGAATTCCCTATGTTGTGTAGCAATCCACTAGTAGCAAGCTGTATGGCACAGTTTAAATAAGAGGTTTGAGTATAATAAACATATAAATGTACCCACTAGAAGTGCAAGCTGCTTCTCTTTTCCTTTGCTAAGTATTTGTTCATACTAAAATGTTTCTGTTCTGTTTTTGTTTGGCAAAAATGGGCTACCCATGTCACTTCACACTTCATTTGTTTAGTTAATCTGATTTTAACCTGAGAGAGAAAAGTATATCAGGGTATCAAGAAAATTATAAAACTAAAGAAGATGAATCTTGGCACTATGTACTGTGTTTATGCAGAAACACATATCTGTATTCTGAATCATGACAGCAAAAGCAGTCCCCATGTATGAGAGGACCTTTTTGTTTTTTTTTTTTTTGTTTTATTTTGTTTATTTTGTTTGTTTTGATCCACTTTTTTGGGGAGGGGTCCTCAATTTAAAGTTGAAGGGAAATATCCCATGGTACCAGAAGAGCTAGCTAGAGCTCTACATCCTGAGTTTCTTGATCCATATGCTACTGGAGTCTAGCTTGCAGGATCTTCAAGGTTACCTTGTCAACATTGAAGAAAAATAAGAGCAAAACTGATAACACCAAGAAGAGTAGTTCCAGAACCGCAAAGTGAAGACAATAGTTCGTAAAAAAGGTAAGTCCTTTATTAGTTGCCAAGTGGTAAAAATCCAAAGACAGTTGGTACAAAGCAGCAAAATCAGACCAAATGGTAAAATCCAAAGTCAGTAGGTACAGAACAGCAAAATCAGACAAGCGCTTTCGCTTGGAAAATGCCAAGCTTTTTCAAGTCAAAAACAGTTGCCTGCAGTGAGGCAACTGTTTAAATGAGGATGTTAATTAGTCACATGTTTGGTTAGAGCTGAGTTGCATTAAGAAACAATTGAGACTGTTTTGAGCAAAAGAACAGCCAAATAATAAAATGAAACATTAAAATGTGCATAGGTTAAATTGACATTGCATTGTTTATACATGACTGGTAAACCAAGTGAGTGTTATGATGAAATTAAAAACTTTGCTTGTCCAAAAGGTTTGGATAGAAATACAAATACAAATACAAGTGGAAGTTTAAAAAAAGCTGTGTGTTACCTTGTCAACATGTAAAACTAGTGCAGTCATTTGATAATTTAAGCACTCTTTAGCATTATCTTTTTTGGGGATTAGAATATAAATTGACTTTAGCAATCCAAAGACTTCTGTTATGTTTCCACACTTGTGGGCAAATGCCATATAATTTTGTGCAATTTTAAACAACTTAGCTGGAATCCCTTCACTTTCTGCATCCTCGTTATTAGCAAGGCCTTCTAGGGTCTATTTAACATCACTCCGCAGGATGTCTGGCTCATTGTATCAGTGATGTAACTAGTTCTTCTTATGTAGTTCTCCTGTATATTCCAGCAAACACTTCTTAAAATTTTCTGCTACATACAGCACTTACATCTTTGTCAATTGCAATGTTCATTTTTACCTGGCGGTTTCCCTCACCCATTTTCTTGAAGCAATCTCTTTTCTCTCTATCATCTTAATCCAGTTGTTTGTTTTTTAAATATGCTTCCTTAGCTCTTATAATTCTCTGAAATTCTGCATTCAGTTTGGCATATTTTTCTCTATTTCCATTGTGTTTTTCCTGTTTTTCCAAAGTTGCTCCTAAGGTTGTTGCAGACAGACATTTTATTTTCTTAATCTTTTTATTTGAAATATTTTGTTGACACCTCCTGGACAATATCGCCTACTTCAGTCCATTCTTCAGGTCCTCTATTTAACAGTTCACTTCCCTTACATCTGTTCTTCACTTCTACTATATATTCATTTTTAATATTGTTGAGCTCATATCTGTTTGGCATGGATGCTTTCCTTGTTTTATTTAAATCAAAGTTTTGCAGTAATAACCTGATGGTCTGATCTGCAGTCAGCTCCAGGTTTTGATTATGCTACAAGATGCTCTAAAGTTGCACAGTCAAGCAATACTGGGGTGACTTTAGTTTAGATAAAAGGATGCCCTTGGCTGTGTGGCTGATTATGTAGTACTTTATGCTCAGTTTAATAGTTTCACAAGGTTCTTTAGGTTGTGTGGTCAAACAGCACTGGATTTATCTGTAATACTCACATCACATTATTTGTCATTTGGTTGATTTTGCACCCTTTTCCAGTCAGTTTAATACTGCCATGAGATGATCTATGTTGCACACTTGAACAGAATAGAATTGAATCTAATACTCACATATCACGGCCTAGGCTGATTTTTTTATTGCATTAGATTCACTTTAATACACCCATGGATTGTGATCCCTGCTGTGTGTCATGGATAAAGCCTTAACTGTGAACCAGATGGCACATGCCTTAACTGTGAATGAGGTGACCCATATTTGAGTAGCAACTCAGCACTACAACAGGGTGGTTTGGGGGAAAGGGTACAGGAATGAACAAACAATGACCGCTTTCCCATCCTGATTGGAGAGAGGTGGTACAGGTCAGCAAATTTCTACAACAAGAGCTGGGGCTTGCACAGTACTGAAATGGCTAGGACCAAGGGTATGAGCTTGGTGTTATCAATCAAGTGATCATCATTCGCAATACAACATGTGTGAAAAGCATACATTCATATGAGGACAGCACTGTACACCCTCACAATGACAAGACTGTTCACATCAGCCTTCTGGGCAATGGATCATAGGTTCATAGTGTCATAGGTATGTACTAAGCTAACAACCTCATGGGGCTTTTTATGTGTAGCCATGCATCCCAAGTCTCTAACAAGTTCTTATCCCCTTGGTAAGTGTAAGCAGAGGCCTTGGACATGAAGCCCTCACAAGCATGGGCTTGAAGATAAACTGTTTACAACCTGTCTATGTCCATCAGTGATATAGGCACCAAACCAAGGATGAATGCCCTGTTCCCCAATCAGTTGTCCAAGTTAAACTTGAATTGGGTTAAGGAGATACTCTGCTTCACATAGATGAGGAGCTTCTTCCAGAGAAGGGATAATCTCTGGAATACATACCTGTCTCTCCAGCTGTTCCTATTTATATCACAGGGAAGGTTTAAGTCTTTAGAATCGATAATTCTCGTGCCATGTGTTTTGGAGATATGCAGGTCCATCAAGGTGGGGTGTGACAATGCCTTGAATGTCATGCATAGATTTCCCCTCAACAGCCTGTAGGAGAAAGAATGCAGGGATAGAGCTTGGAGGAGGTATGTGTAGGGAATGTTACATACACCCTGTATTTTTTTTACTGAGGAACCTCTATGCACATTCCAATAGTTGCATGTGCCTGTTTAGGTACATACCAGAATGGGTCATTGTACTCAATGATAGATCTGATGAATGCTGAATATAATGGAAAATTGACCTGCTTGGACCTAGATGCCATACCTTTGTTTATAAGTGCACCACATAGGCTGATTTCCTCACTACTGTAGACACGTGATGGTCAAAGACTAGATTACTGTCTGTGTGTCCCCAAGTCCCTGACTACTGGTCAGCGTTTAAGGGTATGTTGTCAATATGATAGTTACCAGGGGTGGAAGACTTCCCAAAAGGATACTATTATGCATTTCTTGGCATTTAGTTTTAGTCCATGGCTCTGACACAAGTTATTTGTCTATGTCAGCCCTACCTGGAGAACATTAGTATCAGTGGGGAATTCTATGATTGGTCCTAATTTGCAATCATCTGCAAATTTAGTCAGCCAGTGGTCCCTAATATTGTCCTTGACTTTAGAGATTTAAATGCAGAAAAGGAACAGCCCCAGAACCAATTGCTGAGATATTCCACTTGTGACTGCTCTCTTTATAGAGGTGGACTCCCCTCTTCTAACTTACTGGGTCCTGTCTGTGTGCCAGCTGGCTATCTACTGGGAGACATAGGGGTTTAAACCTAGCATTTTGATTTTGTCAACAATACCTGAGTGGAGTATTATGTCAAATGCCTTGGCCAGCTCAAGGTAGACAATGTGAACTGTTTTGCTATCATCTAGTGCTTTGGTAACCTTCTCAAAGAAGTCTGCCAGACTGACCTGCCCTTGACGAGACCAGATTTGGCTAGGTCCAGTGTTTGGAGGCTTCCTATGTCATTAGTGATCATTTCCATGATATGTATGGACATATGGGTCTATAGAAAAATAGAAAAATGGCCAGCTGTCCATTTTACTGAGGTCTCTTCTTATAGACTCCTAAACACATCAGGGGACTGGCAATGAAGGGTGCAGGGAAGAGGCTTTCACTGGGCTTTAAGACTTCAGGAGAGGGTCAACAGTGGTGTCATACATCTTCTGTGGACCCTTAGGCTGCTATTTGTGATGGCCTCTGGTAGGAGACTAGCAAGATATTTTTAAACAATAAGCTGCAAGAAGTCTGATGGTCTAAGGATGGTTAAAGTGAAGCAACCTTCAGTCATGACTGCATGATGTCTCACATTAGTGACTATATTGTCACTAATTTAGAACAAACACACTGAGACTAATTGCAGGAACACTGATGGTCAGCTGTTGGAGAAGCAAACAGTACTTAGAAAAAAACTAATATTACAGGATAGTCTGCATTGTTTATCTGAACATCGCTGAACTGCAACAACAGCACATAATGAAAAGCATTTTGTATGTAATTTTATGAAGATACTCCAAGGTGATGATACCTTTGTATACGACTATAGTAAGGCCACAGACTGAATACTCTGTGGCCTTTTGCGTTTACTTCTCAGGTAATATACATAAACTTAAAAAGATTCTGAAATGCTATACAAAGCAATTGAAGCATTTTTCTGTCATACTCTAAGAGGCTTGAAGACCTTCAGTTTCATTCAGTATATTATAGACTACATTGTTGTTGTTCTTCAGTCATTTAGTAGGATCCATCTCTTTGTGACCCCATGGACTTTTAGCGTGGCAAACTTGCTGGTCAACAACTGCTTCTTTATGTCCTTGCAAACTCATATTCATTATTAAAGTAATGCTGATCATGCAACTTAATGTCTGCTGTATCCTTTTTCATTTGATCTTTCCCAATATCAGTTTTTTCTCTATTAAATCCTGTTTTCACACTATGTGGTCAAAGTATTTGAGTTTTAGTTTTACTAAAAGGCCTTCTAGTGGACAGACTGGATTTATTTCCTTAGGTATTGATTGATTCAGTCTTCTTGCAGTCCATGGAACCCTCATTTTTTTCTGCAACACCACAGTTCAAAGCATCAGTTTTCCTGAGCTCAGTCTTACACATTGTCCAGCTTTCAGTATGCTAACCTTGGTTGACAATTTGATGCAGTTGCTCTTTAAATATCTTATCCTGATTTCTCATAGCTTTCCTTCATAAAA
Source organism: Protopterus annectens (assembly GCF_019279795.1). Taxonomy (NCBI): domain Eukaryota; kingdom Metazoa; phylum Chordata; order Ceratodontiformes; family Protopteridae; genus Protopterus; species Protopterus annectens. The sequence continues at coordinate 408,241,562 of NC_056726.1, read as the reverse complement.
AAATAAAATAAATAAAATAATGTTTTTTAATGTCATGGTTGGAATCACCATCTGCTGAGATCTTTGAGCCAATGAAAATAAAAATCTAGCTCTACATCCACTTCTTCCTTTTCTATTTGAAAAGAATCTGTTAGAATAAGATGACATAATTTTATTTACTTCACTTTTTTATGATGGGTAACAAGCCAGCTTTTGTGTGTTCCACTTTCATCAACAACACCTGTCAGCCATTTAAGTTGTATCACCTGCATATATGAGTTTGCTAGCATTTTTCCAGCAGTTTTGATTCTGGCATTTGATTCACCTAATCTAGCATTTCACATGATATAGTCAGGATATAAACGAATAAGTACGGTGACAATATACTGTTTTGTTGTACTCCTCTCCCACTATTAAACCAGTCAGTTCTAACTGTCACTTCCTGTTCTGCCTGCAGACTTCTCAGAAGACAAATGAGATGGCCTGGTGTCTCCATCTTCCCAAGACTGCCACAGTTTGTTATGGTGCACACAGTCTATGACTTTAGAGTAAAAGTAGAAGTAAATATTTTTTTTTTGGAACTCCCTTGCTTTTTCCAGTATCCAGCAGATGTTAGTACATTAATCTCTGGTTGCTCTGATCTTTCTAAAACAAATCTGTTTATCTGGCAACTCTCTATCCATATATTGCTGGAGTCTAGCTTACAAATCTTGAATATTACCTTGCTAGCATGTGAAGTAAGTCCCACTGTTTGATCACTTGCGTATTCCTTATCATTGCACTTTTTGGAGATTAAATATACATTGACATTTTCCAAACAAATGGTCACAACTGTGTTTTTAGAATTTATTGGCCAGTTCCAAGCAGCACTGTAACAGCATAATTTGGTAACATTTATAAGTCATTCAAATGAATTCCATCCTTCCTGTGTCCTTTATATAATCAAGATTTTCTACAACCAATTTAACTTTACTATCTACGATACTTGGCTCCAGATCAGAGAACATACCATCATATGTATCGGTGATGTCACTGTCCTTCTTATATACTTCTTCTAAATATTCCTACCACCTCTTATTAATATTTTCTGCTTCTGTAGGTTTAGGGTTACCACCTGTCCCACTTTGTGAGGGACAGTCCCTCTTTGGACAGTTGTGTCTTGCAAAGAATTTGTAAAAATGGCAAATGTCCTGAGATTTTAGAACAAAATAATTTCCTGCATTTTATATAAAAGTTGTATAAAACAGTTATTCTGTATCTGAAACACCTAAATGTTATAAGAAACAGAATAAGCAACTAAAATGCTACAAGAATAAGCTTTTATTTAGGCAAAAAATTGAAGTTTTGTCCTTTGTACTGGCCGTGGGTATGTTTCGGCCTGCAAAATCTGACGTCTGTACCAAAAATGTCCCACTTTGGACATTTGAAAAGATGGCAACCCTGTTAGATTCTTATCTTTGTATTTCATCATGCCCAGTTTTACCTGGAAGTTTATTTAATATCACCAGTCTTCTTTAACACAGTTCTGGCCTTTCCCATTCTATTGTCTTCTTACAGTTCTTTGTACTGCTGATTAAAATGTCCTCCTTATCTCTTCTGGTCATTTTCTGAAACTCTGCATTCAGTTTGACATATTTTCTCCAACCTCCTTTGCTTTTTGCACTCCTTCTTTCTACAGTCACTTCTAAAGCCTCAGTAGATACCCATTTTACCTTTTTAATCTTCTTTATATTTAGAATATTTTTGATGCCAGATCCTGGGCAATATCACAAAGTACTGCCCATAGCTCTTTCAGTGGTCTGTCCACAAGTTCTAATCCCCTAAATCTATTCTTCAGTTCTACTACATGTTCACCTGAAAGATCAGTAAATTCATATCTCTATAGGCTAGATCTCCCTGGCCTAAATGCTTTTCGAATTTTCTTTAATTTAGTTCTAAATGTTGCAATAAGAAGCTTAGTCATCTCCAAGTCTTTATTTATTTATATATTTCAAATGTGTATACTGGGGTACAGCACTGTTTACAAATGGCACATTTCTGTCTTAGGCCAGGAATACTGAGAAAGTTAGAATTACATTTAATGAAAAGCTTGTAAGGGTTTTAGGAGATCACCCTACTTTTGTATATAAGAAGGGCAGAAGCATACATAGCTATGTGGAAAAGAAAAATAAGGCATGCCAGGATGACATGAGCACTAAAATCTGTGGGCCACCTGACTGCACTTTCTCTGAATATTCGATGGAATGCGACTCATTTGAATTAACCTATCTTAAAAAGATGGTGAAATTCTTCAGCAGGTGGTAACTGTAATACTGAAAAAGTTGTATATAGGGCCAAGTAATGACTGCCCTTCATTGTATATGGGTAAAACTATGAATAAACTGAAAAGGATAATTTCAGGTCATCTTTCTGACATTAGACATACATGTCAGAGGAAAGCCTTATCCAAACACTTATTAGAACACCGCAGACATTCTGGTTCTAAATTTATCATTCTGGACTGTGTGGACATGGATGAGCTAAAGTGGTTGTCAATGGTGTGTTGGAGAAATAAGAACTATGCTAGCAGTTAAAATTAAATGCATTCAGAAAACCAGGACTTAACTACTAGAGTGTGTTAAATTTACGTAAGCTGCCACACAATCTATAAAGGTTTTTTTAGGGAATTTTTTGAGGAATATTTTTATGTATTAAAAATACACATATATATATATATATATATATATATTTTTTTTTTTTAGTTACTTTAACCTCAATTCCACTTTGATTAGATTTATTGCATCACGCCAGAGATTTAAATGGTATTCAAAACACACATTTTTTCATGCCACCATTATCATGTAGTATTGGTATAATTTCCTCATTTACCATACTGGTGAACAATCATGCACACTCATGCACACCTGCAATCTTTTATACATTACTAGCTTACTTCATCCACTATTATCTGTATTTTTGTGTGGTTTTTCTACTAGTTTTCATTGTATAAACATGGTGGTTGTAAATATTAAACATGCTAACCATCATGACAGTTTTTTTTTTTTTTTTTTTGCAAAGCGCTAAAGCGCTTACATTTTTTCTGAGCCATTAATAACCTATTTTTATGCACACTACTACACATGGATGGATTTTTACTAGATATTATTAGACAGATGTATTTTTATATTTATGGTGTTCTAGTTTGATTATGTTTATGACAGGACTGTGTTTTTTTTTATTTTAGTTCTTGTCACAGACCTGATGAAGCCTTTATTGCATTAGTTATCTGAAAGCGATTTTAGTTAAAAGTCTTTTATGCATATCTTCTTATGTGTATGTTATACTTTTCTTAATACCTGATCTTGGAATGTGGGTTGTAAATAGGTAGGTAGTGTTTTCCTTAACTAGGATTTAGTTTGATCAAATCAGTAGTAGTGTGTGGGGGTGGATACTTGATGTACTAAAATGCACTTTTATGGCCTGGTTTATACTCTATGCCATAAATAGGTTGGTTTAAAATTAAGCAATAAATATATTTTCCACACCTACTTCTAAGTATATAAAAGCTGATATGTTTAACATTGTTAAAATATTCCTGATTTTTTATTACTGAAGATAGCTTTTCTGTTTGGAACACTACCTGGGTTTCATGATTTTTTTGGAAATTATTGTGACTGAGCTCAGCAACAAAGTTTTGAGACCACCAGTTTCTCTGTTTCTTTATTTTTTTTATTTTTTCCTCAACACTCATGGTGGTGAGGTTGGAACTAGACAGATTCCTGTGCTTGCTCATTTTTTTATCTGTAAAATATCAGTCAATCTGATCTTGGTACTATCTGATAATAGCCATACATAAAGCTGACTTTTAGGCTGTTTGGAGAGAGTGTTTATTATGATCAGTGAACTATCATAGGAGAACTTTATTAGTCTATACTTGTTTCATTTCATTTTCCAAGTCCGGATCTGCCCATTTTTCCACCTGTACCTTGACTAGCAACATTAGCACTCCAATCGCATATGAGGAATGTAACATCTTTTTGGTGTTATTTCAAAACATTGCTGCAGATCCTTATAGAACTGGTCAACTTCCTCCTCTTCAGCATCAACTTGTATCACTGAAACGTTGGACAGCTTACACTGTAGTCTAGGATCATTCTACCATTTTGTGGGTGGTAACCAAAAATGATTTTGATAACTTTTTATTAATTATGAGTACTTCTCTTTTTCTTCTTCAAAATTCTTTACCACAGTAGAAGATCTGATGATAGAAGACCATGTACAGAAGAATTGATTTGGGCATTTAAATGTATAAAGGATATGTCTAGGGAATAAAGATTTACTTTACATAGTTTAACTATAAGGAATAATTATCTGCATTTACAAAACTGACAATAGCACTAATCTCAAATGTAGATTTTTTTCCCATTCAAGTGGCAATTTCTTGTTTTAAACTTCTAGATGAGATTACATCTGCCAACCCTTATGACGTGCAAAAAAACAGAATTACCTTTTTTGGTGAAAACATTTTTAAGTCCAGACTAGCAGGATACAAATTACCTCTTATAGGTTCATAGGTTCATAGGTTCATACTAGGCTATCTTCCCTAGGGCATTCATAAGCCTAGCCAGAGTGTGTTTGGCTTTCGCCACCCATTTTAAATGAATTTTGCTATGCCCTTTTTCGAGGTTAGCATACTGTGCCTCTGTCTAACAGTGACACAGAAGTGATACCTGGGGTAAACCTACGATCTCCCATCCACTCATCAAGATTCCTCTTGAAGAGAGTCAATGAGGGACTCTGCCTAACCTGGACTGGGATTTTATTCCAGAGTGAAGGGAGCCTCTGGGTTATGAATCTGTCCCTCCAGCATGTCCTATTTATTTCAGTGCTGAGGTTCAAGTCTCTCGAACGCATAGCTCGATGGGATTTGGATTTTCTGAGGTGCAGCATGTCCATTAATTCCGGGTTGGACATGGCTTTATACGTCAGGCACAGATTGCCTCTGAGCAGGCGGTATGCCACTGAGTAGAGCTGGAGATTCTTTAACCGGGCAGCATATGGCATCTGTTTGAACCCTTTGATGCTCTTGGTGAGGTACTTTTGGGGTCTTTCCAGTTGCTGCAGGTGTCTGGTAAGATACATCCCAAAAGGGGCATTGTACTCAATTATGGGCCTGATGAGGGATGAGTAAAGAGGCATGATGGCCTCCCCTGATCTAGATGTGACTCCCTTCATGATTAGGTGGGCTATATAAAATGTTTTTCTAACCACTTTGGCCACGTGGTTTTCAAATGAGAGATTGCTATCAACTTGGGTCCCCAGGTCCCTAATTACTTATTCCATACTTAATGGATTACCACCTATGTGGTAATTTGTGGGCACTTTGTTTTTGCCAAAGGGGATGACTATACACTTTTTGGTGTTTAGCTTGAGGCCATCGCTCTGGTACCAGTTGTCTGTTTCTATGAGGCCCTTTTGTAGGATGCTTGTGTCGGCTGGAGAGTCGATTATGGCACCTAGCTTGCAGTCATCTGCGAACTTTGTCAGCCACGTCCTTCCGTGTTGGCATGTACCTCCGTGAAATATATACCAAACAAGAGAGGTCCCAGGACTGAGCCTTGTGGGATGCCACTTGTAACTGGTTTGGAGTCTGACATGGGTCCAGCAATTCTAACCATGTGGGTTCTGTCCTTGAGTCAGTTTGCAACCCATCTAGTGACATAGGGGTTTATATTTAAGCTGGTGAGCTTATCTATAATGCCCGAGTGGGGTATTGTATCGAAGGCTTTTGCGAGGTCCAGGTAGGCTGTGTGGACCACCTTCCCCTTGTCAATGGCCTTGGTGACTGTTTCAAAGAAATCGATCAGGTTTAAGAGGCAGGATCTGCCCTTAACAAAGCCGAACTGGGTAGGATCCAGTGTCTGTAGGTCCCCAATATCTTTATTTATGAGGTCCGTGATGATCCTTTCCATAGCTTTGCAGACCAAGCTAGTCAAGCTTATGGGGCAATAGTTTCCAGGATCCGTTGATGCACCACCTTTGTGGAGAGGGACCACTGTTGCTGTACGCCACTCTTTGGGTACATATCCTGTAGTAAGGCTGAGATTGAACAGTAGTTTTATGTTTGGGTTTAGCTCTTCTTGGAGTTCATGTAGGATGCAGCCCGGTACACCATCTGGTCCCATTGATGCTGTGTTTTTTGCTTTGGAGAGGGTGGCTCTTACCTGAGCATCTGAGATGTCAAGGGGGCAGCACTCTGCTGGGATAGATATTTGCCCTTTTGGTGGGGAGGGGGGGAGAAGTTTGCGCTGAACCTGTCAGCTAGGATGTTGGCAATGTCTGTGGGTTTGGTGTATTTTTTGTCATTTTGGACTAATTCTGAGCATATCTGGGAATTCCCACCCAGGTTCCTAATGTAACTAAAGAAAGCCTTGTGATTATCCTTAGTGTCCTGTGCAATTTTTCTCTCGAAGCTGGCCTTAGGCGATTTTATGAGTGCCCGTAGTTTTTTGCTAATACTGATCAGAGATGCCTTCCCTTTTTGGGATTTTGCTCTATCATATAGTAGCTTCCTCCTCCTATTGTATAGTTTGTTTATGGCTGGGGTCCACCAGACAGGATGCCTGCCTTTGGAGGATTGGGTCTTGGTTTTATTTGGGATTGCATGATCCATGCATTCTTGAAGGTGTTCATAGAATGCGTTTATAAAGGATTCTGTGGTCTGGGCCATATTTTCCACAGGCCCGGGGGCTTTGAAGGATTCCACCTCGGTTTTGAGGAGTGTGAAATTTGCTTTAGAGAAGTTTTTCACTGTGGTTTTCTGGGCAGGGGGTGGGGTCGGGATGTGAATATCCAGTGAGATTAGTTTATGGTCTGATCTTACCAGTGAGGGATACACTTCTGGTCTGGAGCATAGAGCCCCCATGTTGGTGATGATCAGGTCCAGTATGTTTACCCCTCTTGTGGGAGTGGTAACAAGTTGTTCCATAGTATTTGAGTTTATAAATTCTAGGAACCTTTGGACTAGGGTGTTGGAGCTAGAGTAATGCTCCCAGTCTATGTTTGGGTAGTTGAAGTCTCCCAATATAATGGTGTTTGGAGAGACCTTCATATTTTCCAGTGTTCTCAGGAAGGCTGAGTGGGGTTCCTGGGTTTGGGAGGGTGGTCTGTAGCAGGCTATAAACTGGAAGGCAGTTTTACCTACTGTTAGTTGCACATGGATAGTCTCTGATGCTTCGTGCTGTGCCACCAACCTGGAGGTGTGGGTATCTTTGACGAATATTGATACTCCCCCTCCTTTTGTGGTTCGGTCCAAGATTTGGGGACGAAAAGCATGGTATGAGGTATAACATGGTAGTGCTGGGGTGCTCTCGGGAGCCTTGAACCAGGTTTCTGTTATTGCACAGATATCAATGTTCTCCATGCTAAGGAGAGTTTCGAGTGCGTGCATTTTGAGATTTAGACTTCTTGCATTGAGTAGCATTACTCTTAGGTTCTTATCCCTTGTGATACCTATGGAGGTGGGTTTGTCTTTTGACCCTTGCCTAAAAAAGGCACTATGGGGGTGGCAAGAGCCTTTGCCAATATCCGAAAGCCCAGGGGTGACAGGTGCAAGCCATCCCTAGCGAAGCATCGTGGCTTGTCGAGCATGTCATCCCAGGCTGACAGGCATTGGATCCCCTTTGAATGACACCAATACTTAAGCCAATTGTTGAAATTGATCATCTTGTCTTCATATTGTGGCATTATTCTTGGTGAGGGTAAGATGCTACTCTAGGTCAGGGTCATACCGGCCTGGGCTACATGCTCAGAGAGCTCCTCTATGTCTCTTTTCATGTAGTCCAGGGAGGTACGTCTCAGGTCATTCACACCAGCATGGACAATGACTGAGTCATATTTGTACTTGCCTTGGAGTGACCTGAGTGCTTGTGTTATGTGGCGGATCCTAGCGCCCGACAGGCAGCTCACCGTGACCTTCTCCTTGTTCAGCCTGGTGAGTGGGACATCAGTGTGCCTGACGATAGAGTCACCTATTACAAGTGTATCAGGTGTGTTGTTTAGCCTTAAGGGCTGTGACTGTTCGGCACACTGGCTTTGTGAGCTATGTGTTGCACGTGTTTTGTTTTGGGGTAGCGGTTGCTTGGGTGTCTGCTTTGGAGGTCTCTGCTGCTTAGGCAGATTTTTATTTAGAGCCTCCGAGTATGTTTTTGTGTGTTTATGTGTTTGGATGAGGATGTAATTCTGAAAACTTTAAATATTAAAACATTAGAACATTGAAGAATGAAATGTTTATTCTTAAACCAAACACTTAGGGATGCTGTTATCTTGAAGATGTACTTTTGCAAGAAGGATGAAGCAGTGTAGCATTTTTTGAATGGAAATGTTAAAAGCAATAGTGATTTGAAGTCCATTTAGTCAAAATAAGTAATATTTAGTTAAATGAGCCCTTTTTGTCTAAGAGCACCTCAAACCAATTATTATTTATATGTTCTCATTTATTAGTGAGCCTAATGTTGGATACATAGAAGGGATGTGTGCAGTAGATGTAAGGTTTTGCACATGAGAAATATACATATTTTTAATTTTCTTTGTATTTGAGTCAATATAAAGACAGTAGAAGGTATCAGAAAAGGTCTATATTGAGAGAATGTACAACTAGAAAAATAGCAGGAACCACATTATGATGGATTCAGGAAGTGAAGAAAGATAAGAGAAAATGGAGGCACACACAAGTGAATAATGTGACATGATCTGTTTGACAGTGTATGGCATAAATATATTGTTAGAAAATTATATGGATTATTTTCAAAAGTAAGTAGAATTTAAAATGGAGTTTGGTGCAGAAGCATCCACAGCATTTACTTAAAGATTCATAGGATCACAGGAGGTTGCTAGATTAATGGCCCTATTAGCATTTTTAAGCCTATCTAAACATGCCTCAATTTTCCCAATTATCAATGCCCATTGGCTAGAATGATTTTGGTGTATGCCTGTATTTTAGGGGATCTACAAACTGCCCCTGTCAATAAGAGCCACAGGCAACAAGCCAGGGGTAAATTTGTGATTTTTCCATCCATTGGTGCAAAACTGCATTAGAATAGGCTTAAGGAAGAGCTCTGTTTCTTTTGAATGGGGAGTATGTTCCAGAGAAGGGATAACCTCTGAGACACATACCTGTCCCTCCACTAAAACTGTGAACTAAAATTGAATATGACCATGACAGATAAACAGAAAAGTCCTTAGTCTGCTCTTGTGAGTATGAGGATATGACAAACATTTATGTGAAAATGGTTTGCACTGACGATGGCTCGCCATTTACTGCTAGCCACATTCAGACATGAAAATATGATATGCATGATGACTGCAGGCTAGTTAAGATAGTGGTCCCTGTTCCTATGTAAACACCTATATGACAGTGACCAAATAAGAATATGGCAATGAGCTGAAGCTGTTGTATTATCAGGGCTACTGCACCTAAGGCTAAGGAACCAACATCTGTAGATAATGTGGATATGTGCTGTACTACACTTATAGCATAGATACCTATAAGGAATATGGCTATGCAGATCAAGCAGGAGGATCCACCTTTGTCATAAGTGGATAGCATAATTATAAAATAATGGCAACCATCTGATAATATATTACCCTCGGATTTTGCAGCTAAGGAGGGGCAGTTGTGCATGTCATTTTTTTTTTTTTTTTTTTTTTTTTTTTTTTATTCTTTGTTGACCAGGGTAGTCTCATTAGGCTATGAGCCTCTTTTCAAGGGAGGCTCAAGGTGGTGTTTATACTACTAGGGGAAATTTTGGCCAGGATATCAGGGAATTTCCTCCTCACTTTTTTGATAGGTGCCATGGGATCTTTTATAGTCACCTAAGCTGCCATCAGCTTCGGCAGATGGGGCATTAGTCTAACATGTCATCTGAAGGATGACATTTTTAGAAGTACAGCACACCCTTATGCTGTACTACAGTGTCAGTAAATGATCTACTTGGTGTGGGAACAGAACCCACAGCCTTTTGCACCAAAGGTGAATGCATTACCTGTTGCACCACTGACACTGTGAAGTAATTGCCCTATGTAGGCTTAAAATGGCCTAAAAGGGCAGCTAGTTTAGAACTTACATATGTAGCTCTTCAATAGTAATCCTGGTCAAGCTATACTCCAAGGTGTCATACTATATGTGAGGGGCACTTGGAGGCAGCAAAGGGTGAAGTCCTTTTATTAAAGGTTTGTGCAGTGGCTTCTTAGTCATGCAAGAGCTGAAGACTTTGAGAGAAGCTGTACTAAATGCCAAAAGATCCAGAACGTACCACTTCCAGTATTTTTGCATCCCAGGCAGTGGTAAGTTCTACCATGTCATTGTATTCACATTTACTTTGAAGATAGTGTTTGGTTTCAGAACTTCTAATTACAAGTGGGTACCCATTCAAAATTGGGCAAAAGCCATCCGTATAATCAGAAATAACTGAAAAACAATGTTAGTACTTAGACCAATATTTAAGAAATGGCTTGAATGAACAGATTGTCACTGGTGATTCTAAGCTCAGTTTAAAAGTATTCAGATATTTGTTTAATTAAATGTTCATTTATTTATTTTATTTACTGGCATTTAATTACCGGGAAGGTCCACTGAGCCAGGAAAAGCCCTTTTTCGGCAGAGACCCGGGGAGAAAAACTCAAAGTTATACATAAACAAACATAATAGATTTTTTTAAAGAGAGTTTACAAGATTTACACAAAATAAAGTTGCTTGAAAATTATACAAAAAAATAATCAAATAGATGAATAAGGATTATAAATACAAGTGAATAGGTACAGTATTTACAACAATGAAGCATTGGTTTGAGCAACATCCATAAGGCATTAGACAAATACAAAGAATACATAGACTATAAAGTGTAAATAGGCTGAATGTTAGTGATGAGTTATACTTCTAAATAATATGTAGAGGTAGAATGCAAGTTAGAGAAAGCATGGCAAGTAAAAAGTAGTAGTTATCTAGGGGAGGTGGGGGTGAAAATAGAGGTAGTTTTAAGAGGAAATTTGGCAGCAGATAGGATATATTAATGCAGCAGCTAAGAAATATTAGCAGGCACTAGAGAAGGACTGACCAAGTTCAGTGCACAAATTAAGTAATGTAAAATGATTAAGTAAATGGTATTAATCATATTATATCTAACTACTCAATTATACATGGATTGTAGAAAAGCTTGTGCAACTTCTTAATAAAACTACTTACTCATTTTGTTTATTTCTACAGTAAGCCTCTGCAATACAAGATTAATCATTTCCCTTTGCTTTTCACATAACAATACTGTAGTCAGCAGTAATGTGCCAGCAGTTTATTCTTAAAAGGAAGTTTCACTTCTGATGGGACTTTGTGAAACTAATGTTCACACACAAGTGCACCATAAAAATGTTAGCTTAAAAAGGGAGGCATATGAAAAGTTTCCTCAAAACTGGCAATTATAAAACAGGCTATTTTGTTTCAAGGATTAGGCCCCTTAATATAGGTTAATGCAAGACATAGCAAAACACACATGATATGCAACCAGCTAAAACGTGTCCAGAAACCACATAATCCATACTCAGTTTCTAGACACTGAAGTTGTGAAAACCTACCTGATTAACAATATTATACCATAGAAGAGATGGTTGCCAACACCTGTCTTTTGGCAATAAGCAATATAGTCTATATAGCCTAACTCCAAGACAAATATACAATCAGACCAATGAAGGAGGATGAAATAGTGGAATAATAGTAATAATAGTAATAATAATAATAATAATAATAATAATAATAATAATAATAATAATAATGGAATAGGATTGAACAGTTTCATACAAGAAGAAGAATGATACACAAAGCAGTTGACTACAGAGATGGATAACAAACTGCTTTGTGCAAATGAAATGATAGTGATATAACCTCTCAGACAGAAGACACCCAAAATGGGTTCGCACTCTCAATCTTCTGAACTCACTGATTCTGCAGAGGTAGTATCAAGGGCACCAAAGAAGTCCCCTCCAAAGGCTAAAGGTTTACAGGAAAGCGTATTTGCTTAATAAGAGAAAGAATAGAAGTAGTACTGAAATTAATATTTAAAATATTATTTATAATACATAAACTACTAAGGGCTATAGTACTGCAATACAACAATATTTTGGGCAACTAGAATAACATTCATGCTTAATTATTTCACTGGCTTACTCTGCTACACACTTCAACAACCTCTTCTTCTGTGTGTCTGTCAAGCAGTGGGTCAACTTGCATATCTCAGGACAGGCAATGTAGTATTGCCTACTCAAATCCACCCTCCTTGGATGGTGCCTCCTGCTATTGGGTTGCTAATTTATGCCAGGACATTCAGGTCACTATTAGGGTTTTAACTATATGTGCTACAGAACATGCTGTAGTCATGTTCAAATACGATAATGCCTATTATTCAAGGATCTTGATTTAGAGGCATTAATGTCAACTCCAGCAAAATAATATGGGTGTAACTGAAATTAACTAAAAGCAGATACTGTTAAGTCATGGTCTACTGCTTTTGTTCATGTTGCTTTCTTTTTTTCCTTCATTTATTAGTAAAAGGTGAATCAATTAATGTATGCGCTAGGAACATGTGCAGATCAATATGTAGATATCAGCTGGGTGCGAGAGTTGTAAAACAAATGTACTTGGCAACTAATTTCACTGCAGCACAGCTCCAGGCATCTAGTATTTATTAATGTTACTATAATTGTTGTTAATTCTTTTACCTGCCAGAAACTTCTGTTGTCCTGTTAATAATCTGAATAATATGTGCATCGAATATTACATATTCACCTTTTTTGTAAGGTGAAGCAGTATTCAGTGGTCCGTAGCTCTGGTAAAAATGTTGATTTCTGAAGTCCTGGTTTATCTTTTGTTAATTACCATGAAAAAAGGAACTTCATTTTATCTTCTGTTGTCTTTCCTGTATAATGTGTGATGAAATGGAAGTTTCCATTGCTGTCATTTTATACAATAATAATTTTTTTGCTGGTAAAACTTACACTGGATAGATTAAATACTTTTAGTATTGTAATAAGGACATAGTTAACAACTCTAGCCAAACACCATGTATAGTGAATGCAAAGCAGTTAAAGTTTTTAAAAATGTTATATTTTATTGCTTCTGCAATTTTCTTAACATCTGAAGTCAGTTGCTAGGGAAGTCAGTATCTGTGCATTGTTTAACAATGCAGTGTTGAATGGAAGGAAGGTATGCATTCGAACAACATATGAGAAGAGCAAACTAAGTTTAACAGACTACCTCTGTTGTCATAATCCAGTAGGCTGCAAACCATGAGAGGTAAGGTAACACCCATATACTTTTCAGTATCGTATTATCTATTCTAACTTGTGTTGGAGTGGTGGGCCTGTGAACCATAAACAACTCATTGCTTCAGATATAGAAAAGACATAATACTCACTAACCCTAGCATAATGCCATTATTTCATTCCCCAATGATCTATAAAAGCAATTGTTTTACTGCACTTTGAGAAAATGTTAAATAACTGGCATTAAGATTACTATGTTTGGATCTCCACTCCAGAATAACAAAAGCAAATGCACCTGTTTGTTCAAAACTTGCCTCTTAGCTAAGTGCTACACACGTGAATAATACACTGCAAGTGTATGTAGAGAACACCAGTGAAACATCCAAACTACTGTATTAAATGGAACCATATGCTTAACTGATGCACTAACACCAGTGTTGCATCACTGCATACACAGCAGCATACATTACATTGCACTACATTTCTTTATGCTCACAAATGATCGCTCAGAGATTATAAGACAGAAAAGCAGTATTGATACCTTATTTTCATTAAGTTTGCAGAACCAAAGTCCAGCTTGTCAGTCCTGATTGCTGACTTGTGACTGAGAGCAGAAAAACAGGAGAACAGAGTGAGGGAGGAAGATAGTAGGATGAGAGACGAAGACAAAGAGGGAGAAAATGGGTGATGCAGTTCTGAGGTAACATATGTCTTATAAGCCTTTGTGCAGATGTTTTTTGGTTCACATCACAGCCATCTACCATCAGGCATGTCTTATTCCCCCTCCTTGCTAATTCACTCCCTTTCCCTGATACCTGTTCAACATACCATTCACACCAGTGCACCAGTCAGGGATGCTGTGGATGTGCACATTCACCTGGCAGATCCTGTCCTTCAGACAGGTAGTCAAGAAGAGGAGTAAGAACACAAGAATGCTGGGACTACCGTACTACAGCCGGCTCCTAGGGTTTTCTTTAAAACTTTCCTTCCCTGTGATGTACTGGGATGGCATCATCTGGGGGTGTAAAATAAGTGAAGAAGTTCAACAAAAACATAAGATTGGCCTTTACAAGCCAATTTTAGCAGGTGGGGATGGGTTAAGTGTAAGTTTGCAGAGTAGGGAAGGAGGTATGGAAAATAACTATTCTGTGAGCTTCATTACAACATTTAATTTGGACACCTGTAATGTGGTGGATATAATTCAAAATAACTGAGAAATCTTGAAATATGATTATAATATAGGACAGAAAGTTGGTAAAATGCCAAAGATAGTCTATAAGAAGGACAAATCCTTTAAGAATATTTTAGAGACAGCTGGTTATGCCAATTATATGTATAAGCATAGAAAGAAAGGAAAATTTAAATGCAGAATGTGCACTTTTTGTCCATATATATTGGAAACAGGTGACGGGTATAAGTTAAACAATGTTTCCATATTTATTAATGGGCATTTAATTGTTGTAGCCCAAATGTACTATATGTGGCAAAGTGTCAGCAATGCCCTATATTCTATGTAGGGAAAACCAGCAGGTACTTTAAAAATAGAATTGCTGAACATTTATTAGACATCAGACATGGCAGGTTGACCAATGCCTTGAGCAGGCATATAAACGAGTATGTTTGTTCTTCTTTTGGCTTTTCCCAGTTAGGGGTCGCCACAGCAGAACTCCGGTCCACTAATTATTGGCAGTAGATTTTTTTATGGGTGCCGAGGTGCCAGCTCGATGCCCAACCTTCAACGAAGGCACGCACATTCTACGCATATCTTTCAAATGCCACTCAAGAGTATAAGGATCATAAATTCAAGTTTTTGTCCATCCAGCAAGTGGTCAAAGACTCTCAGGATAGGAGTTTGGATATCCATCTTGATATATGTGAGTTAAAATGGCAATTGCTTTTAAATGCATCTGAATACCTGGGTATTAATGAGGCTACTGCCATTACATGTGTTTTAAAACTGAAGAATTTTATAGGATAGAACATGTTTTATACATGAGTTCCTTACTGAATGTAGACCTTATGTATTTGTTTTTAACACAGCTTTACGTAATTGCATACATATTTCTTTAAATGCTGTTTTTTGGTTGGTTAGTAAATGAATTAATTGGTTAATTGTTTTAAATGAATTGGTATTTAAGGGCTGGGTGGGGATGTATCTATTGTTCTGTGGAAGTCCCTTGAAGAGGGAAGAAAGTGCTTTACTGTCATTAAGTTTGTACTCTTCAGTTGCTGCGTTA
Source organism: Protopterus annectens (assembly GCF_019279795.1). Taxonomy (NCBI): domain Eukaryota; kingdom Metazoa; phylum Chordata; order Ceratodontiformes; family Protopteridae; genus Protopterus; species Protopterus annectens. The sequence continues at coordinate 408,226,059 of NC_056726.1, read as the reverse complement.
TGCTGTGCTTTGTTGGTCCTATAGTTATGGAGGGGTCGGTTACCAATGGTGAGCTCATGGAGCTTTTGCAGCAGATCAATCAGCAGCTAGCTGCTCATTCTACCCAAATTAAAGGTTTGATGGACAAAACAACTAATTCGGCTAACATTTTTGGTAGCCTTGGTTACCCCTTGACCCAGCCAACACAACTATCCCAACCTGAACAGGTGGTTCAGGTTGTGGGAAAATCAAATTCAAGTCAGGTGGAGAATTTGAGTAATAGAGGCAATACCAGCATTAACAAAGAGTCAGTGAGCTGGAAAAATAATTGGTTTGATTTTCGTTTTGAAAGAAGGAATAGTGGTACTATTCAACATGAGTCTTTGACCCTGGTTGAGAAATTAAAGGTATTTGAAAAGGATATGCTGGCATTTAAGAAACTCCAGATGGAAATAGCATATCTGGAAAGAAATATTGAACTGGGGCAGATGCCACAAGTGCTACAGATATGGAAATATCCCAATGGAGTGGAAGGCAACCCTGAATTACTTAGTGAATTACACAATTTATTTGATCATATGGGTATTGAACTTTTAAAGCTAATGGTAAAATACAATATACAAGCTGTGGATAAATTATCTAAAGACCTGGATGAAAGAAACAGACAAATCCAGGCTGACTTTTCCTCGAGCGATATAAAATTAATTATTCCAACATTTTTACCACAGTTGACAGTGTTTGTGCAACTATTTTTCTTAGAAAAATGAATAAAATCAAGAGAGACATGAATGAATATGCCAAGAATAAGGAATACCCTTTTTCAGCAGGTTGCTATGCCAATAGCCATGAGACAACCAATAGCGAGGCAGCTGGTGAGGAGGAAGTGACATCAGAGGCAGGGTTATATCAGCAGCAGCAGCGTACGCATTTTCAAACATACAATCAGAATGAAGATGGTGTGATATGGTCTGAGAGATTGAGAAGTAAGAAACAGCAGCCCCATTTTTCGGGGAAAACCTACAGAGACTATGTTGTTCAGGGGGCCAGACCAAAGAATGGGAGAAGCAGGAGTCGGTGACGGAACAACTAATTGATATGGCCTTGGCTTTAATGGATAACCTAACTGTTGTTAATGACGTTTTTACCGTTAGTTCTGCTGATGGATATGTACAAGTTATCAATGACTGTAATTTTAACATTGGGACTGAACATTTATTTAATTCTAAATGTACGGTTGGTAATAACGAAAATTTGGTTTCAATAAGTGACCTCAACTCGCATGGTAATGGCAATTTAAGTAGTTATGATGCTTTTAGTAATTTTTATTTAAACACTGATGTAACTTTGGCATCAATGCACACTGCAAGTGCCGATAATGATGGCACAGCTGCTAATAGTGTTGATGGAGAAGTTTTATATAATTCTGTAGGCAGTGTTATTAACAATGAAAATTTGTCACTAATAAGGGACTTTAATGATGGATGGGCACAAATTGTTAGTGATAGCAAATTTAATACTGGGATTGAAGCTTTATATAATTCTGAAGCTACGGTTAGGAATAATGATAATTTGGATCCAATTAGGGATTTTAACATGCAAATTAATGGCAACGTGATTAGTCAGGATGCTTTTAGTAATCTTTGTCCAAATACATATGTAGTTTCGGCACCAATGCATATTATAAGTGCTGACAATGACAGTATGCCTGTTAAGCATACATATGACAAGCACAAGTTACTAATAATTTTAATTTTAGCAATGATATTGAAGCTTTATATAACTCTGAAGGCATGGTTAGTTTGTATTCAATAGGGGACCTTGATGTGCATGTTAATGACAATGTGATGATTCATAATGGTTTGAGTAATTCTTGTTCAAATATGGATGTAACCATTGGTTCCATTGACAATTTTGATGAAATGGTAACTAAGTTTGAACCCTGTGTAATAATGAATGCAGCACAAGATTTTAAGGTCTATAATTATTCCAATAGAACAATAGATGTAGAGCATGCTAATCTCCTGGCAAAGGGATTCACTTTTGTTCCTAGTAAGAGGGGGAAGATAGCTGATACACTAATAGATCTTAAGTGCTTTAATCATAAACTTAATTTAAAGATATGGTTCAATGACAGTGGGCCTACTTTGGATACACAAGCTTTGTTTGTGTCTTTCAGCTTTTCCCTGTTAGGGGTCGCCACAGCGGAACTCCGGTCCGCTAATGATTGGCAGTATATATGGCTTGCCAGGCCTAACGCACAACCTTCAATGAAGAAATGCCCGTTCACGCATGTCTCCACACAGGAGACGCTCTAACTGAGAATCGAACGGGCAACGTCTAACTGTGAGGTGACAACGCTACCGCAGCACCACAACAGGCTTAAAAACCCCAGTGTATTTAATCCCCTTATGAACACCTTAATAAGAATATATGAAAAAGTTTGTGAAAAGAAGATTAGGCATGCATATAAACATAATAACAATAAAATGTATGTTAACAACCTTACTGAGAAAGAGGAGAATTTACTTATGGATTTAGCCAGGGATGTTAATATTCGTACAATGAAATCCGATAAGGGGAATGGGTTGGTGATTATGGATAAAGGGGATTACATAAATGGTATGAATGTTATCTTAATGGATGGAACATATGAGGAGGTATCATTGAATGAAATACATATTTCATACAAAAAACTGATTTATGTTTGGATGACATGTTATTTCAAGGACAGATAAATGAAAATGAACATAGTTATATGGTAAATCAACATCCTATGGTTTCAAACATATTTGAGATACCTAAAATCCATAAAGGCTTAAATAATCCTAAGGTCAGACCAATTGTGGATGGAAAATGATCGAAAACCTGCTTTATTAGTAAGTTTATAGAATTTCATCTACAAAAAGGGATGACGGTTTTTCCATATATAACAAAGGATTCGTGGCAATTTTTGGAAAGGTTGGATTAGTTAACACTAGATGAAAACATTATTATGGTTACTATTGATGTTTGTAATCTATTTTCTGTGATTCCTCACCATGAATGTTGTGAATGTTAGAGACCCAGTTAATTAAGACGGGAATATATGACCAGGATGACATAAATAAGTGTCACCCTGATGGAGGTTGTTCTAAAAAATAATTATATTTATTTCGAAGGACAATATTATAGACAGTAGACAGGAGTTGCAATGGGGACAGCATGTGCCCCCATTTTTGCTAACTATGTTATGTCCTTCTGGGACCAGCAATACATAATGGAAAGGGCTTATTCTAGTAAAATTCAGTATTACACTAGATTTTTGGACAATTTATTTGTTGTTTGGAAGGGTACTGAACTTGAACTCAAATAATTCCTTGAATATGTTACTACTACAGTGAATTTTTTGAAATTTACATATAATTACAGTGAATCACATATTACTTATTTAGATGTGGATTTGGCATTTAATAAAGATGATAAAAAACTGAAGTCGGACATTTATAGGAAGCCCACCTTTTCCTTTTCCTATTTGGAATTTAATAGTTGGCACACAGCCCATCAGAAAAAATCAATTGTGAAAGGGCAAATGGTACTGTCAGCCAGGATGGTCACCATAGAGAATGAATTTATTAATGAATTGTCCTTTCTTAAACAGTTGTTTTGTAAGAGAGGGTATCCACATGAAATGTTAAATAAAATAAGTGAAGAAGTTCAACAAAAACATTAGATTGGCCTTTACTAGCCAATTCTAGCAGGTAGGGATGGGTTAAGTGTATGTTTGCAGAGTAGGGAAGGAGGTATGGAAAATAACTATTCTGTGAGCTTCATTGCAACATTTAATTTGGACACATGTAATGTGATGGATATAATTCAAAATAACTGGGAAATTTTGAAATATGAGTATAATGTAATTAGTAAAATGCCAAAGATAGTCTATAAGAAGGACAAATCCTTTAAGAATATTTTGGAGACAGCTGGTTATGCCAATGATATGTGTAAGCATAGAAATAAAGGGAATTTTAAATGCAGAATGTGCACTTTTTGTCTATATATATTGGAAACAGGTGACTGGTATAAGTTAAACAATGTTTCCATATTTATTAATGGGCATTTTAATTGTTGTAGCCCTAATGTAGTATATGTGACAAAGTGTCAGCAATGCCCTATAGTCTATGTAGGGAAAACCAGCAGGTACTTTAAAAATAGAATTGCTGAACATTTATTAGACATCAGACATGGCAGGTTGACCAATGCCTTGAGCAGGCATATAAGAGAGTACAAGGATCATAAATTCAAGTTTTTGGCCATCCAGCAAGTGGTCAAAGACTCTAAGGGTAGGAATTTGGATATCCATCTTGATATATGCGAGTTAAAATGGCAATTGCATTTAAACGCAACTGAGTACCTGGGTATTAATGAGGCTACTGCCATTACATGTGTTTTAAAATTGAAGGATTTTATAGGATAGAACATGTTTTATACATGAGTTCCTTATTGAATGTAGACCTTATATATTTGTTTTTAACACAGCTTTATGTAGTTGTAAACATATTTCTTTAAATGCTGTTTTTTGGTCGGTTAGTAAATGAATTAATTGGTTAATTGTTTTTAATGAATTGGTATTTAAGGACTGGGTGGGGATGTATCTATTGTTCTGTGGAAGTCCCTTGAAGAGGGAAGAAAGTGCTTAAGTGTTATTAAGTTTGTACTCGTCAGTTGCTGCGTTGTGCTGTGCTTCGTTGGTTCTATCATCTGGGAGTGTCCAGTGGTGGTATCAGTCACCTGCACCATGGAGACATGTCCCTTGTGCTGCCTGCCCCTAACACATGTTGGCACACACCTCACATGGGCATGGCATCAGCACCTGCATTCTCATCCATTGGGAATGTGCCCCCAACACAATCCCACACCCTCATCTCATGGAAAGATGAACAGGCTAAACCTCATCATTTCTCACTCTTTTTAGACTTCCTCTGACCACCACGATTACTCTATCTGGCCACTCTGTTTACCCAGATGTTCCCTCTAGGTGAGAGTCCTATGGCTAATTCATTGACCACACTGGAAGTGGCACCTTATTCTTGAGCTTTTTTGTGGTTTCCTCTTAAAGCCATGCCTCCCTACACATGCTGTTTAACATCTGAACATTTTGTGTGCAATGGACCTTTGCAACGAATGCCATGCTGTCATATGATATCATATCATAACAACTACAAGGCAAGTAAGTCTGAAGATCATGTGGTCCTGCCAAATACCACTTCCAGGAATGAAATACTTGCCAGGCATGGGTACCCATTTAATCCTCAAGGTTAATCTTCAAAGAGGTGCAGGTGTCCTTCTCCTTAACATGCAGCAATAATTTATTCAGAGGTGGGGCAACTGTTGAATACTGAATCTATCCCTCCAATGTTTTATGTATATTTTGGTGGATATTCATATGCATGCTTTGGATGTTTGTGTGGCCATTCATCCTGTGAAGGCATATGAGATCCATTAAGGTATGGTCTTTGATGGTATGGAATATCAGACATAGATTACTAGACAGAAGTCTATAAGCAACAGACTATAAGGACAGGGATTCTAGTCTGTCTTGGTTGCTAAGGGGTTTAGGCAAATAATCTTTTTCTGACAGGAACTTTTCGAGCTGCATGATATGTCTGGGCAGGTAAATGCATAGAGGCATTGCACACAATAATTTGCCTAACTGGGACAGAGCACAGGTGGACTATAACATCTTTTGACCTAGATATCTTTGGAAATCAGCCATGCTCAACAGAAGAATTTCCTAACTATTTTTGCGTGATTGTGGTAAAAAATAAGAGAATTGGCACAGGTACCGAGATCCCTGATTATCCTGTTTTTGTGGAGTGAAGTACTTGCTATGTGGTAAGTTGTAAGATGTTTTCCAAAAATGACAGTGTTTTCCTTTTTTTTCATTTAGTTTGAGCTCTTTCTCTGTACATCATTGGTTTGCAAGGAGTAGTCTTTGCAAAAGCAGTTCTGTATCAATAGGTGAATGGATGATTACATCCACGCTGCAGGCATCTGTAAAGCTGGTTAACCATAGGTCAGGGTATGTGGTATGAAGGTCAGGAAAGTATGAAACAAGAAAGAGGGGTTCCAGTACTGAGCTCTGTGGTCCTCCGCTGGTTACTTTCTTAGTTTCCAAAGTGACGTCTGCCACCTTCATTGCGTGAGTTGTATCCTTCAGCCAGTTTACAATCCATCCTATCATGTAAAGCTCTACTTTTAGTTCTTTTAGCTTGTCTGCCATGCCAGTATGAGCTGAAGTTGAAGGCCCTGGCCAGATCCAGATATGTCATGTGGACTGAGTAGCCATGGTCCACTGCATCTGTAACCTTCTCAAAGAAGTTTAACAAGTTGAATAGACATGATCTGCCCTTGACTAAACCAAACTGTTGCGGGTCCAGTTGTATGAGATTTTTAATATCATAGTTTAAGAGATCAGATATGACACATTGCATAGCCTTAGAAAATAGACTCTTTAGGCTAATGGCCCTGTAATTCACAAGAGTATGTGATAAGACTCTCTTTCTGGTTTCACTGCTGCTGTTTCCCAAATTTTAGGGAAATACTCTGTGGCTAGGCATAAGATAAATAAGTTCAGGTGGAGTTCAGTGAGGATACATCTGGTGCTATTAATTAAGCATTCGGGTAAACTGTCTGGCCCCATGGAAGTGGTGTTTTTAGTTTTAGAGAAGAGAGTACAGCCAAGACATGCTCCATGGTGTTCTTAATGGGTGAGAGGGACTCAGTGATTTATGGAATTTCAGTGACTGTTCCTAGAGGAACATTAGCACTAAATCAGTAAGCATGTTGCTATTCTTGACTGGAAATCCTATAGATGGCATTTTGCGACTTTGATAGAGAAAAGTTGAAGATTAGTAAAGTTATGGGGAAATGGTCAACAATTAAATCCAGCTTTGTAACTTTGCATTTTACTAATTATCTTTTATTAGTTTTGAAACAAAACTTGCAGAATGTTCACTTTCTTAATCTGTAAGTTTAATGTGACAATGCACAATTCCATCATAAAAAGTGATTTCACATTAACTGTGTAAACTGTGCTCTGTCTAGTCACCTGCTGAGACAGAAACATGCAAGGAAAGTCCAGCTGTTTGTGAGCAGGGATTCCATAGATGGAATTTTGTAAATCTACTGTAACTTTGTAAGGAAATATTCATCATATTAAACACAAGACTCAGAACTTTGGTTAAGGATATCATAAGACAAAGAATTTAGGACATTCATATTGAGGTCTACATTGTAAAATATGAAACACTGTCATGCAATTAGTGTTATAAAATGATTTCACAGTCACTGTGAAAAATACTGCCTTCAAAGAAAAACACACAATGGTAATTATATAATTCTTCAGGTTAAGGGACTGTAGGTACTACACTGAAAATTTGGCCCTGGAATGTTAAGAAATTATATATTTATGGTCATTTTACCAATGTCTTCTGGAAAACAACAGAAAAAGAAAAACTGTAGGGTTCTTATTAAGTAGACAACTGTCAAGAAGAGAGGTTAACTAATCAGCTGTAGGAGTAAATGTTAAATGTGTTCATCACAGTAGAAATATGCATGCCCTTAATTTCCATTTTTAACAGTTCCAAGTAACTATGAACCAAAAAGCAATCTCCTAATGGCTGTTATTAAAAAGGGTGCCAGCAGGGTAACAGTACAAACTGGGGAGAAGTACTACAATTATTGTGTTGATACTATAAGTGCATCTGAGAGCGATTGTTACATAGCTCAACTGAGGCTCACAAGGAACAATTTGAGCACTCCCAACTACATGGCAAGGACTAGTATGGTGTAAGCAAAGTGCTATGTACAGACTGCCACTAACATGAGGTGAGTCACAAGATAGAGCTTGTTCTCCAGGTTTCTGCTATCTGTAGCAGGTGGGCAACCATAGTGTGGTTTTAAACAGCTGTTGTGTGCATGGTCATGACTTGGCGCATCCTGGAGCTGGAAGAGGCAGGAAAGGAGTGAGTGAGTGAGTGAGTGAGTGAGTGAGTGAGTGAGTGAGTGAGTGAGTGAGTGAGTGAGTGAGTGAGTGAGTGAGTGAGTGAGTGTCGAATGTCAGCTCATCATCAAGTCACCTTCTCTGCAGTCTCTTTATGGAGGTTGCACCTCTGTGACATCTAAGAATGCAGTTTCAGAATACATGAAATCCATGTTGTTTGGCTGAAGTTTCATCTTCAGAACTACCACTTGACAAGTTATAAAACAGAAGTTATATCTATGTAATGAGATGATTTTTTTTTTGCTACGTAGAGAAAACTACAATTTTATCTGTCACTTGATGAGGTACTTTTCATATTTTTTTTCTTTATCTGAATTATAAAATAGAAAGTATATTTCTATCGTAAACAGAACGTTTTTCTCATGCTAAAAAATATACTGCTATGTGTATATTTTGAGAGGGGAATGTTTTCTAGTGATTTTCTGAACCAGAATTTGAGTTGCCAAAAGATACATGTGCTCAGCTAAACTTTTTTTTTTTTTTTTTTTTAATTGCATGTTTACTTAAAATTTACTACACCAGATTGTCAGAATGTTTCACAGCAAGGTAAAGTCTGATTATGTGTTGCAGATGAAAGCAATCTAAATGAAGCCACTGTTTATTAGAAAGCATTTCTAGAAGGTGTTGTATATTGTTATAAAATTCAATAATTATGCTAGAGCTTTGAAAAGTCAGGCAAATCAAATGCAGAAGAAGAACCTTTAGTCCATCTTTATAACTGACATTATTATGCAGCAATTTGAATGAAAAATACTCAATGTTCTAATTCGAGAGAGAGAGAGAGAGAGAGAGAGAGAGGGTAAGAAAGTGAGTGGCAAAACTAAGTGCTGCTTAAGTAAGCAAAGGCAGCAGAAAGTTGTATTTCTCTTTTCACAAGAAGAAGCAGCTTGTGGAGTGCTGACTTAGACATGTCTAGCTTTGTTATGTAATGTAAGTACATTGCTATACCGGCGACACTGTAAAACTCCACTACCAATCATGAGAGGACAGGTGATCCGCTGTGGCGACCCCTAACCGGGAAAAGCCAAAAGAAGAAGAGTTGAAGGCAATCCACTGCATTTATCAGCAAAATAAAATATCTACACAATATTTTCTGCCTTGCAATGCTTTATAGAGAAGTGGTTGGCATGCACTATATGCCCAGGCAGTAGTACTGAACATATCAAGAGAGGAAGACAATTATTTTTGTTAATATGAAATATGTTCAGATAGTTTATTAACTGGCTGATTCAGGGATGAATGATGCAAAAATGCAACTCGTCAAAAAAATATAATTATAGTTCCTTTACACAGAGTGATACAGTCCACGATGTGACCCATATAACCTGAGACCAGCTAATTATCCTGGAGCTGGAAGAGGCAGGAAAGGAGTGAGTGAGTGAGTGAGTGAGTGAGTGAGTGAGTGAGTGAGTGAGTGAGTGAGTGAGTGAGTGAGTGAGTGAGTGAGTGTCTAATGTCAGTTCATCTATCCTGTGGGCAAGAGAACAGTCCAATCAACTGCAATGCTGATGCCTATCAGAGGAGTAGGCAAGTGGCATGCAGCTCTGTGTGTCAGGGATGTGCTCTTGATCTTATGAAGTCATATGCAGTATCTATAAATTATACTAAGACTTTTAGTGGTTGGAATAGCCTTGAAATGCTGCTATTTAAATATCAATACTCAATGTGTTAATTGTATAACACTACCTTGATGAGTCAATGTATTCATAACATTGTATAATAGTATGTGATGTTGAATTTCTTCCCTTCTGCATATATATTGTAAATATGTTAAATTATTTATTTATTTATTTATTTATTTTACGTTTGTTGACCGAGACTGTCCATCTGAGCTGAAGGGACCTTTTTCAGCAGAGGATTGGGGAGAAAAGCTTCAACATATTATACAATTTTCATTATAAATTAGCATTAAACAACAATGTTACAGGATTATTACAAGGCATTAAGTAGCAATACAATGTTATACAGTGTCAATAATCAGGAGTATAGCAAAACTATTTCAAGATGTATAAAAAGAAATATGTCATTAAGATGAATATAGTTTTGGGGGTAAGTGGTTACAAAAACCCAGTTTTATCATACTGTAGTTGCATGAAGGCAAGACAATTACAATAGAATGTTTCTCTGAGGCGATTTGCTTAATAGATTTAAGAAGACAGTAGAAAGAGTAGTCAAGGAAGATTAGAGAGAGCTAGTGAGAAAAGTGAGTTAAGGGTAGAAAGTAGATTAAGGTATGAGAAGTATTTCTTAAAAAAAGCCATATGCAGTAGCCTTCATAGGCATATATGCAGGAACATGCACACGTAGGGGAAAGTCAAAGGCTCTCAAAGTGATGCAACTGCACATATCAGTCACCAAGATGTGTGTTAGGAATACTAAAATGCCCCTCCCTCACCACCATATAGAACTTAGATATCCAAGGATTCTGAGTAGTTTTCTGGCATGAGAACAGATAGAGTTTTCCCTTGAATGCATTTAGATTCAGTCTGAGTGGGAGGGGGCATGCAGTCAGATAGCTTGGTTGAGTGCAGCCTTGGCAAACTAAAGAATAGTGCAACAGTGAGAATGAAGGACCAAGCCACCCTTCATGGCTGCTTGGTTGATGGTTATTCAGCTGTGGAGCTCTCAGCTCAATACCCAGCTACCTAACAGTAAGTCACCAGGAAATTAACTTCCACTGAATAGATGGGATCCTCCAATGGGTTGTTGTGGAATGTATATGACTATGATGTGATAGGTAAAAAATAGTGAAACAGTTGTAAGACGGCTGATATCCATGAAACCAAAAGGGAAAACATTCATAAAATCAAATACTCCTCCCCCCCCCCAAAAAACATTTTGAAGGCCTATGAGTGACTTTGATTCCTGCCCCTTTTTTCTGTTCCTGTTATATACTAAACTGCAGCAATTGGATATATCTTGCAAAATTATTTTTGATAAGTGGGATTTGTTGATGAATGAGTATTACTACCTGAATGAGCATTATAAGAAACATTCATAACAGCACTAAAACTCCAAAGAAACATACTTCAATCTTCTGAATTAGGAGCTTAATCGCCTTCAGTTATATATGCATAGAGATTATAGAAAGCTGCAGACTTATTTGGGCATACAAGAATCTAGGGATACATGTCAAGCCAAAATCTATTCTTCCTGAAGACAGAAAAAAGCTTTGTTTTGTGGCAAAACAAAATCTTCTTAAATCATCTGCAGAAAGCTAGTTGTTTAATTTCTATTTGTTTTCTCTTGAATTCCAGAATGACTGACATGTATAACTTACTGTGTGTGACTAATGGCTTTGCATAAAAAAAAATAAAAAAAAAATATGATGCTTTCTAGGCATTTTGCTAGATCACTCACTTTATTATATCTGTATATACTTTGGAAGAGTGAATGGCATGGCTAGTTGCATAATATTGCATGTTATTGTTGAAAGTTCCATAGCTAAAGAAATCAAAACTGTTTTCTTTAAATCTGATAAAAGTATTATTTGTATGAATCTGGGAAGATGTCAAACTGGGTTAGTTAAGTAAACCAGGAGATCATTAGTAAACAGTAATAATTTATTTTCCTTGCTAAATGGCCATGATCTTTCTGCTCCTGATTGTCCAGAAGTCTGTTGAGGGGCTTTTAAGTACAACACAAATAAAGAAGAGACAGCAAGAGTGAACAATCCCGTGCAGTGTCTTTTCATACACAAGTGGTTTTACTTTGATACCGACAGTTCAACAGATATTAAAAATGCTGCAGATCAAGGTCGCTGTAAACCTAAAATATCAACATTACTTGTTATGAAGTTAGAGCTCACCGTGGTAAACACCTCTATTTTGAAACTGTTTTAAGCAAAGTATCATTCATTTATGTCATGTTGAATTTTCTATCAGACGTGAAACAGTGTTCTTTAGAAAATATGTCATTAAGAAAGGGGAGGCACACATCTGACTAAGACAGATACAAAATATTGTAATTTGCATTCAAGACTGATATTGACCTATATTATGAAGGTAAAAATAGGACCTCTACCTTATTTTAAGAATGAATGATATTTGAATTTCCTTTCATTAAAGAAGTGATATCTGCCTGACAGTGTTTTACTTGAAATGTGTCATAATAAGGACAGAAATTGCTCTGAGCACTAGGCATATATTTCAGCCTAAAGATAATCAGGGACAAGGAATTTCTCATTTTGTGATTTTTTTGTGATTCTGCAGAGTTCTGCATCAAAAACATGATTCCATTTAACAAAACACAAAACAGCCGCCAAAGCTCTCAAACTCACTTGTCCTGTATAAAATAAATATCCAAGATTCCAATAAAAACAGCAGCACTCAGAAACAGCTGCAGGATCCCGTACACAAGTTAGAACTGATTTTATTGTACTGACATCTGAAGAAGTGGAGTTGTCCATGAAAGCGCTTGTGTTTATTAAACTTGTGAATGGGATCCTACAGCTGTCTCCGAGTCCTGCTGTTTTTATTGGAAAAATGATTCCATTTAACTTTACTGGATTAAGGCAAGTTTAGGGTTTGGAAACATGCTGACCGATTAGTTTGAAAATGACTTTGAAGTGCTTGGTGAGTCACCAGATACACTACAGATAGATGTATAGTAAAATGCATAACCTTCAGAAATACTCTTAAGGTACAGTCAGCCAGAACTGTAACTATGCTAAATATGATGTATGATACTGAGCCCTGACCTGCATCAGTTACTTCCTAACCTAAAGGCTACTTTTTTCACTTTTGGGCTCCTTCACAAATTTCTGGTAGAAGCAGCAAAGGTTAATACATGTTCTCTTGAGTAAAACATCATTTATTTAATTTAGTGCTCAGTGGAGTCAATATTTAGCACTGAATTTATCATCAGCATTTGATTTTTAATGCACACATTATTAGTTTTGTGCTGTTTTGAGATGCTGCTCCATTTTTGCAGTTTCTAGTAATGTTGTGTCTTATGACTGCTTTCACAAATTATCTTTGACAATTTGTTTTTTGTTCTTTCTCAATAAGGTCCTCAAATGACAGAAGTCAAATATCCTTTCATTTAAAGTTTACAGCTAATTTAAGAGGTAATACAAATGTTAGATAGTCATAACAATATATTAGAAAGACAACTATATATTTTTAATGCTTGAAAAGATAAAGACTTTGACCTCTGTTCTCTGTACACAATAGGGGGACAAGGCCAATGACTGCTGACATAATATGGGATAAAACTGGACATACCCAGGAGTATATCATTTCTTGCATAATGGTGACCCAAATAGTAAAACTGGCACAGTGAAAATCATGCAACAGTGCAAATACTTAGTGAAACATTGCAGATAAGGGATTAAACAAGATTTTTCAAGGGGATGGGCCATGCACCCCCCAGTGTGTGTGTGTGTGTCTGTGCCCCCACAACCCCAGTCTATGAATAAATATTAGTTTCAAAGGTCAGTACCTTAAAGTATTAGGGAGGTTAACTAATAAAAGAACCCTGTATGGAAGAAAAGTGACTGCAGGGCTGTCTGAGAAAAGCAACTTTGATCATATAATAGAAAAAATAATATTTCTGTGATGATATAATTGCATAATACGTCTATATTATGTCAGACATGGTGGTACTGTAAAAGAAATGTAACATATTGAACAATATCACTAACTTTTCATCTTATATGCAACCCATTTAAAGACTGATGAATAAATTACTAGCTGCTTAATAATGATATACATGCAATTTTTTTTCCTATAACATGATTAGTTTGTAAGAAATTTGTGGCTGCAAAACTCCATTTTATATACATTACTTTATAAGTAATTCGTAGGTATAAGTTACTCAAAAAACAGAGATATGCTTAAAGCAGGTATGATAATGCATAGGATGTGAAGCTCTGGCCAATAAAGGGGAAAGTAATAATATTAGCTACAAAGTTAAAAATGAAAACATCATTACAGTTGTTCTTATCTGAATCCTCCCTCTTGCAATGAAGTATTCGTTATATTCTCACTTCCAATTTCAAAGCAATCAAAGCTAAACATATAGTATCAATACCTGAAGAACTAAACACAGACTCACTTGCTGGTACCAACGGTCTTCTTCCATGGTCCTTATTCCTATGTAAGGACTTCATAGTCACACCCCCCTTCTTCACATGTATAATTGGCTACCTAACACAAAAAGTCTTGCCAGATATATGAAAAACAGCCACTGTTAAATCCCCCCCAAACAAAATACCCATCCCACAACATTGACTTCCATCCACTCCTATACAATCCACTCATCCATTACATCTCCTGATATCATCCACTGTCCTGAAAACAGCATGACTTTGTGGCTGGTAGGAGCTCTTCCACAGTACTCTGATAACATCCTCCTGGCTATGGACAAGGGTCTCCTCACTTCAGCCATCTTTACTGACCTCACCAGAACTTTTGATCTGGTTGACCAAAACATTCTTTAAGATCACTTAACTGCAATTGAAATTAGCCTAGATGCAGCTCCCTGTGTAAAAATTGTCTTTCCAGTTGGTACTTCTATGTTCAGTTTCTGAATACCCTCCCTGCTTCCATCCCATTCCTTAAAGTTGTCCCTCAGAGCTCCATTCTGGCTCCCCCCTTTTATTAATAAACTACCACTTGATCTCTCCTACCTCTCTCTTTTACTTTATTTTATTTTATTTTATTTATTTATTTTATTATTTTATTTTACATTTGTTGACCGGGATAGTCCGACTGGGTACATGTCCATTTTCAGTGGAGGCCTGGGGAGAAAAGCTCCAAGGCAGAACATACAGTAAAAATCACAAAATGATTACAAGTGAAACACGGTTTACAGACAACAGTTGAGCGTTGAGCAAACAGGTAATATAATCATACATTTTTAAAACAGTGTTGACAAATTGATTAGGAAATGTAACATGATTACAGACTATAGAGGAGGATCTATTTGGGTTTTGAACAAGGACATAGCCAGTGAGTTTTAAAGTATAGCTTGATCCTTTTTTAGAATTGAGTAAGAGAGGGTTCAAGAGTAAGATCAGCAGAAAGAGAGTTCCAAGTTTTGCCAACAGTTAGCAAACAGAGAGTCCCCAGCAGAGTTGTTGATTTTGGATGCTTGAACCAGTAGTTTATTAGAAGAGCGACGTGACCTCAGGTTGCTATAAGGGTTGATGATATTTTTAGGTGCAGGAGTATTATCAGGGTGGTTGAGAACTTTATGGGCAATTATAAGATGGTGTACTGAAGTAGGCTAGGCCATTCTAGCCACCGCAGAAGATTTAGGTTGTGACAGTGGCGGGTCCTATAGGCCATGCCTGTTGCAAATCTAGCAATATGGATATAACAGCTGGAGAGTTTGCTAAGAGTGGATTTGTTCAAATTAGTGAGTAGAAGGGAGGCATAGAGAAGAGTGGAGAGTAGATGGGAATGAGCAATAGCAGTCCTAGCAAATGGAGTAAGGAAGGGTTTGATCTAGAGGGAGCCAAGATTTTTGTTAATGGTTTGATAGTTTGATTGACATGGATATCAAATTTGAGGGTGTTGTCTATTGTGATGCCTAAGAGTTTGGGTTGTGCATCTGAGAAGATAATGGTACCATTATTAGATTTTATGGTGAAGAGTAGTGAGGAAGACTTACAAGTGGGGGAGAAAAGAAGCAACTTTGTTTTGTTAAGGTTTAATATCAGCTGACGGTTGAGAGCCAGTTTTCAACTATATTGAAAGTATTCTGGGTTAATGTCATTAGATCTGTCAGGGAGGTGGCTGAACAAATCAAGGTGGAGTCATCTGCATATTGGATATGGGTAGCATTTGGGTTGAAAGTGGCAAGATCATTAATAAAGAGAGAGAAAAGAAGTGGTCCTATTATGGAGCCCTAGGGACACCTAGGGTAATGTGTAGATGGGTTGATAGTTTGTTCTGCCATAGGATGGCTTGTTGTCTATCACACAAGTAAGATTGGAACCATTAAAGTGCATGGCTATTTAGTGAGAATGCCTTAAGGGTGTGCATGAGTATTTGGTGGTTGACCATATCAAAAGCCTTGGAGAGATCTAAAAAGAGGGCTGAGGAAAGCTTGCTATTATTTTGGTTATGGTTTATGGTGTTAAGAGAAGGATAGGAGGGCTGAGGTGGTACTCTGGTGTGGCCTAAAACCATGCTGAGAGTTAGCCAACAGCTTATTCTGGGTAAGATAGTGCATAAGTTGTTTACTGACACACTTCTCCATAATTTTAGCTAATGGTGACAGAATAGCTATGGGTCTAAAGTTTGACAGTTTGAAGGAGCTGCCTCCTTTATGGAGTGGTATTACAGGAGATATTTTCCAAATGGAGGGGATGGTGGCTTCAGATAAGGTTCTGTTGATTATGATTGAGATGGGGTATGCTATGGCATCTGCTGCTTTTTGCAGATACTCTGGTGTGAGGAGATCTGCTGCTAGAGTAGTTGGTTTTAATTTCTTAATTAGAGATCTGATAAGTGACGTAGAAACAGGCTGAAAGCTAAAGGAGAGTGGGGTATTAGCTAAAGGAGAGTGGGGTATTGGCTGTGGCAGAATTTGGATTGGAGCAGCTGGGTGCCAGTCAGCTGGCTAGGGACTGGATAGTCTCTGTGAAGAAATTATTGAAGGTATTTGCAATATCCTCTGGGGATTTATGGTTGGAAGCTGAGGGGGTAGGAGTGGAGGACTGTCCTGGATGAAGAAGTTTGTTTATTCCTGCCCAAAATTTTTGAGATTTGTTGCGATGCTTTTGTTGAAGGTGGTAGAAGTTTTTTGTCTAGTATAATAGATTTTTTTTGTGTGATTCCTTAGCTGTCAGTATCTGAGTTGATCTAGTGGGTCTTTTGTGGCACACCATTTGTCCCATGCCTTATTTCTAGCTATGATTTTAGATTTGGTCTCTATTGAGAGCCACGAGGCAGTTTTTGTTTTGGTTCTAATGGAGCGAGCAGGAGCGTGAGAATCAAGAATAGTAAGGAATATGGAATTAAAGTATGTTACTGCATTGTCCAGTGAAAGGTGCTTTAGGATTGGCCAATTGCAAAGTTTAAGTTCATTTTGAAAATTGGTGGAGTTGAAGTTCTTATTATTTCTGATGGTTTTAAAAGTGGTCTGATGGGGGTTGTCCACCTTGTGCTTGATAATGTACATAAGTAAATGGTTACTTAGGTCACCTGGGAGGGTCCCTGACTTGTACATATAGAGGTGGCTTTTGATAAGCATCCAATCTAGGATACTGTCTTTGTTATTGGGTTTACCTATAATGGTGGGGGGAGGATATGAGCTGCATAAAACCATGTAGGTTGACATGGGTTGCAGGCGATTCTGAGGAACAGGTGTTCCAATCAATGTTAAAATCTCCAAGCACCATAGTTACTTGGGGATAGGTACTGGACAACCAGTGGAGGATGTCCTTTAGGGTGTTTGTATTATTACCTGGGGGAATGTAAATACAGACAATGTTTATGCATTTGTTGTTGTTAATCTGTAGTTTGGTAATAAAAATTTCTGTATTATTAAACTGGGGTGGTTGTAGGGAGACTGTAGTAACATCTAGAGTACAGTTACCCCACCACCCCCACCACCCTTCCTAGTAGTACGATCTAATCTAAGTATGTCGTACCCTGATGGTATTACCTCATTGTCTTTAGTCACTGGTTTTAGCCAGATCTCCGTAAGACATAATACATCGGGGGAGTAAATTGCTAAGAGGGCATGCAGATTATGGACCTTATTGTTTATGCTTCTGATATTTAGTTGGCAGGTCAGGAGAGAATTAGGGGGCCTATTAGCCAGTGTTATGTTAGTAGAAATATTAATTTGGGAACTGGAATCAGCAGGTGGGGATGGGCCAGGGTTTGGGTGGATGTCTCCATCCATTGTCAGGCTGTAGTGTAAGCTAACTATGAGTTTCATAATTTTGTTTAAAAATTTGTGGTAATGTTTAGTTTTAGGGCTGATATACCTGGGTCTAATTGGGTGGTATTTTTTAGGAATGGTGGGGTCAGGTATGTTGGGAATTATGAAGTGGTTGGGTGTATATCATATGTTCGAACACTCACAAGTCCAAACGCCGAAACATAGAAATGGTAAGTCAGAAGTAAGAAAATAACAAAGCTGAGGAACATCGAATTCTTTCCCAGGGAAAGAACCCGGTGGGCTGGTTCCATGGCTTTGTTATTTCCTCCACTGTGGTGCGATTTCGGAGTTGGTATATTTAAGTAGGGGGGTGTGGGGGGTGAAGCCCCCCACATTAGAAACAATATTAAGTGTCTATGTGTTTCTGCATTTTGTACTGGAGCAGCTATTTTTTTCCCTGAGTGTTTGGACTATTAAGATTTCATACTTTTGGGTTCGATGCTTACACAGTCGAATTTCTGAGACTTTGACTATGTGATATAGACCCGAAGTGGTCAGTACTGTTTGATATTGATGTAGTGATAGTTTGGGATTTTGGGTAGTGGAAACCTAGGTAGGGCTGATTTCATAGGTGCTGAGGAGATATGGAATGAGTAACAGAGGTAACAGTGAAAACAGTAGCAGTATTTTGAGGTACAACATAGTGCCTGGCTGGGGCATTATGTTGGAACTGGATTTGGAGTAAATTAAGAAGACTAGGAAGATTAGAGGCAGGTGGAGGGTGGTTTGATCTAAGAGGTTATCTCTGATAGGTTATAGTGGAGGTGGTGTGGTTTTTAGAGCTTTAACTTTAGCACCACTTGGGGCAGGTGGGATTTGGAGGCAGCAGGCATGGAGCAAGCCCAAGCATAGTGAGGGCGAGCGGAGCGGGGCCAAACCAAACCACGAGGTACCCGATTTCTCTGCATGCAAGATAAATAATTGCAAAATGTTATATTTTATTTCTCTAGTTTTATACTGCAGATGTTATATTTTATTTCTCTCTAGTTTTATACTGCAGATTGATAGTACACACTTGAGGAAGTAAAGAAGATTATATATGCCACTAGTAGCTGTTTAACTAGCGACCAAATAATTAGATAAAACAACACTAAGAAATTCCTGAGGTCTAATGGCTTACCAGTGAGCAGAATTCAACTGCTAATGAGCACTTGTGTCCTGATGGGAGACTAGTAATTTAAAGATGTCTCCATAAACAGCAGGAATCTAATATAGACTTAGTACTGGGCGTGGGGTAGCAAAAAGGGTGTAAACCAGGTGCAATGCAAAGAATCCAGCCAAACCAGAGAGGCAAGCAGTGAAAAACTATGAGTGAAGGCCTCAGAGGGGATGAGTAGTAATACAAACTCTACTTGTAAAGTGAAGGAGAGAAGAGACAGCAAAATGTATTATTTATTTATTTTCAGTTTGATTACCGGGGAAGTCCACTGGGCCAAGAAGTGCCCATTTTCAGTGGAGGCCCGGGGAGAAAAGCTCCATAAGCAATACAATACAATAAAGGTTACAAAATACAATAAAGGTTACATAATGTTAGAGGTAATGTACAAGAGTAAGATTCATACATTCAGGAAACTGCAAAAACTTAATATACATCATGACAGTGTAAACAGAATATATATATATATGTATTTTTTTTTCCCAATGTATTAAGGTTGGGAGTGTGTCTTCACATTGACTTACTTATTAGTAGCCAGTTTATCCACAGAATATATAGAGAGATGCAAATAAACAGGTGGGGCTCAAGTGATACAAAACTAAGTCAAACAGCACTGAAAGGGCTGCTTGAGGGTTAAGTTTTAATCACAGAGAATAGGAAGGACCTGGACTGAGTGTATACTGTCTAGTGGACAGTTAGGATTACTACACAAGCTGGGGGGAGGGGGGACACAAGGCTCAAACACTCAATGTTATTAGCACACTGAGAACTACTAAGTAACACAGCTTCACTATCATAACACATACATGCAGAATGCCTGGGTGGACTGACCCCACTCTTCGGGCTCAAAGAGTATATCCTTGGTTTAGTTTTGCAGTACTGATTTCTTCCTAGAGTGTATGGGTGGGGTGGTAGCCATGGACTTGTGTCCTGATGGGAGACTAGTAATTTAAAATGCTGATAACATGGTCTTATTTCACTCAAACCTGACTTCCTCAGCCATACAACAACAATTACAAGCTGACTTCCTTTCTCTTATCAAATGGCTTAATAACAAAAAGCTAATGCTGAACACTTCAAAAACTAAAACAGTGCTGTTTGTTACCTCCCATAAAAGGTAGAAAACTTCACAATCACTTTTTCACCATGACCATCTTGACAACCCCATTGATCAAGTAATCTCCTTCAAATAGCTCGTTATATTACTTGATTCTGCATGGAACTTTCACCTTCACTTAGAACAAGTATGGAAGAAAATAAATTCCCTCATCGTTTGGTACTATAACATTTCTCCCTTTCTTTCCAGACGAACCAGAAATGCCATAGGCAAAGGCATTCTACTAGCACAGCTTGAATATGGACTCCCAATGATTGCAGCAGCATTCAAGAAACACTCCTCCACCTTCCAACCTATAAGCAACTCTGTCTGCCATTTCATTGCCCTCTCACCTATAATTGAGCATCATTACACTTAATAAAGCCAATTGGCTACCCGTCCAACAATGTGCCGACATACTTCTTGGATCTCATCTCTTCTAGCTCCTCAAAGAACACTCATGTCCTTCACTTGCCTCCAACCTCTTCGGACAATGGGAGACCATATCAAAAGCTTTTGATAGGTCTAGAAAGATAGCAGATACAAAGTTGTTATTCCTGTGATGGTTTACGGTACTAGTGAAGGATAAGAGAGCTGTAGTGGTACTATATGATGGGTGAAACCCATGCTGAGTGTTTGTGAGAAGATTATCTGTTAGTAAGAATTTCATGACCTGGAGATGAATACACCATTCGAGAAGCTTAGAAAGAGGTGAAAGAATAGCAATTGGGTGATAGTTTGTCAGTTCTATGGAAGGTCCCCCTTTATGAAGTGGGATTACATGGGAAATTTTCCACAGTTGTGGGACCTTGTTTTTGAGAATAGATCTATTTATAAGGATTGATACTGGGAAGGCTATAGATTCAGCTGCACCTTTGAGGTATTCACTGGGTAAGTTATCTACAGCAAGTGTAGTAGGGTTTAGTTTCTGGAGTAGTTTTTTATAGTGGCTGTAGGAACTGGGGAGATGGAGAACGAGGCATTGCTGGTTGTAGACTTGGCTGGTTTGGTAACAGGAGTAGGAGTTTGCTGCTTAAAAAGGGCAATTATCAATATCTTCCTATAACTTACCTAATGTTGTAAGTAAAACAATTCTGTAAGCAGAAATGTATTGAAGTGAAAATAATAGCTTGTATATGTTATGCATCCACATCTGTAAAATCTGTCATGTAAAGAATTGCTTAAATATGTATTGTATCTGCATCTGTGAAAACTGTAATTTCATATATATTTTACTGTGTTTCCGTGGAGCTTTTCTCCCCGGGCCTCTGCTGAAAATGGACATATATCCAGCAGGACTAGCCCGGTCAATAAATGTAAAATAAAATAAATAAATAAAATAAATAATTATAGATTCAGTAAAATGTTTGTTAAAAATGGTAGCTATGCTATTGGAATTGTTGTGGATGTTTGGGGTTGGTATAGTAGATTTTTCTGGGTGAAGGACTGAGTTTATAGCTGGGCAGAGTTTTTGAGGGTTTTTTGATATGTTTTGAATGTTATGAGATAAATTTATTTTATCCTGTTTTATTTGTTTTTTGCCTTATTTCTAAGTTCCTGATACTGCTGTTTAGAAACTACTGTGTTAGTCTTATACCATAGTTACCAGGCTTTATCTCTAGTTTTCAGAAGGGCACTAGTGTCTCTGCTTAGTCAGGGGGCATAGTTTGATTTTACTCTGATGGTTCTAACAGGGGCATGTGCATTTTCATATATCTAAAAAGGATTTATTAAAGTGGTTCACTGTGTCATCTAGGTCAAGGTGTTTGAGTGGAATCCAATTGCACCTTTGCAGGTCAGCTAGGAAGTTGTCAAGATTAAAGTTATGTTTTTTTTCTGAGTTATTTAAACACAGTGGGTATTGGTGGGAACATGTGTTGCTGAATAAGAAATGTGGGTAGGTGGTCACTCAGACCATCAGGAAGGCAACCTGATTGGAATGAGTGAGAGGAGTTATTTAGTAATATCCAATCCCAGGTTGATTGTTTTTTACTAGCTTTATCTATTCAGGTAGGTTCTTGAATAGCTTGTGTAAAACCATGTAAGTTTATGTGCTGGATGGGGTGATCTGTATCACATGCAAACCAGTCTAAATTAAATTCACCCCCTATGAATGTCTCCTGACTATGGGTACTACTTGCCCAGTGCAATACACATTCTATAATTGGGACATTATTCCCAGGATATAGCAGCCAATTATATTAAGTGTTTTTCTTGAATTTATAGTTAGTGTGCTATAGATGATTTCTGCACTGTCAAGTTGTGGGGTTTTGCAGTCAAGGAAAGTTAAAGTGAGATGGTCTTTAAAGAGGATAGCAACTCCACCTCCTCTTTTGCTGAGTCTATCCACCTGTAGTATGGAGTAACCTGGGGGTAATATTTCATCATCTTTTGTACCTGGTTTTAGCCATGTTTCAGTGATTATTACTATGTCTGAGGAGTATGTGGCTAGAGTGGCATGGAGGATGTCTAATTCGTTGGCTATACTTCTAATATTAATGTCCGTTAGCAATTGGTCTGTTTTTTTCTGTTTAGGTTTGGATGTGTAGGGGTGTTAAGACTAGAGCGACTAGGAGGTTGATGTTATCTGAGAGTGGTCCAGGGTTTGGGTGAATGTCACCACTAAACAGTAGCCTAGAGGCAATGTTGGTAAGTAATTTCAGTCGTCTGATAAACTCATTGTTGAATAACTGATGGTGATAATGACTATCTTTAATAGGTATTATTTTAAGTGGAAAATATTGGAGGCTAGTAATATTGACAAGTGTAGGAGAGATAGTGAGATATGTACATAGAGTAGTATGGTAAAGTGGGTTAGTGGTAGGATGAAATGTGAGTGTCTGGAATGTGTTGTGGTGATAAGTAGTGAGGTGCGACAGTAATATGCGTGTAGTAATAAGTGATAGGTGAAGCATGAGCATAATGTAGGTCTAGGAGGTGTAACCAGGATAACAGGAAGTGCATGTAATTGGATGGATAGAGTGAAGAAGTGTCAGCCTAGTGCACATGAGTAGAAGCATGATGGGGGGGGGGGGATATGGAGCCAGGGTACGGGAGCGGAGTGAGCCCGAAGGGTGAATGGAGTGGGCAGAGCAAGCCCCAGCAGGAGGGAATCCAAAAAGAAAAGAAAAAAACAATCAGAAGCCAGAAAATGTACTATGTCAGAGCTTTTAAGCTTACAGAAAACAAATGTTGCTAGCAAGCTCTTTAAGGATGTGTAGAGCTAAGAGAATTGGGACTGGACTAAAATTTTGCTTTGCAATAATTTTAATCTTAGACTCTGGAGCTCACCTGTTTGCATACAGAGGGAATACGGATCTTATACAATTAGTAGAGTATGTTGCTACCTAGTGGCCGACTTGATTAAAGCTCTCCAAGCTGGAAGTTCAATGCAGCTGTGCTCACCTCACAATGATAGTCACAAAGTAAGAAAAATTTGTTAAAAACAATTTAATGACATTCACCTAATGTAAAGGAGGGCTTGTGTATAAAAGTTGAGATTTCCCAGGGCTGATTTGAGCTTTTGCTGAAACTTTGCTTTTGAACTGAAGGTGTGGGAGCGTGCAATCCCGTGGCTTGTGGATGGCCCAAGCAAACTGCAAAGAGAAAAAATAGAGTGTGAGCAGAAAGTGAATAGTACATTTCTAGAAGAAATGCAGACAAACTGGGAGAGAGTAGGGGATATTAGAGAATGATGGAAGGATTATCAGAGAGTGGGTGGGAGAAATGGTACAGTAAACAGGGAAGAGTAAATAATCATAAAGAATAGGAAACAGTATCTAGCCAGATCATGCTAGACAAATTTAACAATGTACTAAGTCTAACAGGTTAAAGTAGCACCGTAGTTAGATAAGATACTGGTTAGAATGTGTAAAAAATGCTGTGTTTCTGCTTTTCAAATGCCAAATAAACAAACAACTGCATGTTTTTGCTTGGAATAGAAACTGATAGTTTGTACTCTATCCTTTCACCATTTCACTCTCTTCTTCTCTCCTTACTCTAGCCATCCCTTCCTGTTGTTCACTGTACTGTGTACTTTATTATCATTATTATTATTATTATTATTACTGCTATTGATTCATTTTTTTCAATCTCCACAGAACATTTTATATGTATTTATAATACATACTAACTTTCTTGTCTACTGTCATTTATATTTGTCTGGGCTGATAGTGAAATAGTTCTGCTTGGATTAGTGCTCTACCCTGTTATCAAATTGAATGAATAAATAAATAAATATATGTTACTATGTAGGATTAATAATTTGAGAGCTCATATTTAAACAGATAAAACCTTGACTCATTCATGATTATAGATCTCATGATTATACAGATACAGCTTCATGTATTATTATATAGTTCACAAAAGTATTTAAACATTAAACATTAAAACTGGGAATAATGAAACAAAATAGTATCTTTATGACTTCAGTATCCAACTCATGCAAAGTTAATGCATTGCATTTTGTGTTTTATATACCCTCCCTTTCACAGTCAGTAGATAAGCAGGTAAACAGGAAAGAAAACATTATATAATCGTCATACTAAATCGTTTCAGAGCAGAAGGAAACTCACATTGATCAATGTTTCTGACAAATATTTAAATATAAGTAGAACACAACAAAGCTTCTAAATGAATATTTTTGTCATTATTATACCAAATGCAAGAATCTTGGGCATAACGTTAAGTCAGCCAAAAAACACTATACTTGCTTGGGGTAATATGTGAACGTGGCAGAATGTAATGCTTTGTATAATGACTTTAATCTGATAAGAGTTCTTCAACCGGTTACTTTATATCCTGATTGAATAATACAAAGTACTAAAATAAAGATTTAGTGTGTTGTGGTGTTAATATTAAATATATTTGAAGAAAAAACATTATGTAATAGATGGAGCATGTTACAGTGAAGTTCTTATGCAAAGGCCTAGCTATAACCACCCTGTTTTGTGAGGTTCCTACATATGAAATTTGCTAGTTTGAAACTCACATTACTGCACAGATTGGAGCACCCAATGATGCTTTTAACATTTTGATTAATAAGAAGTGCACTTCATTTCCATCTGTCATTTTTGTGTTGTAGGGCAAAGTATATGATGGCTCTTAAAGGTGTTAGATGATTCATGCTTTTATAATTTGTTAGTTAAAATACACGGCAGATAATTTATATTCCCCATGTATTGCAACATTTATGACTGGGTCATCACTCATGACCATTTGTTTATATGTTCTCAAAATGAGTAAATAAATTCATCTCTTGAACTTAACAACTTAGATATGATCAGTGAGTTTACCATAATCCTCTGTATCATACCTCTCAACCTGGAAACATCAAAAATCTGGACAAGGCCCATGAAAAATAGGTATAAATCTGTATGCTGATTAACATAAGATTTGCATACATAATTGTGTAACCCCACCCACTCCAATAAGAATTGTGGGATACCAATTTTCAAATGCAAGCTGAAGAACAGACAACCAAAATATGGCACCAGAGTCCCCCTGCAGCCATTCCAATGTCCCATTACCTAGCTATTTCTCCCCATTTACCATAAACACCAATGTGTGCATATTGCTTTACTAATACAATGATTATTTGAATTTTATTTTTACATTTCACAGCCCAATGCACAAACACCAACAGACATCTACTAAACAAAGCAACACTGTCTCACAATGAAAATAGACTTGGCATTAAAACTTCTCTGCCCTTGAAACTCACATTCATTAAAACAGCACTGAAACCGACACCACATTCAAAGAAAATGCATTTGGCCAGTGATGGATAAAGATTACCTTTGGCCTGTTTTCAAATCATTGGCCCCTTGCTTGCACACAAAACAAGAAACATACATGTTTTCTTTGATACACCTTGCTGGCTTTATTAAATTATATTCCTTGTATAATACAGCACACTTGTTAGAGCGCATTTTACATTTTTCTTTGAACATTTTTCCAGTAGGTTGTAGGCAATGAAACAAAATACATGAAACAATAATGACAAAACTGCCCAATTCAGAACATTTCCATCATAAAAGTTTACTTCCACAATGTCCACACCCACACTATAAATAGAATGACAGTAGTGTAAGCCATAGGCATCTTGCACAGCTTCTCGCACTTATTTTCAATTTCATTTGTTTTGTTTTTTTTGGGGGGGGGGGTCAAAGGCCCAAAACCAGGGACACATTTTAAACATTGCTTGTATAATTTTAGAACATTGTTTTGTCCACAGTCTGCTCATTTCCCTGCATTCTGTAGAAATTGCAAAGCCTGATTAATGTAAAATGAGAATTGTCATTCTTTTCCCATGCAATCCTTCACAGCCAGTGTTACACTGACAATATTACCTAAGCAGTAATGCTGTTCTGTAATCTGTCACCCTTTCCATGAAAAAGAAAAGTTTCTCACACCTTCCCTGAAACTTCCACCTTTGTATCTGCATACCCTCATATTCTTCCAAAAACTTAACTTTCTACTAAATGCTTTGGCTAGCGAAACAATCCTAGCATAACTAGCATTCAATTAAATAATTCTGTGGAGTGCCACTTTAAAATGCAGTCATGAAGTGTCACTTCGGCAGAGTAATAAAACTATGAAAAACAAACAGGTTTTATACTAAGTCAACTTTGTAAAAGCCCCAAAGATTGTGGCAAAAGAGTTTCTGCTCAAGCAGTGGCCAGGTAACATGAAGACCCATCAACCACACAATAGAAACAAGTAATAATCACTATTTTTAAAGATTTATTTTAATAAAGTATTTTCTACTGTACATACTGATACTGTACAGGTTAAAACTGCTGCTAATTTTCCATGACAGTAGAAACTGCTTTGCTACATCCCTAATTTTCTCCTCCATTTGTAACAGCAGCTCTCTGCAGTGTGATGTATTACGTTTATACATCTCCTTAATGTGCAGTAATTTCCCTGTTAATAATGTTTCTGCATATGAGCCATACAACTTACATTTTTACTGCTTGGAGGTTCTCTAAGAGTTTCCCCCTAATAAAAACATTAAATGCTAGGATGACTGAACTTGTTTTCGAAATGGAGATAATGCTTTCTTACAACACAGAAAAGCAGACAATACAGTGCTCCCATAAAAGGTACAAATAAATCTGCAGAAATGGAAACACTTAATGACCTGCACTGGGAAAATTACTGTTATATGGCACACTGTATTAAAATATTATCTATGCTTTCCTCAGAAAGTACTAGTTGTAAACCATGCCCATCTTCAATATTACATGTACTTTCAGTCAATTTCTGGTGTACCATTTCACTTTACTAATTCTCACAGTAGGTACATTCTGCATTGTGGATAGAATGTAATATTAACACTAAGAACTGGTAGCTTATCTGATCAATATATTGCTTTGGTTCAAGCTGACATTTTTTTCTACAAAATTTGAACCTACCTAGAATTAGTTTATTTTCTTACATATGAAAGTGCCACATAGTCAATATGGATCTTTTTTGTCCTGCCTAGGAAAGAGTATCACACAGTCAATATAGGCCTTCTTTGTACTGCCTAGGAAACACAAAAGCAAACCTCTATAATGACAGGTCTATATCCACCTAAACAGAAATCCCCCTGCCCACACCACCCCCATTCACACAAGCGGCATGGTACTGAAATCTGTTACCAATGTTAATACCAGTTTCCCTGGCCTCTGGTACTTACAAACATTATAAATCCCCCATTTGCTGTTCTGTTTTTCACAGTCTCTTTAATCATATCTCCTGCTTCTTCTCCCGAAATATTGATTCCTAAGTCTTCCACACCCTTAAACTAAGGTATAATACTTCCAATGGGGGCATTTTCACACACACAAACACACACACACACACACACACACACACACACACACACACACACACACACACACACACACACACACACACACACACACTTCCTTTCCGAACATAATGAAATAGTTTCCTTACTTCTCCATTTCACTTGCATTGCACAGCCAGAGTGAGCCTTCTAAATAAATCCACAGACAGCCAGGCCCAGGAATGATAATATATCCACAAACAGCCAGTGAGCCTTCTAAATAAATCCACAAACAGCCAGGAGCGATAATAAATCCACAAACAGCCAGGCAAGCCTTCAAAATAAATCTTTTCCATTCTCGCCATTCCCGCTCACAAAGCATTTGAACCAGAGCTGGAAATACATGTGCAAGCTCAATTCCGACAGGCTGGTAGCCCTGACGAAGCTGACATTATTGCGCTGGGTGGGAGGTTGGCATAGTGGTTAAGATGTTTACCTTACATACACAAGGTGCAGGGTTTGATTCTCACATGGGGTAATTGGCTAGGCTTAAAATGGCCCACAAGGGCAGTTAGCCTAGTACTGATCTATGAACCTATGAACAAAGTGCAAAAAATAAAACAAAGAGCAAAAAATGAAAAAATCGGAAATGAAGGGTTGCCACTCAGGAATCATGGCACTCCATTATTTGGACCCCAAAACTCTGTAAAAACCGAGTAATTTGAGACAGTTGGGAGGTATGTTCTGTTTTAATCTTTAATTTCATTGCCAATTTGACCTAATGTATACTATTAAAATGGATTTATTTCCTGTCACATAACTCTTTAATATATAAATCTGTTTCACAGTCAAATGTATAAAAATATATTTCTTTGCTTTTAAAATAAGGATAAAATGAAAACATATACTCCTATCAAATCTAAGCTGAGTCATTTGCAGCAGAATGAAGTACAGTCCCCTTATAAATATTATAAACTAGGATCTTCAGCTATTGTGAAAATGCACAAAAGAATGATAAAATGTGCTGACCTATACATCTGAAATATGTTTAATTTTTTTGCAATAAAAATAATAAAATGTGTATTAAGTGTTCACATTTTATCTTGTTGTTTGCCCAAAGCATAGGTTCATAGGTTCATAGGTTTATACTAGGCTATCTGCCCTAAGGCATTTATAAGCCTAGCCCAAATGTTTGTGGCTTACGCCACCCCTTATATGAAAAAATACTGTGCCCATTAGTTTGTTGTGCCTCTGTCCAGCAGTGACACAGAGATGATTTCTGGGGTAAACCTACGATCTCCCATCCACAGGTCAAGATTTCTCTTGAACAGAGCCAGCGAGGTGCTCTGCCTCACATGGACCGGGACTCTATTCCACAGCATAGGGAGTCTCTGAGTGATAAATCTATCCCTCCAGCACGTCCTATTTATATCCGTGCTAAGGTTTAAGTCACTTGCTCTAGTGGTTTTGGTGGATTTGGATTTTTTGAGGTGGAGCATGTCCATTAATTGCGGGTTGGACATGGCCTTGTATGTCAGGCACATGTCACCTCTGAGCAGACGGTATGCGACTGAATAGAGCTGGAGTTTCTTCAGTCTGGCAGCATATGACAGATTTTGGAGTCCCTTTATCCTTTTGGTGAGGAACTTTTGGGGTCTCTCCAATTGCTGCAGATGTCGGGCGAGATACATCCCGAATGGGGCATTGTACTCGATCATTGGTCTGATAAATGAAGAGTACAGGGGAACAATGACCTCACTAGATCTGGATGTGAATCCCTTCATGATCAGGTGGGCAATGCAGAAGGTCTTTCTAACCACTTTAGCAACGTGAGTGTCAAAAGAAAGGCCACTGTCAACCTGGGTTCCCAGGTCCCTGATAACCTCTTCTGTGCTTAGTGGATTGCCACCTATATGGTAGCTTGGGGTTACCTTGTTTTTCCCGAAGGGTATGACTATACATTTTTTGGCGTTTAACTTGTCAGCATGTCAGAAATATCCCAGTCCTGTTTCAGTGACTCACATAATCCCTCTTATTAATAAGTCTGACAACTCTTTTACCCTAGATCTCTCTTACACAACTAAACTCTAGAGCTTTCTTATACAACTAAGCAAGAAACTAAGAAGTCTAAGTCTAACATGGTCAGCTATGAGGTCAAGATAGCTTTGCATGCTAAGGACAATCACAAGGCCTACTTCAGCTATGTTCGGAACCTTAGAGGTAACACACAAACTTGTGCTGAATTGGTGGTGAATGGTGCCACCTATACCAGTGACATAGCAAATCTACTGGATGATAAATTCAGCTCAAACTCCACCCCATCCCCCACCCCCACTTCATCATGTGAAATCCCTTCCAACATACTTCCCCCAACTATGAGCAAGGACCAAGTGCTGGCAATACTCACTAAAACCAAGAACATCACCTCCATGGGTCCCAACAACATCCCCATTTGCCTTCTGAACAGTCTAAAATATGACCTATCAGGACTACTTGAGGCACTCTTCAACTAAAGCCTTGAAACAGGCTACATTCCAAGTGAATAGAGGACTGCAACAGTCATTCCCCTCCACAAGGATGAAGCATCAACCAAACCAGGGAACTACAAACCCGTCATTCTAGCAAGCCTAAAATGCAAAGCCATGGAACAAATTATCATGGAAATGATATAAAGACACTGGCAGCCTACAGGCACTGGACCCAACCCAATTTGGCTTTGTTAAGGGAAGATCCTGCCTACTTAATCTGGTAGACTTCTTTGAGAAGGTCATCAAGGCAATGGAAGAGGGTAAAACAGTGCATACCGAATATCTTGACCAGGCTAAGGCATTTGATACAATTCCCCACTTTCTGAGCTAGGTGTAAACCCTTACATAACTCACTGGATTGCTGGCTGGCTCACAGACAGGACCCAAGAAGTCAGCATCGGTGAGACCACCTCCACCAAGAGACTTGTCACCAGTGGAGTACCCCAGGACTCTCTGCTGGGACCACTCCTATTTTGCCTTTACTCTCAGAAGTCAAGGCTAATGCTACAGGCCTCTGGCTCACTAAGTTCATAGATGACTGTACATTATGAGCTATTATAGATTCCCCTAAACCATAAACATATTGCAAGTAGTTTAACACAGACAAATGAATGGTGCCAAAGCCATGGCCTAAAACACGTTGCCAAACATGCATTATAATGCCTTTTGGGAAACTATCAATGCAAGTTAATTACTCCATCAATAAAAGGCCCTTAAGAGTTGACCCAGTAGTAAGGGATCTGGGAACCTATGTAGACAGCACTCTGGCCTTTGACCAACATATAGCTAAGATAGTAAGAACATTATTCTATGTCCTATAACTTACAGGTAAGGGTTTGGCATCTAGATCCGGGGAAGTTATAGTACCACTCTACTCAGCCCTTATCAGATCTGTCATTGAATACAATGCCCCCTTTGGCATATATCTAACCAAACACTTGCAACAGTTGGAACACCAATAAAGGTTTATCACCAGAAGAATTCAGGCCATGAATACCCTGTCCTACATTGATTGCATAAAGGTCCTGTCTCTGTATTCAGTCTCCTACAGGCTGCTGACATGGGATCTTTGCCTGGCTTACAGGGCTTCCTCAGACTCAGCATTGCTGGATCTGTTGCACATGAGCAAAACAACAGCTCTAGAAACAGTAGATCTAAGAATCTGAACTTCGCTTGTGACATAAGCAGAACATGTTAAAAAGACAGATGTGCATCCCAAATGATCATCACACTATGGAATAGGCTCATCTTTCGTGTAAAACAGAGTTCATCACTGACCCTATTCAAAAATAAACTTGACAACTGGATGGGAAATCATAAATTTACCATAAGTCTGGCCTCATGTCCCTTTTGGACAGAGACAATCAATAAGAAAAGTATTATCGTAACTACCCCCCCCCCCTACAAATCCTTAGCTACCTGCCTAGCACCTAGTAACATGACACCCTTTCCCATATGATACTTGGGACCCAAATGGTTTGTGGTGCGTGGCTAGTTGTGTGAGGGTCATAGTGGTCATTAGCCTAGTAACAACCTATGAACCTGTGAACCAATGCCTAATGTTTCAACTAAATGTGTGGAATATTATAAACACAAGCTTATAGCAAACTGTTTGCTAGACCAGAGATGTACCTAGATATTTTTCTGCCCATTGCTGTCCCCTGATCTGGTGTCCCTCCCCCAAAAAAGGCTATTTTCTTCTTTTAAACAAGCAGTTGCTACAGTTTGTTCCTCATGTGGAAGGCTACTTTACTCAGTTTTGAACTTAAATGCAATACCAGCATTTATTTCTAAATGCAGGGATGCACTGAAGAGCACTCAGGATCAGCCAATCATGCCCCCTTTATCCCACCCTAGCTACGGGGCTGTGCTAGACAATTTTCATTTTTAAGTGTTTAATAGCTGTATTAGATTAGTTTAATTCGTACCTCTGCAGGAGATTCTGTCATATATCTCAGCTGAATAAAATGTTGAACTACTGTGGCTCCTAGTCTGGATTATTTCTGAAACTCAACATTACTGAAACAGAAAACTTGTTTTAAAAGTATTTTTATTAGTGATAGACCTCCATATCCAGAAGGCACTGGGTGATAGTTAATTGTAGGAGTCTGTGACTACTAGGTTCATAGGTTCATAGGTAGGTACTAGGCTATCTGCCCAAAGGCATTTATAAGCCTAGCCAGAATGTGTTGACTTTCACCTCCCCCTTAGATTAATTCCCTGTGCCTCTGTCCAGCAAAGCCATTGAAGTGATCCCTGGGGTAAACTTTCTGTTTCCCATCCACTCGTCAAGGTTTCTCTTGAAGAGGGTTAACGAGGATCTCTGCCTAATGTAGATTGGAATCTTGTTCCAGAGCATGGGAAGTCTCTGGGACAGGAATCTATCCCTCCAGAATGTCCTATTTATTGTTGTGGTGAGGTTTAGATCCCTGGACTGTGTGGCTTGAGGGGATATGGTTTTCTTTAGTTGGAGCATGTCCATCAATTCTGGGTATGTCAGGCAGAGATCACCTCTGAGTAGGCGGTGTGCAACAGAGTACAGCTGAAGTTTCTTCAGTCGAGCTGCATAGGACATCTTCTTGAGGCCAGTGATCCTCTTGGTGAGGTACTTCTGTGGTCTTTCCAGTTGTTGCAGGTGTCTTGTAAGGTACATCCCAAATGGGGCATTGTACTCTATGATGGGTCTGATGAGTGATGCATAGAGGGGCCCAATGACCTCTTTCGATCTAGATGCAAAACATTTTGTGATTAGGTGGGCCACATAGAAGGATTTTCTAACCACTTTGGCAATGTGATTACTCCATTTAAAAGCTTTATATACCAGAAGTTGAGGATATGGAGACTTAATCGACTCTGCTCAAGACCTCAGTAGTTGAGGCAGCAGCAATGAACTGTGGTTAAAAGGTGGTTAATGCCTGTCATTGTGCAACTCAAGGAGGTGCTGGTATACAACAATAGTGAGGGAAGAAGTCATATGACCTGTGCAATGCTAAGGTGGGGGGTCTATATATCTGACAGATAAGTAATTACAAGCCAGGAAGGCAACAGCCATTGCAGTCACTGAAGTAAAAGCCTATGTGCAAGAGGAGTTTGGTGATGCTATGCAGATTGGTTTTCATATAACCTCAAAGAGATTCTTATAAACAATATAGGGACTCAGAATGGGGGATGGGGGTATTATCACGATGTCCTCAACATAGGTCAGAAATTCTGACTTTGACAGCTGATAATATCAGGAGATGGTGAGAACATTTTGAGGAATTGCCCTTATTTGAAGGAGTAATGTAAGGTCTAGCTGGGGTAAGCATTTCTGTAGAAGAGGTCAGTGCAGCAATTAAACAATTTCAAGGCTATAAAACTGCAGAGATGGTGAGAAGTGGTTGGAAATTCTGCAGGTGCTGGATATTGTTGGGATGTCATGGTTAACAAACATTTTCAATGTTCCATCTAAGATAAGATGGTATCTCTAGACTACCAAACTGGGAAGCAATTCTCATTTTCAAAAGAGTTCACAGACGAGTATGTCCTAGTAATACAAGGATAACACTCCTCATCTTTCCTGGGAAAGCTATGCCAGGATGTTTAAAAGTAGGTGACATGCATTACCTGATCTTTTGAATCAGGAGGAGGAATGCAAGTTCCATAACAGCTATAAGAACAGTGGGGGTCAGCTGTGCCTGGGCATGGATATTGGAAGAGTCATAGGAGTTTGCCAGTATGAATTTTATGTTTTGTGAACCTAGAGAAGACATATCATTATACATTCCAGAAAGACCTATCAGACAGGCTACAAAGATGGTGGAGTCCCAAGGATACTGCTGCATACCATTTCTACATGATTTGGTTCTTGTAGTTACAGAGCCAGAGCTACATTTGCCTAATTGTCATTATACATTCAAGGTGGGCATAGGACTTAACCATGGTGATGTGCTCTCTCCCATCCTATTCATGCTTTTTATGAACAAGATGTCAAGGTGCAGCTCTTGTATAAAAATGATCCAGGGTAGGGACATCATTGTTACATCCTTACTGTCTGTACAGAATGTTATCCTTTTGACCTCAACTGATTTTGACCTTTGACCTCTGGAATGTAATGGCATGGTGCACTACTGAGTATGAAGCAGCTGGGATGACAATCAGCACCTCCAAGTTAGAAATCATGTTTTTTTTCCTGGGAAATAATAGATTGCTCTGTGCAAGTAAGAGGGGACCAGCTCTGGCACGGGCATAGGTTTAAGTGTCCTCAGTACTTATTCACTAGTGACAGCAAATGGATCAGTTTGACTACTAGATGAACGTAAAGGTAACAGTACTGCAGGGGTCATAGTAGACTGCCAACATATGACCTAGTACAGAATGAACCACCCCATTTATTATTCAGTCATTCTCATCATCCTTACTTCTGGTCATGAGCTTTGAATAGTCACTGAAAGAATGAACCAATGGATATGGGTCACTCACTAGGTTATTGACCTCACACTCCTTGATAATGTAAGAACCCAGGCAATATGGGAAATTGGCAGAGTAGAGCCACTGATCCTCTGGGGTAAACTGGTTTAGTTGAAGTGCTTTGGGCACCTAGTGAGGATACCTCCTAAACACCTCCCACTGCAGAACAGAGTCCATTGACAGTTCCATGACATATTGAATAGTTTGCATCACTCATCTTTTATGATAGAACCTGGACATCCCACAGAATTAGTGGGGGACAGTTTCTGGACATAGGGAAGACTGATATGCCCAGTTCAGTCATCTGCCAGTTGGTTCCCATATGGACAAAAGGTTTTGTAAATAGATGGATGGATGGATTTTTCTTTCTTTTTTTTTTCATGCTGACCTGGTGTATCTGATTAGCTTAAGGTGATTTCACATGCAAGTTCTGAGGTGACATTTATGCAGTATGCAGGTAATGCATTGTAATGAATCACAGAACAAGCAAGATAACGTCTAGTAGTTAAGTGCAGATGATTAAGACTAAGTTGCAAATGAGCATCACCTCAAATTCTAGGGTTTGATTCCCTCAGCCTCTGTCTAGTGTTTCACTCTAAACAAGTAGCTTAACTAGACAGTTCTTCCAGGACAACTCTTAAAACAGGTTTGTGCCTAGCAAGTTTACCTAACAATCTAATAAAATAAAAATAACATATTCAGTATGCAGTTTTATATATATATATATATATATATATATATATATATATATATATATATATATAAAATGCACCTAGTTCACATAAATAAACATGTTGTGATGTTTTTGAAAGGACATTTACTACAGTTAATTATTTGTACTTTGATAAAAATAAATAACAGTGTGGTATAAGAGTTAAAAAACAAGACCTACATTCTGCTTATTTTGGATTTACTAGAACATGTAATCCAGTTATAATATTTTGAAGGACCCTCTACACAAATCCCAACAAATATTGAATTTTATCTAAAGCAATGATCTTAGGAAATGTTTGTGCCAAGGCTGCTCACTATCCTCATCTCTGTTTCTTTTGGTTCATATGTAAGCACTAAGCTAGCTATCTTTGTGGGCCATTTTAAGCCTAGCCAAGTAGTAGGCTAGCTGTCTTTGTGGGACATTTTAAACTTACCCAACTTCCTGGACAAAGATAAGAAAGTAAACTCCTTAACCATTCTGCAACCCCCAACCCCCCAATAGAATTATTGAATAAATGGGTTTATATTGATCTGGGTGTTCAAGACCGATCAATGTGTAGTGTACCAGCAGGTGTAGTTGAATGGTGTACAGGTTCCTTCCTATCTGACTCTGGTGACACCCCTATTTATACCCAACACACCAAGGTTGCAAATAATAACAGATTTTATTCTAGATGGCAACTCTAGTCTTAACAGGCAACAGCGCAGTAGCAAATAAATTATTCAAGCAGCACAAAGTTTAGCAATAAGGCAATATGAGGTATACATACAGTGAAATAACTCAACAAGAGAGGTCTTTATTCAAACATGAGCAAAATGCAATGTCATTAAGCAGTAAAGATTCTATAATACAGCAATACTAACAGCAGCTATAGCCTTGATCAGTTCTAATCAGACCAAACTGTAAAAACACTCTGTTATACCTGTTCACTGGCCGGTGATTACTTGCAGTCTTAATGCCAGCATGATGGGGCCCAAAGCTGGAGCTCATATGAAACCCGGGTATTTGTAATCCACAAAGCATTAAAAGGGAAATCCACACTGAGGGGTAAGAAACATGAAATCCACAGAACGACAACCAGTACTATTTCAAAATAAAGCTAAAGAGTTTCAGTTCAGAGTTGAAGCTATAGCACCACCACCCTAAGAAAGTATAAAATGGCAGCCAAAGCTTCACACCACTATGTCGATAATATTCTGGATGTCAGGCACCGCAGTTCCACTGATGAGAAGTTCTCAACAGCCATCTGGTAATCAAAAATGGCTTCTTTATAATAGGCCCAACAGTATTCCTGTCCTTGCTGATCAGATGTAGGCATAGGACTACTGGTTCCAGACTTCTCTCCTAATTCTACAGACCACCAATGACCAGGTTTTCAGAGTACAAAAGACACAATCTGTAACTTCACTTCCTTGTCCCAGACACTAGAAAAATCCGATTTTAATGCAAGGCCCCTTATTCCTTCACCCTGTGTTTCAGTCTGAATCCCTTTCACTTTCGTTTCCCTCTTTTATATCAAATGAAAATGAGCTCCACCTTATGGTGTATCAGAAATCTACAGTCTGTTAACCATACAGTGAAATACAGTGGGAGCTACACTCTAAAATTTGTATCCTCCCAAGTCAAAGGTAGATTAGCATCAATGTATATATACAAACACTAATGCACCATCAACTGAACAGCATTTCTGCATTAAAAAGTTACATTATGCTTAACTTGGGATGGGGGTGACACCAATTGAGCAGGAGGCATAGGGATCATGGGCATAGACTCTCTGATGAGCAGTGGTCACAGGCTCCTGTGTACTATGTCCCAAACTGTCATATGTAAGCCTCTGTGGGGGACGAATCAGTCTCTGAGGCTTTGGTTTGAAAGAGACAACTGGGGAACTCTGCTGTGAGGGTTGGTCATTCACATCACACTCAGTGTCCAGTTCCTCAGTAGTCATATTGTCTACTTCTAAGATTTTCTCTCATATAACTTCACTTTCTTTCTCCATAACTATACAACTGTCCTCAGCGACATTATCCGAAGTTTCCATAGCAGGACCTCCATCAGCATCCAGTTCTGCAAGAGGCACAGAAAATTCACTCAGCCTATTGTTGGTGCTGGACTGTTCAAAGTGAGAAGGGACAAATTCTGGTGCATTTACATTGAGATTTTGGTCAATGGGGTCTCGAATATCATCATAGAAAAGTCCACTGAAACCCCAGTCATCATCACTGTCCTCCTCTCCTTCAGCAGGAAGAATCATAGGTTCTTGAACATTTGGGAGGATATTTCCTCTCTGCCTTAGTCTTCTGGATTGCCTTGAGTTAGGTTTTCACTGAGCGATTTTGGGTTCCAGATTCATGAGTCTCACTAATTCTGCCAAAGGCATTAAGTTGTTGCGGTGCCAGGTTTTGATGGGTCCTTCTTTCCCCTCAGGGCAGACTTGGTAGACAGGGATGTTAGGTAACTGAGAACAAATTATGTAGATCTCAGATCCCCAATGGTCAGTTAGTTTGTACTATCCTTGCAGGCCCAAGTTTCTCAAGAGTACTCTGTCCCCTGGTTGCAAACCATGTATCTTCACTTTCTTGTCATAGTGAGCCTTGTTTCACTGATGTCTTTGTCCCATTCATTGTTCAGCTAGTTCATAGGCCTGTCTGAGATGCTTCTTGAGTCTCTCCACATAACTGCCATGAGATTGCACTGATGTATCATCAACTGTGACTCCAAAGGTTAAATCAACAGGAAGACGAGTTTCTCTTCCAAACATTAGGAAGTAAGGCAAGAATCCTGAAGCATCATTTTTAGTACTATTGTATGCATGCACCACTGTGGCTACATGTCTACTCCATTGACCCTTCTTCTCAGCAGATTGTGTTCCCAACATGTATAGTAAAGTTTTGTTGAAACGCTCAGGCTGAGGATCCCCTTGAGGATGACAGGGAGTGGTGCGACTTTCTGAATACCCAAAAGAGTGAGTAGTTCATGGACAAGCTTGCTCTCAAAGTCATACCCTTGATCAGAGCGTATCCTTTTTTGGCAGGCCGTAGTGTACAAAGAAATTTTCAACAAGTTGTTTTGCCACTGTAATAGCTTCCTGATCCTGAGTTGGAAATGCCTGAGTGTATCTGGTATAGTGGTCTGTCACCACAAGCACATTACTGATCCCTCCTTCATCCAGTTCAATGCAAAGGAAATCTATACAGACCAGTTCCATGGGTACACTACTCTCCATTTGACCCAATGAGGCAGCTCTGGTGGGCAGAGTCTTTCTCTGAATGCAGAGAAGTCATGTATGACAATAATCTTCAACATCTTGTTTCATGCATGGCCAGTAGAATCTGTCTCGTACATGTCCCAGAGTTCTGTCATAACCAAGATGACCATGTTCATTGTGCAATGACTGAAGTACTACTTCTTGATACTTTTGAGGAAGCAACAATTGCCATTTATCACTGCCAAGTGCACTAGGAGATCTCCTATACATTAGTCCATTTCGTATCTGGAGTCTGTCCCATTCTTTAGCCAAAAGTCTTGCCAGTGGATAAATATCTGTGCGAAGCAGCTACTAACAGCTGACCTAAACTGTCTTGTCTTTGATCTCTCCTGAGTTCACTGTTACTCAAAGCTGGTAGCGATGAAACCTGTAAAGTGGCCAGATTACAGTAAGCTTGGGGTATGTTTTTTTTCAGACAGACATAACTTCTGGGCCCAACATTCAGTTTGTTGATAGCAGGATACAATCTGGCACATAGCTCTCACTCCTGGTGCTGGAATTTCCATCCATTCATCATCGGGGTGTAAATCTCCATGAAGTCTTCTGGACAGACCATCAACATCTCCATTTTCATGTCCTGGGTGATATTTTAAACTGAAGTTGTAGTTGGATAAACCTGCCATCCATCTGTGGCCAGTATCATCAAGCTTTGCAGTGGTCTGGATGTATGTTGGGGTTGTTGTCAGTCTGAACTTCAAATTCAGCCCATAGAGGTAGTCATGCAGCTTGTCTACTACAGCCCACTTTAGAGCAAGGAATTCCAACTTGTTTGCAGGATAGTTCCTTTCTGTTGGAGATAAACTTCAGCTGATAAAAGCCACAGGTCTCAGTTTCTTGTCATACTCCTGGTAAAGGACTCCTCCTAAACCATCTCTGCTAGCATCCAATTGTAATGTGTATGGCTTTGTTGAGTCAGCAGGTCTATATTAAAAGACCAAAGAGGTGTTTTATCAAACACCTCTTGGTCAACACATAAAGAGTGAACACACTAAAGTGCGAACGGTCAAAACAGTGATTTCTTTCCCAGGGAAATTGGCCATCCCCATGTGTTTGCCCCTTTCCTCACTGTAGTGTGATCTCGGAGTTGGTATATTTAGTTAAGGGGGTGTGGGTAGCACAGCCCCCCATGTTGTTATGTTTGAAAGTGTGTGTGTGTGTGTGTGTGTGTGTGTGTGTGTGTGTGTGTGTGTGTGTGTGTGTGTGTGTGTGTGTGTGTATGTGTGTGTGCATGTTTGTGCTAGTGATTTCTTTCCCAGGGAAAGAAATTGCTGTTTTGAGCATTCGCAATTTAGTGCGTTCGCTCTTTATGTGTCGACCAAGAGGTGTTCAATGAAACACCTCTTTGGCCTTTTAATATAGACCCAAGTTAGTATATGCCAGCACTGGGGGATGTGTGAGGCAATACTTAGCTGTTCAAATGCCTCTTCGCATTCAGGAGTCCAACAACTCTTGAAGAATTCTTTAGAGCCTCTCAGTCCCTTTGGCTTCTTCAGAAGGATGTCTTCATCTGTTTCATCTGCTTCCTCTTCATTTCAGAGGATTTGGTTGAATGGTCTTGCTATCTCTGAAAATCTTTCCACAAACCTTCTATAGTAACTGCAGAACCCAAGGAAAGATCGCAGCTCTGTGATGGTTCTGGGTCTGGGCCAAGATGTCACAGCTTCAACTTTGCTGGAGTCTGTGGATATTCCATTTGCTGACACTGCATGTCCCATATAGGTTACTGAAGGTTGGAAAATGTTGCATTTGTCCAGTGTCAATGTCAGTCCTTCTTTCTCAATTCTATCCAATACTTTTGTCAGTCTTTCTTCATGCTTCTCGAGGGTCTTCCCAAAGACAATAATGTCATCAAGGCAGACTAAGACTTCCAGGAGATACATGTCTCCAACTGTTCTTTCCATGATTCTCTGGAAAGTTGCCAGTGCATTCAATAAACCTTGAGGTAGGTGATCAAACTCGAAAAATCCCAAAGGCGTGATGACGGCAGTCTTCTCTTTATCTTCTCGGTGCATAGGGAGGATACATGTCCATTTTCAGTAGAGGCAGACAAAACATTATACACAATAAAAAATAATATAGGAATTACATTAGCAATTTTAAACATTGAAAATTAGAGTATGGAGAGAAAAAAAAATCATGCCAAGAAAAAAAAAAGTAATATAATGTTTTTTTTTTGAGGATGAGACTACTCATTAGTAATATTTGGGGTAGTTAGTTAGAAGGAATAATATGCTTGTAAATATTAAAATTATATGCAAACCTTTTTGATAGTATCCACTCCTTAAGTCTAGTACACTGAGCCAATTACTGCCCATCAGGCAATTTCGATCATCTTCAATCCGAGGTGTTGTGTACTGGTCTGGAATGGTTCACTAATTTAGAGTACAATAGTCAACATGGGTCTACTTTAGTTCAATGAATGATCAGATGATCGAACGTTGTTAGTTAGAAAACTAAGTGTCAAACCGGCAAAATAGTGAATGGCCGGAACAGCGAATTCTTTCCCAGGGAAAGAAATCACTGGGCCGGCTGTCCGGGTTGTGCCATTTCCTCCACTGTAGTATGATCTCAGAGTTGGTATATTTAAGTAGGGGGGTGGGGGTCACAGCCCCCCTCATGGGGGTGTGTGGGGGCAAAGCCCCCCAATTTTAGTCTTTAGTGTTTTTTTGTTTTTTTGGGGGGAAAGCGATTTTTTTTCCCTGGGAAAAAAATCGCTGTTCTGGTTGTTCACTGTTTTGTGTATTCGAGATTTAGGTGTTGATATAACAATGTTCGATCATCTGATCATTTGTTGTTATAATATAGACCCATCAACACACATATGAATTGGCCCATTCCTCTTCCTGATGATGACAATGGGAGAGGCATATGGACTTCTTGACTCTCGAATTATGCCTGCAGCTTTAAGTTCTTCCAGATGTTTTCTCAAGTCCTCCAGATCTCCTGGAGCTACCCTTCTGGAACATTCACTGAAAGGCAGGTCTTCTTTTAATCATATTTGGTGTTTTGCACTTTTCACACAACCCACATCCAGCTCACTTGTAGAAAAAATATTTTTCTTCTTCATTAACAGCTCTTTAGTTCTGGTTACCCACTCAGGAGACAGAAGACCACCTCCTAGGTCAATATCTTCCAGCTTTAAATCATTGACACTGCTTTCGTTTCTTGTCAAAACAGAAGCAGGTAAGGGAGTGACAGCATAAACATTTCCCAAATGCACTTGTGAATGCAGGATAATGGGGGTACTTCCTTTATTCTTCAACCCCACAGGCAAAGTATCATTAGGATGCTTCAGCTTGTCAGCAAGCCAAACTTCAGGAACTAATTCTAGCCCCAGTGGCAAGTCTATTTCTGGATCCATTTCCATCATGAGATGAGGAGCTGTTTGTCCACACATCCTCACTTTGGCCCTCAAGCAGGTGACCTGACCAGGATGAGTTATATGTTCTTTCCCAGACAGGGTCCATACGTGACCAATTTCATCTTTCTTACTATCATTCTCCTTCTGAAGGGCACAAAAGGCTGGTCTCAGGAGTGGATGTAGTGTTGGGTGTTCCTGGGTCAACTGAGGTGTCAGCATTCTTCTGACGAGGTCAGTATTTGTCCCCACTAAAATAGATGCTTAATCCTTTCCTTTTGGCCTGGGACACACAACAGCGAGAGTTTCAAAAACTTCTGTTGACTCAACAACTGAGGTGGAAAATTCTAACTTGAGTGAGACATAGCCATCATAAGGGAGCTTCGTGTCACTTAGCCCCCAGATCTCCAAGTCTTCTAACTTTCCAAGTGGCAAATGTTTTAAGTATTTCTGGTAGAAGTCTTCTGAACAGAATGGTAATTTGTGCACCAGTATCCAACACTTTACTGTACACATCCTCTATCTTCACTGCCATGATAGGGGATGGTCCCACTAGGCCATCGGGTACTTTCTGTTTCTGGTGTTGCTCAAGTGTACAGCAGTCAGCATGTTGTTGAGGTATAGTCAGTTGGCTTCACCATTTTAAAGGATGGAACTCTTTTTAAGTAATCCTTTGTGGTTTCAGATGCTGAGACTTTTTCTGAGATGGCTTTCCAATTTGGTTTTTCACCTCATATGAGTTAGAAGTGTGCACAGTGAGTAGTTTCTCTCCTCTATTGCAAGGAGTGGTTGGGAAGTGAGCTCCAGGGAGACTTCTCTTGATGTTAGATTTCATGAAGCTTTTGGTAACTGGGAACTCAGCCGGCTCCTTCACTGAGGCCCTTTGAAGTTTCCCTGCTTTGCACTTGCCAGTAATAGCTTGTTCACTTTTTCCAAATTTTCTGCATTTGGACACTGTCGCTTTATATGCCCTGTGTCTCCACAGCAAAAACAAAATCCAGTAGGAACTCTGAACATCGGCTTGGTTGTTTCTTCCCTGTGTCCCTTCGTGGAGGTTCTAGCAGATGTATTCCTCCCTTCAGCTAAAGTTACCACTGCTTTCTGTAATTCTACAACTGTCTTGGTAACTTGAGCTATGGCGTTGGTTAGGGAAGACACCTGCACCTGCAACTGTGACACCTCTACATTGTGGACACTCTGGACCATGACTCCCATTTGAGTAGTAAGCACTGCTATAGGCTCCTGCTTGTGTTCACTCACTGCTTTAGTTGATGTTGAACACTGAGATTTGGCTTCCAACAGGGCTCCCTCTTCCCTCACTTCTTTAACCAATTGAGAATAGGTTAGAGTCTCTTTCCTGTCTCTCATCCTCAGTTTCCACATAATGGGATCAATAGCTTGAGCTCCTTGTAAAATTTGACTGTTTTGTACTTGGTCAGCTACTTTTAGATCCGCCCCCTTCTTTAGGATGATCTGGTGGAGCATTTTATCTAATCGCTTAATGTAGTCAGATAGTTTCTCACCAACTTCTTGGTATGTATGATCAAACTGATACAATAGGTCAGCAGCCCTCTCTGTTCTTCCAAACACATCCTGCAGTACTCCTAAATAGTCCTTAGCTGTGCAATCTGTGCAATCTTGCTTACTCATCCTTAGGTTGTGTATGGTATCCGCAGCTAATCCCTTTAAACGTTCAGCTACCCGCTGCTTCTTCTGAGTTTCTGAGATATCCCACTCCTCTAGGGCTTGTGAAGCCTGATCCATCCCAGATTCCAAATCTTCCTCTCCCTGAGGTGTGGGTTGTTTGCCAGAGAAGAAACGTAATTTGTGGTACCCAAACCCAGTGAATGACCGTTTAGGCTTTAAGGATTTTTCTACAAGATTTCCCGAAGCATTCAAAACTTCAGGCCCTATAGTATTTGTGTGCAGTCAAGCTTCAGTTTCTGGTGTAAGGTTCTGACCTGCTTGGATAGCTTCCACGGATATTTGTTCTGTTGCTGGGGTAGTGTCCTTTTCAGGGATTACCACATGGACTGCATTCTCACCTGAAACTGATACAAGGTATATGCTCATATACTAGAGGATTTTTCCATTCTAATAGGGCCAATGTGCTCTGTTCTGTAGTGTCCATGGTGCTGTCTAATAAGAATCTAAGACCTACAGCTGGTGAGGATTCTGCGATTTGATGTATTTGCATGTCAGTCCATGTGACACCTGGCAACACTAGAACTAAGCAGTGCTCTGACTGAGCATTGTGCTGTTTGCACCACTTAGCGGCAACTTCTGGGTTCATTATGCTGCTGGTGTTGCTTTAAGCACATTCAGGGGAATAGGCAGAGTTCCAGGCAGTACATGCA
This sequence comes from Protopterus annectens, assembly GCF_019279795.1. Taxonomy (NCBI): domain Eukaryota; kingdom Metazoa; phylum Chordata; order Ceratodontiformes; family Protopteridae; genus Protopterus; species Protopterus annectens. The sequence goes on along the minus strand of NC_056726.1, from coordinate 408,181,438 downwards.
ATCCTGGACAAGCCCCCTATTGTAGCACACCCACAGGTGTAGCAGAATAGTGTATGGCTTCCTTCCTACCTGACTCTGATGACACCCCTATTTACACCCAACACACCAAGGCTGCAAATAATAACAGATTTTATTCTAGATGGAAACTCTAGTCTTAACAGACAACAGCACAGTAGCAAACAAAATATTGCAGTAGCACAAAGTTTAGCAATAAGGCAATATGAGGTATACATACAGTGAAATCACTCCTCCCAGAACTCAATGAGAGGTCTTGTCATTCAAATATGAGAAAAATGCAATGTCATTAAGCAGTAAAGATTCTATAATACAACAATACTAACAGCAGCTATAACCTTGATCGGTTCTAATCAGACCAAACTGTGAAAACACTCTGTTATACCCTGTTCACTGGCCAGTGATTACTTACAGTCTTAATGCCGGCATGATGAGCCCCAACGTTGGAGATCATATGAAACCTGGGAATTTGTAATCTACATAGCATTAAAGGGGAAATCCACACTGAGGGGTAAGTAACATGAAATCCACAGAACGACACCCAGTACTATTTCGAGATAAAGCTAAACAGTTTCAGTTCAGAAAACAAAAAAGGGAAAAGCCTAGGCCTACAGTCCCAGTCAAAGCTATAGCACCACCCTAAGATAGTATAAAATGGTGGCTGAAGCCTCTCACCACTCTGTAGATAATATTCTGGATGTCAGGCACTGCAGTTCCACTGATGAGAAGTGTAGAGATCACCCAACAGTAGTCTGGTAATCAAAAATGGCTTCTTTATAATAGGCCCAACAGTATTCCTGTTCTTGCTGATCAGATGCAGGCATGGGACTACTGGTTCCAGACTTCTTTCCTGATTCCACAGATCACCATTGACCAGGTTTTCAGAGGATGAAAGACATGATCTGCAACTTCACTTCCCTGTCCCAGACACTAGAAAAATCTGGTTTTAATGCAAGGTCCCTTATTCCTTCACCCTGTGTTTCAGTCTGAATCCCTTTCACTTCACTCTTTTATATCAAAGGAAAAGGAGCTCTACCTTGTGGTGTATTGGAAAACTACAGTCTGTTAACCATACAGTGAAATACAGTGGGAGCTACAAATGTTTGGATTAGAAACAACATCCCTCTTATTTGTGGGTGACTGTACCATCCTAACTTGTAAGCTGCAAAAAAGACATTAGCCGAGTCAAAGGAATATTGGACTTTTTAGTAAAATTTCGGACCTGAAGGCCAACCCACTTAAGACAGAGATCTTCCCCTTTAATAGTGCAGCCAAGCAGTGGAAACACCAACATTTGGACACAGTGTTTATCTGGGGTCTTCTCCACACAAATACTTGGAAAACATTTTCCATACCCATGTTGATTCAATGTTGAACTTAAATTTAAAGCTCATCTGGAACAAACTCTTTGTGTAGGTAGATACATATATGGAAGAAGCTAGACTTTTCTTTGATAGGACATGTCACAGCTATTAAATGTTCAATGCTCCTCACTTATTGTATATCTCTTGTCAAATCCTTGCCTAAAGCAATCAGGCATGGATAAAAAAGATAGTGCAGCTGACCCATCAATTTATCTGGAGTGGGAAGAGGTGGAGAATCTGCACAGAGGTTTCTATATGCTCCTCTACTGTGTCAAGATTAGGTGTCACAGACTGAGGGAGATACACTAAGGCTTTTACATTTTCTATTCCATTTAGTTTCAATCATCAAGATTTTCCCCTCCAGGCTATTGTAGAGGGAAGTGTTTTAGGTGTCTTTCTCACTGTGGGGTTTAAGGGTTTAGGCTATTTTTTGAAAGGCTTCCCTAGCTGTCTGAAGAAGTGGCAGTTCTTACATTTACCACTTGCTGCTCTTCATGAATTACCTAAAGTAATTCCATGCAAGAATGTCTGGGGGGGGGGGCAAGATTCAAAGCGTTGGGAGTACCTTGCTTAAAAGTAGACAGCTTGCCCATGATCACAACTAGGAAGATACAGGAATAAGGTGGTTTTCAGGCCTGACTACTGCAGTTGATGTTTAGTGATTCCTGAACAGCTTTTATTCATCACCTTAAAATGTTTTTTTGCCCATCAGCTCTCATTGAAAACTTTTAAGATTAAGGTACATTATTTGTAGATCATTATTTGCCAAATGTGCTTCCATGCCATACTTCACTCTTTCTGAATCCTTGAATTTAATGCTGAGACCAATATCCTCTAAAAACGTTTTAGACCATTCAGGTTATACTCAACATTAATCCATCCATTTATGAAAGAAGATGAAACTTAAGTCAATACCTGGCTTCAGTTAATTGGTTTTCCAGCTGATAATGACAGTGTTTGTGTCACCTTTTAGAGGAACATCAGGAGGTCCAGAGCTCTCCCATGCATCTTTGATAAGACAATTGTTGACATTCATTATGGTTAGTGAACTCCCACAGGCAGGATAGAGGCTTTAGCAGCCAAACCAAATGCTCAGGTTGTGGGTCTTCCAGTCCCTGACACAAATGTTATGATTGGTCCTGATTCTTGGATTTCTGGCAAGCCCTTACCAACTCTATAAAACTCATAGCATAAAAATGTATCTTGTTTAGAGGCAGTATACTTAGGGGACTTCCCCTTGGAGGGGGAATAAGGGCAAGACACTTAGAGACAGAGGTTTTTACAACATTTGGCAGTTGTTAGGTCATACTTTGCCACAAAATGGAAGTCTCCTAAAAGCCTGTCACTTTTAAGAATGTTTTAATGAATCATGTAGAAATTCAGGCAACTAGCAGGCAGCTGTAGGAAGCTAACTAGAATCAAAATGTCTCATGCCAAAATCCTTTACCTCAGTGTAATGTCCAACAATGGTGGGATATTTATTTAAAATGTTTAAATGTGTATAATCTCTGCAACAACATAGATACTAGGCAAGTAGTAGTGTAGATTGTTTCTATAATAAATGAGCTGTCTGTATTGCTGAATCAGTCTTCTTTATATATTATAACCAGACACGTTTTTTACTGTGGGAGTAAGATAACTGTGCCTATTTTTTTACTGTTACACTCAGCAGTCTGAAGGTTTAAATTTATTCTCTCAACTGAATGTGTTTTAATATCTAATTTTCTAAATGTCATCTTTGTTCATATTTTGCTGTTTCCCTCTTAATAAAGTTATTGGTGTTCAAAAAATAATAATCTATAGGAAGGGAGAGGCAACAAACAAGAAGAGCAAAAATAATATTGACCCTTCTCTAATATGCAGAAATCTATATGTAATACCAGTTTTTGATGTTTACACCCGCTGTTTATAAATATCAAATAAAATATTTACAGAGACCCATTAAAACTACGATGATTGTTGCATACTTTACACAGTAAAATATATTCTTTTTTCTTTTCAAGTATGGAAAACAGTAATCATCAACATATTTGTCTGCACTGATAAAACATTGTCCTTTCCTAGAATACAAGAAATGGTCAGAATAAAAGATTTTTCTATGATGCTAACAAATCATACAAGGCAAGTTTTGGGATATGAGTTATTTTTTTCTGAGTCAGATATTGTTGAACTGTTTCAAAAATGATATTTTCAACTTGAGGCAATCCCAGTGTTAACTTGCACAGAGGCAGCTAAATTAACCATGATTCTGCTTTTTGCTCCTTCAGTTACTCCAAAAACATATGCACTTTTCTTGTATTATCTCATCTTGAAGTTCTCACTCATGTTTTCTGGCATGAAGTTCTGTTTAACTATTTCTTAGTTCATTTGCCAGGTGGATAGAGCTCTAAACCCAGTATAATACCATTATACTCAATACAAAATTTACTGTTGCAGCTAATGTGACATAGTGTGATGCCAAAGATCAGTTACACTAAAATGATATGGCCATTCTTCACTTTAAAAAGTGACAAAAGTTTTCTCAACAATCAGAATAGTTTTGTATTACTCAGAGGTTACTAGTCCATCAGAAAAACAAAATAAAAAAGATTATATACAGCCAGGTATATTGGGTCAGAGGGACAAAGTATTATGACCCAGATGACCTAAGTTCAAAGAATGGCTGAGGCATCTGCTGGAGCTGGCATGGGGAAGGGTTGGAGTGATGCAGCTCTGCTGACTCCTGTCTATTTAGCGGAAGGGAGCAGGGCACATGAACAGGCCCTTGTTTTTGCTTTAGAATCTCCAGTGGAAAATGGAGATCCAGCAGAAGCACTGGCTTCAAGAAGGGGCAGTACAGACTTTAGGAGTTATGTCATCCATGGAAGTGAGTGATATACTTTTAGTGATGTCCATTGCATGCCAGACCCTAGGATGGTTATGATAATGTACTGTAGGGTAAACCTTAAAGTGATGGCTTCTCTCTGTCACCTCCTAGAAGAGTGAATGGGCTATATGGGGCATCAGAGAGTCCAGCTTGAAGGTTGATTATGCAAGGGGGAAAACTATCAAAAAAAGGATTATACATGTTTTCAAAAGATTTACTATACCATCAAAATAACTCAGTTTCACCTGCTCATGGTTAACATTTTGAACTATGGGTGCCAATAGGAGGTAGACAAGGATGATAGAAGTGAGTGGCCATTGCCAGCTCACCCATCCTGAGGGGAGGAGGATGGCACTCTGGCTTCTACAAAGGTGACATCCAATAGAGTTTTAGGCTGCTGAACTCATGCTGTTATAGAGCACTCTTACTTGGATGCTGAGTGGAAACATGATGTGCAGAGGCATTATTCCCCTCAGGAGACAGCAGTACTGGAGCCCAGAGGAATTGCTGAGAAATACAGTAGTATGCAAATCAGGAGAAGGTAGGCAACCCCCAGGATCAACAAGCTAGCTAACTCCATACCACCTAACATTTGCTGTGGGATGAAGGGCTGATTTGGATTCCTGGGCAGGAGCAAATGGGTCATAATGCTTTCATCTTGTCCAGAAAAGCCCAAATCCCATTCCCCGGGGAAAATGGGCCAACTGTGTGCGGGTAGACGATCCACTTGGCAAGGCTCTGGGGCTGGACAAAAACTGCTGAGCTACTGATTTGAACTGACTATTTATCTCACATGTTCCTTAATAATAAATGAACCATCAGGAACATGGACCTTACCATTTATTTCTTGATTGCTGAAGAAAAACAGTATGCTAATTAAAGTATCCATTTCTCCTATTTACAGGAATTTATTTTTTCCACAGTACTTATAATTATGTGTGCTTTTTTTATACTTGCAGATTTGATGAAACAAGTCAGCAATAATATTTTGATATGAAACTGGACACCTGCTACTGACTATTTGCAATCAGCTAACTGCACTTGAAGAAACCACTGTCAATACTGAAATGATAGTGTTGTCAATTTTGTCAAGCTTTGGTTGTGGTTGATCTGACTTTAAAGCAGGTCATGGAATTTACAGTATTTTATGATCCTAAGACTGCCTGGATCAATAAAAATACAACAGATAGTGCCAAATGCTATCATTCATGCCACAGCAGCATTAAAAAGAAGACTGATACTGGAATCTTGCTGGGTCACCTTCTCCCCTCTGTGTGGTCCTTATGCTGATGAAGGAATACTTGTACTGATTTGTTTCTATGCTGAAAGTGAGTAACTTGTTACCAGTGTGATATGCTTGCAGATGTAGCTGAAAAAACCCCTAAAATGTTCCAAGGAGCGTGCTGAAGGAGTCATTCTATCAGTTAACAAAGGTCAGAAAGCGGATGAAAGAAGTGAAATCTGACAATGTTTAACACTTTCATGTACCAGAGTCTATGACAGAAAATGACTACATGTGGCACGCTAAGTCAGAAGTAGTATATTATGATGTCATAACTTAATAATCATAACCTGATGCAATGACAATATGCTATGACACAAAATCAACACCTTTTCAGCCAGTTGCTCCAACATTTAATCAGACCCCTGCAACAATTACTGTTCAATAGCTCTTACCTTATGTCTCTCAAAACTATGGATGTTTCCAAGTTTGCTTGCTGGTTCAGTGTTATTATTGAGCTTTGAATGGGTAATTGTAATGTTAACAGTCAAAAAATGCAAATCTTGCAAATGTGTTTATAGTTCAAGTAATAGTGCAAGGAAAATAATACCCACCTCAACTGATGTATGTTTCTCTGCTAAGCGCAAGGTTTGGATTTCATCCCTTTGGTTGCATTTTGTCGTGTCATTTTTATTTTACTAATTACTGAATGGATGATATTCACATTCAAAGATATCTTAACATTAGACAGGCTTTCTTTTTATTATTGAATGTTACAGCAACTATCTCTTGAATATGCATTTTTGAAATCTACCATGTATGGTCAGATATTATGCAAAACTGCAATGTTTTGTAGACATTTTGTTGGTAAATAAGATACATCTCAAACACACTGGAAAGGCACTGTTCAATATTTAGACTGGATGCATGTACAAGATGGTTTCTTACTCATATAGGTACTTCTGAGTGTTCAGTGGTCTAAGCCACATGCACACACACCCACACACACACAATAATTTGCAAATTGGCACTTGTATTATTGTTTTCAGAATTTAACATAGTTTTTTAATTTATATTATTATAATATTGAAAAAAATAGTGTTAATAACTATCATGCTACCAAAGCCCATAGTCGCAGTGTTTCCATGTTTTACTATGGCTGGTACCTTAAGCAATGGTTATCAATGTAAGGCATAGTATAAGTTTCTAAATAAGCCTAGTTTGTTGCCACTTGGATCAGTGTCACCCAAAAGGTATTCGTCATTTTAGAGGTACTGCATTTTGACCAAGTTTACTGCTATTGGAATTTCACTTCCCCAAACATGCAGTGTTCTTGAAATTGGAGGAATAAAGTCCAGGAGTGCAGGTAGCAAAGAAGGGTATGCAAGCCTGCCCCTCCCACAAGAAAACAATATTTTTCTTTATTTTTTAGTCTGTCAAGAGAGGATTATTGGTACTGCTAGAAGTGAAAAATAAGGCATCAGCAATGTTTTTGTTGCTTGATAGTTATATATTCTGCAGAAAGCAATTTGAGGCACTTCTATTTGAAGATGTTAAAAAAAACTCAGGAAACAGAAACAAGCATATACCCAGGCAATATAACATACTGGACTGGTTATATTGATTTGAATGTTTTTGCATATTTGTGCACATACATGTGCACTTGTACATTCCTCACTACATGCAAGTGTAAACAGTAAAATCAAAGCAACTCTGAATATTGTTGCTTGTTTATGGGAGCTGAAAGGTCATGTTTCACTTTTAAGATAACTGACAGTGAAGAGGGAATTCACGGAATTTACAGCCTTTCCTGAGCCTAGTATCTAAGCAAAGATATTTTATTCCAAGTGATGCTGGTACAAAAATGTTAATAACAGACAGATTGAATTACTTACACCTCAGGAGTATGACTGCATATGAAATTTAAATGACAGTAAAACATGACTAGTGTTAGACTCTTATGATTTTAATTAGGCATTTTTGCATGTCTCAGTCCTTAAAAACTGATAAAATATAAGCTTATAAATAGGGATCCATAGTTGCCTACTGCATAAGCACATATTCTTAAGAGAGCTGATAATTAGCACTATAACACAGCTTTACAATTTAATATGTTCTTTTACCAGTTACATCCCAATGTTACTTGGGAATTGAGTGGTAGACACCGCAGATGACTGCAAATATTACAGCAATTATAGAAAGCCAAGTGTTTCTGAGACCCAGGATGTTCTGGACATAAATCAAAATGAACACAAGACCACACAAAATTCAATACCTTGAACACCTTTATAAAACTAGATATTGCCTACCACTACTGTATATAGATTTTTAATATATTTTCATCAGCACTTATGCAACAACTTATTGCAGTGGAACTAGACAAGTTTTATTCTAAATCTTTCTTATAGCATTTGCTTTCTTCCAAAAATCTTAACAGGTCATGCTATGGTAAACATTGTTGAATATGCCACTCTTCCTAACTCCTATAACTGACTCTGCTAACTATGGAGTAATGAGCAGAGCTTGTAGCGCATGTAAAATACTAAAAACAACAACTGCACCTCTGATTAGAAAGGATATAGGTAAGTTAGTCTTGCTGGATAAGAAATCAATGATGGTTTGTTAATGAAAGCCTCTTTGCTAATTTTTTTTTTCAAACTGGTATCAGTAGCGTTGTTGCCTCACAGCAAGAGGTTCTCCTGTTCGATTCTCGGCTGGAGTGCCTTCTGTGTGGAGACTGCATGTCCTCCCCACGGTCGAGTGGCCTCCAAAAGACATGCGTGAATGGGCGTGCCTTCGCTTAAGGTTGGGTGTTGGGCTGGCAACTTGGCACCATAAAAATCGACTGCCAATCATTAGCGGACTGGAGTTCCACTGTGGCTACCCCTAACCGGGAACAACCAAAAAGATAAACAACAACATCAGTGGCAACAGTCAAGTGATAACTGTTCTTAAATTAATTCCACTTAATTCTTTTTCAACAATCCCTCCAGTGTCCCCCAAGGCTCTATTCTAGGCCCCTTACTTTTCAATATTTTCATTAATAACTTTCACAAATCCATAGATAATGCTACACTGATCCAGTACGCTGATGATTCCACAATCATCTGTACAGCAAACTCTCCCTCTGAACTCCTTCAAAAAAACCTAAACAGCCTTCTCCAATACCGAAACTTGGATGCTAAACAACCATCTCGCTCTCAATTCTAACAAAACAAAAATCATGATATTCTCTCCTTCGAGAAATTTCACCATAGACAAAAGGTTCTTTAAAATAAAAAAACACAATAACAATAAAAATTTCTAGTAAAAAAAGAGACAATGTACCCACATAGATAAAAATCTAAACGTTGGTCTCAATGTTTCTAATATCTTTGAGGATATCTTTTGAGGTAGTATACTTAATCTTTGGTGGTATCTCAAACAGACTGCCACAGACATTATTTCATTTTTATAAATCCTTAAGAGACCATTTGTCTAATATTAACCTACATACAGCCCAAATAACTGGAAGTAGTGTTATATTAAATAAAAGAAACTGATTACAGAGAATGTCAATTTCAATAACTTCTGTGCTTAGTTCTGAGTGCATCATTTCATTATTTTTTCATTCTCTGCTTTTTAATCATAATTCCCTTTTAGTCAAAGGAAAATCTGCTATAAACTATTGTTAAAACTAGATCATAGCATCAATAAAATGAATAAGCTTGAAACCCAGCTTTTGAATAAATTCCACTTACAAGTGAAACACTGTAGTCCTTTAAATGTCTTTGAAAAGTTATCTGCGGATTACATGTGAAATAGAAAGTAAACTATAAACCATCAGATTAAATGCCAACACGTCTAAAATGCATTTAATTGAAATGCATTAGAAATGTAGTTAGAAAATGTAGAGCAGAAAGTCTGAGAAAGAGGAAAAAAGCACAAACGAATTCCTATTTCATGACAGCACTGTTCTAGCATATGTACTGGCCATCATAAAATCCCAATAGTCAGTACACATTTTTCAAAATGTAAATGCAGCAATCAAAAATAAAATGTATTTAATGTTAGAAAGCAAATATGCTAGTCAAGTCTGGTACATTATCAAACAGATAATGTCATAGCAGAAGAATACAATTAGGAGAAATGGGTAACAAAATTAGAGAAGAACTATCATGATATCAACTTTGCATAGTCAAAACCTGGTGGGCTTTATAACGTACAACATAACAATGCAATACTGATTTGGCTGTGTCTACATCACCTGTACTTTGACCTTACAGTCACTTCCTAGTACTACACATTAATTAGAGTATACTACTACCGATGCACAAGTAACTACCTGGCATTTTATTTACATAACTTTTTGCCAAGGAATGGTGCAAAACATTACAGTAATAGATATTTTACAACCTATGACCCCATGTACAAAATGGGAAAAATGGGGTTGAAACCGATACCAATAATCTCATCCCCAATAACTACTACAACTGACCACTGAACAATATTCATTCATTTATTTATTTATTGACATTTCTTTACAGGGAAAAGTCTGACTGAGCACAAGTTTCCTTCTTCGTTAGAGCTCCTAGAAGAAAAGCTCCAAGGTATCATATTTAATGCAAACGATATTTACAATAACAAATGTTATAGTGTAGTTCCAGTGAATTTATATACCGTAATAGTATGATAACATTTGCTTTGATATTCATTAACATTATTATAGAAGCATTGTCTTGAAAATTTACAGATAGCAGAATGGTGTATAAGATATTTAGGAGTAGTTTCAGAAATGCAATAGAGTGAGATATTAGAGGTATAAAAATACATTAAGCAAAAACATATATGATAAAATGTTGCAAACAATAATGAAACCATATTTATTACTTATACCAATGCTCTCACCCCACCTTAAAATCACATGGGGAAACAAAAATACCTCCCTGCTTCAGTGTAAAACATAATAATAACAAAACACTGCTACAATAACATACATCCTACATAAATTAATATTATAAATTAATATTAAAAATAAATGTAATTAATTTTACCAATGTGGGGAAAGAATAAATAGCAGTAAGCTATGTTTCCTTATCAAATGGCTGACAACAATGAAATATGAAAAGAGTTAGTCAAAATAGTGAAAAGGAGAAGACAATAAGATTAGCAACAGCATGAAAAAAAAATCTAAAGACAGTAATTTTCCCAGTACTGGAAAGAACTGACTGACCTGTACACCACAGCCATAGCCAGCAAGAAATAACTAAGCCAAGCATCCCCACAGAATGAAGTAAAAGCCCCTCGATACTTAGAATGTTCATCAAATAAATAAATAAATAGAAACCATAGCTGTCAATGTTATTTAAACATCCTGCCTACCAATCACAACCAATATATAGCTAAAGCAAAGAGTGCACAAAAATAAACAAGCTAAATAAATACTCAAATAGAAGTTCATCTGAATAAACAGATTTGATCTGAATAAACAGATTCCAAAGTGATGTCATATTTGAAATGTATAACCTGTCCACCACCATGCTTTGCAATCATCCAAATAACAACCATCTTGAAAATGGCCTCCCCCCTCACCCACCAGCAAACAAGAAGAGTCTCATGTCTAAAGCTATGCACAGCACCCACTGCTCATCATTGTTACTCCAGTGTTTAAACAGCAATGGAATATAGCAGCCACTTATCTCCGTTACTCCTTTAGTGTTTCATCTGCAGTTAGCATAGTAAGCAGGGTCCATACTGCTCACCACTGTTATGCCTATGTCTGAACACCAGCATACGCACAACACTCAATGCTCACCATTGTTACTTCACTGTCTAAACAGCAATGTAAGTATGCTACCCACTGCTCACCATTGTTACTCCAGTGTCTAAACAGCAATGTAAGCACAGTATGTACTGCTCACCTCTGTTATGCCTATATCAGAACACCAGCATTAGTACAGCACTCACTGCTCATTGTTATTATTCCAGTGTCTAAACAGTAATGTAAGCACAGTACGTATTGCTTACCACTGTTAGGACTAAGACTAAAGAACAGTGTAAGCATAGTGCCTACTTTTTATCATCATTACTGCAGTCTTTAAACAGGAGCATAACACAGTACCTACTGTTCACTATTGTTACCCCTATATCTGAACAGCAACATGAGTACAGTATATCCAAAAACCTTGAACCAGACCAAAACACAAAACGGGCTCAAATAACCAAAAGCTGTCACAAGTGCCAAGGAATTGCAAGTAGAATCACCAAAAAGTAGTTTATTAAAACTGAGTGTTTTTGTCAAAAAGTATCCAGACTTCTTCAGAGTTAAAACTCTTTTTTTAATTCTGAAGAAGTCTGGATACTGTTTGACGAAAGCGCTCAGTTTTAATAAATTACTTTTTGGTGATTCTACTTTTGGTTCCTTGGCACTTATGACAGCTTTTTGTTAATTGAGTACAGTACATACCGCTCATCAATGTCACTCCTGTGTCTAAACCACAAAATATCATAGCTCTCTCTAGCATTCCAGTGCCTGCCTGTACACAAGACAGGTAGTACTGCCACACAGCAAATCTTTTACCTAGGTAAAATTAAACAAAATGTCAAGGTAAACTAACACTAACTTTGTGAGTATTTATCCATCACAAATAAAAGGTTATCCCCCAGCAAATCTTACAACTGCTGTTACTCGCAACATAATCTCAAACTGAAATTCCTAAACTAAATGAAAAAATATGCATATTCTATTTTTTCAGTTATGTGTTTTTCTTTTTTATATTTTGCTTCTGTTTACCAGGAAGAAATGGGTCTTCAGAGGAGCAAGATAACACAGCAAGAATACATAACAGTTACAAGTGGAAATAAGTACATGTAAATCAATCAAAATGCAGACATTAAAAGACAAATGCATATAGAGTAAAATCTTTAAAAAAATACATTTCAACATTATCTGCTGAGGCACATAAGCAAGCAGGGATCAGAATTTAACATTTTCATCCAAGAGTTAGAAAATATTAGTAGGAGAAATCAGAGGCATGAATCAAAAGTAAGTCATGAAGTTAGACAGTGATAAGCAAAGGCACTGAGAATATGCATGGTAGAGGATGGAAGATGAAGGGCAGTCTGACCTGCTATATGTGTTATTCCTGGGATATGATAGGAATAATGAAGCAGAGAGTGAAATGGGGAAAGCAGTGAGTAGTAGGATGAAAAGTTTATGGAATTATACATAAGAGAAAACAGGAAAAAAAGAATGTAGACAATCCTAAGGAAAAGTATTACAGGTTTTTGTGTGAGAATATAAAGGCCTGCATGTAGGTGACAGCAGTTAGCCTGAGTTGAACAAGACCAGGAGTCTGATATGTTTTGTCTGAGTTGATGTTTAAAGGTTTAGATGTATTCAATTTGTCTCAGAGCTGCTTTAATAGAATTCCAAAGATAATAAACATAATGAAGTACAAGGCATCTCCTGCATGGCTATTAACTAGGGTAAGCTGAGTAGTAGGTTATCACTTGAGGACAGGGAATGTTCCGGTGAGTAAAGCTGAATGGTATTTTTAGAAATGGATAGTTGTCTGCTTCGTGGATATGATTAAGTGTGGTGATTAGTTGTGAAAAGGAAAGCTGGTGGGAGAGCTCACGCCAGGTAAGTTGTTCTAAGGACAGATTGTGATGAGTTTTATTTTGGTGGTTTCTGCACATGTGACTTTTTCTAACACTGTTCCTGTTTGTTCTGTTGTGACCTATAAATTAATTTGAAATATAAAAAAGAAAAGTAAAAAGAAGCTCCAAAACATCTCTCTAACCTGACCAAACAGCACCATCAAATCCTGCTGCATCATTCATTCATTTACCTGTGATGTAATTTGTCACTATGTTTCTACAGAATACTGCAATAAAATAACCAATAATTCAGAAATAAAAAAGTCACTTGCATGAAGTTAAGCACAGCTCTCTTCCATGTTAAAAATGTATCCAACTCTTAAGGATTACAGAAGGACTCCTAATGTCTGGTTGACAACGCAGTGTTACACAAACAGCTAGCACAATCTGATAAAGTTAAAGTGCTGATCACCATAGAGGCAAACATGCAATCCTACTTGACAGCCTGTTCCAGTGCAAAGGAGTGCCACCCAAGCTGCTGGCCATGCACATAAACAGTTTGAAAAGCTGATGTTAAAGTGTTACTTGCATTTCTGCAGGGTTACAGCAAACTGGGTACTATTCACTGACTCTGCAGTATCAACAAACACAAACTGCCATCTAAATCCTTAAACACATACACAGAACTTGACCTGCCACCTTGAAGGCAGATCGCCTTAGTAGCAACTGCTACAGACATAGATTTAAAGTCAGTGATTTCAAAAATTATCTAGATCCTTATAGACTACTGTCTCGTTGCTGATTGGCCACAAAAGCTTATACTCATATAAATATGAAATTAATATTTCATATGCTACACAACTGAATTTAAAGGTGCTGTTTTCCTGATAATGAAACTCAAGAAAGTATTAAAAAATAGACTTTATAGTTCCACTGAGTATGCTTCAAAGAAACTCCCATAGTACTGATGGACATGATTATGTCATAAAATTAGTGCTGAAGTTGGTGAAATAGGTGGACAAGGGGTAAAGAAAGTCAGGAGAAGTGTTGAAATAAGAGCTGTGGCTTTTGTCTGTTTTTTGTCTTGTACAAAGCAGCAAACCTGTTTGTTTTTCTTTCTTAACTTTTCAGTAGATAGGTTTTATGTCTGTGAAAAAGATGGAATACATGCTGAGGTTTGTGGAGGTCTTACAGTCAATAATATGAGCAGTTAGAGATTTTATTGCCCCCCCAGAAATGCACGGTGCTGGTTACAAGAGACATTTGCTTGCTTCTAAGTTATGTAGCCTTTAATAAATGTATAGTAGCAAAGGTCAGGAAGAAATAAATTCACTAATAGTCCTTGGAGTTAATTACATTATTGACTGCTGCATTGTTTTGTGTGCCAAGAACTGTGAGCGTAATCCAGAGTACAGAAATGGACTTAGGCTGCTGGTTGATATGGCCAGGGCATAAGGTGAAGCACATGAAAGCCAACTCTCATAAACAGGGGGAGGGTATGGAAAATCTCAGAAAAATCAATGCCCAGACAACCACTGGTAGAAATAAGGAGTTTTGTGGGTCATCTCAGGTTAATGCATGGGGCATTGACAACATCCTGACATCATTGCACTATCCAACCCCCACAGCTAGGCTTAGTGTCCAGCTGCTATGAGCATGATGCCTCCCATAATCCATACTCCATTCTCTCTATCAGATCCTTCACTACCCAGGCCTAGTAGAGCCTCACCATTAAGGTGAACATTCCAAGGAATCAGGGTGCCCACTCAGTGAAAGTTGAATTCTAAGGACCAGTAGGAGCAGTTGGGGAATGCCGTGATTAGCAAGCAGGGAAATCAGGAAGGAACAACCTGAGGTTTCATGTGGACAAGGGAAGAGACTTTAAAAAAATAAATGTGAGGTTTATAGAGTTGTAGTTATCAAGATAAAATGTAGAGCTCCTTGTCTGTATTTGAAACACTACCTTTTGTTGGCAAAATGTGGTCTGTTGTTAAGAACTTACTAAAGGCGAGCATAAAATATTTGACCATATGATATTTTAGCTAATATTGAAAGATATCTAGAAAATTGTCAGGGTGATTGGTTATTTTATAATGTTGCATTTCTTTGAAATTCCCTAAAAAGAACTCAGCTGAGTGTTTGGAGTTAGTGTTTGTGAAAGTTTAACCTACCCTTGGTTGTAGGACTTGAAGTTGCTTATATTAAGTAAAGTGATGAAGAGGGATAAAAGTCTGTATGGAGACTGTGATCTTGGAGTTGTTTATATTAAATAAAGGGGTGTAGAGAGAGAGAGAGAAACAACCCCCTGCATTAGGAGCTGGGGAGGTTTTCCACCCACCTAAAACATGTTTAACTTTTAATCCTATGGCATTTTATATAGTGCACATAGTATTATGTATATTGAAAGTGTCATGGGTGATGTACACAGTATTCTGGCCATGTAACTGTAGGGGTTGTGAAGCAACTGAGTCTAAGTGCAGTTCAGCCTTGCTACCCTTATGTCTTCCCTCTCATTTTCATATGAACACCCATCCAGCTGTCCAGCCCTTCATTAAATGATGAAAGGGAGCCACACTGCTTAACTTGGAGAGGGACTTTGTTCCAGAGAAGGGGGTAGGCACTGTGTGAGAAATCTATCCTTTCTCTTTGTCTTATTTATTTGCTGGAGTAGATTATGATCTCTGTCCCTTTTTTGGTTGATCTATTGATGTATACAAAATTCTTAGATTTATTGATCCCTTGCAGCCCTATAAGCAAGACACAGATCTCCCCAACGGGGTCGATAAGAAACTAAGTAAAAGGATAAATCCTCCACCCTATCTTTGTAGCTCATATCTTTTAGGTGCCTGACCTTTTTTAGTTACAAACCTCCAGAATCTCTCCAGTTGCTTGAAATGCTTAGTAAGGTATTTCCCAAAGGGGGTGTTGTACTCAATGACTAGTCTAATCAAGGAGGAGTACAAAGAGGTGAGGACATCTTTTGATCTAGAAGAAATACCTTTTGCTAAGAGTTATAGAGGATAAAAGAATTTCCTAAACATCATTGCAATGTGATAGTCAAATGTCAGAGAGCAGTGCACTCGTATCCAGGTCTCTGATGCTCTTCCATTTTGAAGGGGTGTGTTATCTATGTTATAGACCTAAGGTAGGGGGAGCTCACCATAATCTATAATGTTGCCGCTTTTGTCATTGAGATTGAACTCATATTTAGTCCACCAGCTATTGAAAGTGTAGGCTCATGGTGGAGTGTTGCCCATGATTAGAATACATAAGTCCTATTCATATTGATTTAATGAATGTATCTAGTCAGGTGTTATCTCCAGGTATTGCTGCTTACTTTATCATATCCACTGTGACATGTCACTCTGTGACATATTACAGGGTTTAGTTACGGCATAAAGCTTACATGATAAATATGCATGCTACAATATGGTCTGATTTAGCACAAGTAACAAACACTTTTATTTCAATGATTAACTGCTGATACTGTTGCTTAGCTTTATTCTGCTAAGCACAGTATATCATATCCAGGGCCACAATGATCTTTGTGTATATTTTTCGTGTGGGTCGTCTGTGCTTGTATTAGCCTATATTTCAATCTCACCTGATGGCTTTACTCCACAATTCATGCATTACTGAATAGCAAAACCTGCTACCTCAAGGTGCTACCTCATTTGCCCAAAGTCTTTATCAGGACTCAACCAGGTAGTCAGTGTCAGACACAGATATTCTGTACATTTCAGGATGTTTTGTGAATTCATAGAGCCGTGGCTTGTGATGTTTATTGAATGTCAGACTTACAGATTTACCAACGGTATTGGTTTATTTATTTATTTTATTTATTTGAATTTGTTTACTGTGGTAGAGCACTGATCATGTTGGACCATTTTCAGACCCAGCCCTAAATTAGTGAATATCTTTCTTGATTCGTGACCTGTTGCTTCGCTATTCATCACTGAACTCATTCTTTAAAGCTATACAATAAGATACTTCATATATCATACACCTGTTTCCCATGTATTCTGTATCTACATTTATAGTTATATACATACATATATATACATATTTATGTACACACATACCGGGCCAGCACAGAACATACACTTGCTCTTTAAAAAATGTAGAAATTCTAGTTTCTTCATAACTGAATTAGGTAAGAAAAACAAAACAGATTTTCTTTTTGCTTATATTAGCATACCTGTCTCTGATGTCCTTAGACTTCCAGATCCACTGTCAACTGCCAGCAGTGATTTCCAGTATTCTGTTCATGGATTCATAGGTATATACTACACTAACAACTGCCAGGGCCTTTATAGGCCTAGCTGTACAACCTAACCAAACCCAACTGTGCTGTGTCCCTATGTATCATGGACATTTATTAAGAGAGGGGTATGTTAGTTAGGAAGTTTCTAGAAGTTATGTATGTGGGGTTATGTTAGTTTGGGTATT
Organism: Protopterus annectens; assembly: GCF_019279795.1. Taxonomy (NCBI): domain Eukaryota; kingdom Metazoa; phylum Chordata; order Ceratodontiformes; family Protopteridae; genus Protopterus; species Protopterus annectens. The sequence continues at coordinate 408,163,941 of NC_056726.1, read as the reverse complement.
ACAGTCTTCTTCTGTCAGAGACATGGGGGGGCCAGACCTGGGGTGAATTTCCGATTTCCCATCTATTGGTCAAAGTTACACTATATAGGGTTAGGGATGGATTCAGTTTCACATGAATGAGGGCCTGTTTCAGTGCAGGAGAATCACCTGAGACAAATATATGTCTCTCCAAAATGTCTTATTTATGTCACAAGCAAAACTTAAATCCTTGGAACTAGTGTTTCTGATGCTGTTTCTTTTGTAAATGTGTTAAAGGTCCATCAGGGCTGGATCTGAGGATGCCTTGTTTGTGAGGCATAGGTTGCCTCTCAGTAACCTGTAGGAGACTGAGTATAGAGATAAGGCTTTAAGGTGATTCATACTGGACAATGTGTTTATACACCTAGATTATCCTAGTAAGGAGCCTTTGTGAGCATCCCAACTGTTGCATATGTCTGAACAGATACATATCGGAGGGGGCAAGGTACTCAATGCTGGGTCTGATAAGGGCTGAATAAAGTGGCACTATGACTTCCTTGGACCTGAATGCCATGCCCTTACTTATAAGTTGGATGACATATAATGATTTTCTTACTATCTTGTCCATATGTTGGTGAAAGGCCAGATTACTGTCTACATATGTTCCCAGATCCCTAACTACTGGGTCAACTCTTAGGGGAGTCTTATCGATGCAGTAATTAGCCTTGGTGGCTGTTTTCCCAAAATGCACTATAATGCATTTCTTGGTTCATAGGTTCAAATAATTAGAACATATAGAGGCACAAGCCCTCGCATAGGTATGGAAAAGGATCTATGTAGGTTCATGTAAGTAATAGGTTAGCGCTCTTTGCAATTTATGCCTAGCCAATTTCCCTTTGATGGTGAGAATCAAACTCTGTACCTTGTACTTTTATGATAAATACCCTAACCATTACGCCAAACTCAATGTATGGCCTCCGAAGGAAGTGTGGGTGGGTTGTGCAGTGGAGGACTATAGAAGTTCCACTTTCATGTACATGAGGCATATAGCATGTTCCATTAAAGTGCATGTGTGTGCTTCTATATTTTTGGTCCTTACAAGGATGTAGTAGATACTTCAGCTGTGTTGCAGACTTGTACCTACTATATTTGCATGTCTCCATCAGCAGGAAAGTAATCCTCTCTTCTCTGCAAGGAAGGTAAGCAGTCTTCTGGCCATACAGACGTCCCTCCTTCAACTGGACTTATTTGGACCTATGTGGCAGTGAGCAAACTATCCCCATACCTGATTCAGTGGGTGTCTGAAATATCTGTATATCCAAATTCCCCACTGTATTCTATTATCGAGACCACCTGACTAAAACATAAAATTATTACAGTCTCCTTAAAGTATCCTATTCACTGACTTCCTAACTCAAGGAAGCAGGAATTCTCCACTGTTATAAATTAACTGGTATTTAGCTTCTGAGAAAACATTTTACAGGGAAATGAGAAGTGAATGGATATTTTACACAATAATAGACACTCGTCTCATCTGTTAAGTCAAGTCACTCTCATTTTAGTCATCAGATAGACAGATTGCTAGACAGACAGGTTCATATCTGGGTAAGACTATGTATACCTTTTTATGATGACTAGAAGGTTTAGTCTAGTTAACTATCAGAGCCTCCCATTATGCAAGTTGTACAGTAAATATGCAGGTGATAATCATGCCATAATAACAATCCCACATGGTACATTATCAGTATCTATTAACTAAAAGGAAGACATTTCCTTTATTTCTTCACTATCGCCAGATTCCAAAAGACTTATTCTCAGTGTAAGTGACTTACTTTGGTGTAAGACCTATGTATAAACAGTCACTTACACCGAAAGCAAGTATTTTGGAATTGGGGTGATTGTTTTTGTTCTGACAAAAATACTGTCCATTTACAGCTCAAAATGCTAATTATTTTTATATATAAATCGTTGTCACAAAGTTTGCAGTATACAGATCTACATAACTGGTGGTAGTATTTGGAATGCTTACTTATATAAACTCAATTTTCTAATTCCAGAGGTCATTAAAAAGAAAAGCAATTGGCCTATGAGAGTTGTTGATTTTAACATAAAACTTTGAAGTGTTCAGTCCATTCATGGTGTCATGCTACCAGGTGCTGATGTCATCAATTCCAATGGTGTGGATCAGTGGAAAGATGGAAGTATCATGCATCCTTATTGAAATTATCCTACCCCATAATTAGAAAAATGTGCTAGTATATTTTAGAAGGTTGGAGAATAGATCCTGTACTTCAGGCAATATTTCCATGTGCTCTTACCACTTTGCAACTTCGGTCAAATCCTGATGGTTTCCAGAACAGAAAATGTTGCCAAAATGGACTTTTTACTGAAAGATCATTTTGCCTTTCTTTCTTTCTGTTTTGATATTCAGTATAGGTCCAAAGAAACATCCATAAAGAATTTACTGTGCTATAAATATATAGATTTCATTCATTGTTTTAGATTACTCACACAATACATTTCTTTTTTAATGTTATACATTATCACACATATTAGAGCACTGCCTATATTTAACTTTTTTGTAAGACTGACTTTAAAATTTATTTTCACAGGGAAACATTGCTTGACTTAGAAAAGTTATTTTACATGGACATTCAGCATTAATTTGTTACTAAGCATTCAGCATTAATTTGTTACTAACATAAATATATTTAATCTTCAATTAAGTGTTGTTTATTAATAATCACAAGTCCATTAAATTATGCAATGCTATTTATTTTGAATTTTAATATGGTTCTCAAAAGGAGTATAAAGCTAGTTAACAGAGTTATACAAAAGTTATGTTTTAGAAGAATATGTTTATTGTTATATATTTAATGTGTTAACAAATAAAGCTTATTCTGGTATAAATTAAAAAATGCCACTGTGGTGATTATTTGAAGGTTTACTTGAGTTATTTTTAGGTTACTTATACTCAGTTTCATTATGGTAACAATCTCCTTTTCTTCCCTTAATTGAATATTTATTACACAGCTCATCACTCATCATTACATCTGAGGTATTCCACAGTCTGTTTGCAGAAGACTTGAAATTGAGTAAACTGATTACATGTATTACAGACATGGCATGTCTGCAAAAAAAATTGAATCAATTGACCATTTGGGCACAGGAGAACTATATGCTGATAAAAACATCAAAAACTAAGTTTATGAGATTTGAAGGATATAAATTGAAAGGTAAATATTTAATACAGCACACAGTGGTAGAAACTGTAGATCCATTTAAGGACCAGAGTATATGGGTAGATCCAGCTTTGAGTTTTCCTAATTTTATCAACTAATTGGATAATGATAGTTATAGAACAATAGGTTGTATGAAAAGATTTATAAGGTCTATTAAATCAGAAATGATGAAATCATTGTTTGTTAGTTACATTAGACCCAAACTTGCATAGGGAAAAATTATGAAAACCTTATAAGAAAACAAGCATGAATAAACTGGAAATAGTACAGTAGACGTATGCCAAGGTTATCCACTGATGTAAACATTTAGATTATTTTGAAAGGCTAAAATATCTGAACTTGTACAACGTCTCATACATATATATATATATATATATATATATATATATATATATAAGAGGAGACCTTATTCGGGTATATAGGCCATTAAGTGCTACTACCTCTGAGAATGTTTGGGGTTATCAAAAAGTAGTACAAAATCATGTGTAGAAGATTATATAGGAATGAGAAGTGTACTAATTGGTTATCTGCGAGAGCAGCTGATACATGGAAATAGACTACCAAATTACAGTAAAGCAAGCACTAATTTAGATATTTTGAAGAACAGGCTGGTCTCTTATTATGGGAACAGCTGTTTTTGTATACTGGCAGGCTAGAAGGACATTAATGCCCATGCTTGAAATATTTGTATGCATGTATGTATAAGCCTTTGAAATAAGAGGGCTACCAAATATTTAAAAATGTAACACAGAGTATAAGCATGCTTTACAGTTTGCAGAAATATTCATTCACCGATAGTTCCATAGAACTAAAAGTAAAACTACATAGTGATGTACATTAAAACTGCAGATGGTTTTCCTCACTGACAAATATGGAAAATTATCTGTACCAACTTTGCAAGTTTTTACATAATGCAGTCTATTTAATGAGGAAGAATGGTGAATGTCAATGGTTCTAGCTGTAAACAGCTGTGCTATATTAAAAGGTATGTACATATAATACATGCCATAATCAGTTAAGGAATATTATAAAACAGTATGATATTCCAGATAAAATATTTTTTTTAATTATTTATGAAAATGCAACTACAGAGAAATTAACAAATGATTGGTTAAGCAGAGAGATGCCTGAGAAGTACAATACTTTTTAATTTTGTAATAAATGCTGTTAAAAGATTACTACAAAGAAATAAGCCCGATTTTTCCTTTATTAACTGGAACTTGGAGAAATTACCTATAATGGTATGTTACGCAGAGGAAACTGTTATAATAATTAAAAACAAGTTATGGGTAAGTGCTGTCATGAAAGACTTTATACAGAATGGTAGGATTAGATATAAGTAGAGAAAAAAAATAAAGGATTTTGAGAAACAAGGTCCAAAGAGAAATCAACTTTTACCAACAAAATTTGGAACAAATTAAAAAATAACTAAGGAAAAGGCCCCAAACTGGGGACTCATTTTAAATGTTGGCAGTATTATCTTAGACATTCTCAAAAGGATTTCCAATTTTAGGAGGAATGGAACACATCTTTGAGAGACATCAGGAGTGTCCCTACAAAATAGGGACAGTTGAGAGGTCTCAGGTGGTATATATTTTATTAGGCATGATATTGAACTGTAAGATTTAAATATGGAGAAAGATTATACTAAAACAATGGAATGACAATGCAAGACATAAATGACTTGATTGTTGCTTGGAAATTACATGATGTAGTTTTTCATAACAAAGTTTATTTAATACACTCTATAATATCAAAAAAGCTAGGCTACTTAGGTAACACATTTATGTTTCCAGAAAGGCTTGAAAAGGATGTATTTGAAGTTGTTTTTCATGCAGTTAGGTGTTCCAGATTAAATCCTGTAAAAAGAGGTATGGTATGTAATACAAAAGATAATGGGGGGTGGTAATTTTCTGGGTACATTGCATTTATAGTGGGTACTGAATATTACAAAAAAATAGAAACTATGAAAATTAAGATATTAATGTAATAACTATAAAGTGCAACATATGAACACTTTTTTCAAATTGATACACTCTAGGAAGCATAAGAGACATGAAAAATTGAAGCCGAATTTGTTGAGTATATAAATAAATTAAAAGAATAGAAAAGTCATGCAGTACAAGTGACAAAAATAAATGTTTGTGTGAAGACACGTATATGTGGCAGCATTAATTATTGTCAGAGAATAGAAAATAAAATTAAAGAAGTTATAAGTAAAAAGAAAACTATTTTGGTATATTAAGGAATATGAAGATATTATGTGGAGACTGATAATTGGTAAACTTCCAGAAAAGTCATTAATGAAGTAAAAGCAGTTATCTGAAAGGTTATGTTATATTTGTAAATAAAGAAGAAACAGATGAGTGTTTTTTTTTTTTTTTTGAATGTGAAAGAGTGAAAAAAAAAAAACTCTGAACCAGAATGGGAAATAAATGGCATAGTGAATAAAATGAGTTTATATGTTTTCATAAAGGAGTTAAAAAAGTGGGCTAGAATGGAAAAATAATTGTTTGCATGTATTTAACATATTTGGTTGGCTATATACAATGACATTTTATAGACTAAAAACAATTATATGAATATGAAATAGAAAGCCAGAATGTGGTTATGGATGAAAAGGTACAGAGGATAAGAATATTTATTTATTTGTTTATTGTCATTTGCTGACCGGGAAAATCCACTGGGTCAAAACCAATTTTCAGTGGAGGCCCAGGGAGAAAAGCTCCACAAACACTTTACAATAGCAAGAAGCATACACGGACATTACAATAAAAATAATGACATATGATGTCGTTATTCTTCTTTCAGCTTTTCCCAGTTAGGGGTTGCCACAGCAGAACTCCAGTCCACTAATGATTGGCAGTAGGTTTTTACAGTGGCAAGGTGCCAGCTCAACGCCCAACCTTCAATGAAGGCACACCCATTCATGCATGTCTTTCGAATGCCACTCGACCGCGGGGAGGACATGCAGACTCCACTGATAATCACAATAATACAGACATTTACAATATAATAAAAGGTCATTAATTATTGTAATAGTCACAGTGCAGACATTATATATAAAAAAAAAGCATAAAGGTGGAAGTGAAATCAGCAAGAGGCAAAAATAGATTTATTTCCTAGCTGATTAGAATTGTATTTGAAATTGTAGTAGAATTATTGTGTTGAGAGAGGTATGGATTGAAATTGCTTGTACAAAAACAGGTGGAATTATTTTTTATAATTTTTTTTAGAGCAGATTTAAAGGCTTTTAGTGAGTCAAGTTGAGTGATATGTGACGGAATGGCATTCCATAGCCTGGCAATGCTGTAGGAGTACAGACACTCACCAGCTCTTTTATTAGGTTTGGATACATTTAAGAGATGTTTATTAGTGGATCTAAGCGAGTGAGTGGGAGTATATGGTTGAAGTATGGAATGGAGTGCAGGGCAGTTACTTGGTTTAAATAGTAAGTTGTGGGCTATAGTAAGTTGTGTGTAGTGTAGGTGGTGGTAGAATTCAAGCCAATTAAGTTGAGAACTAGCTTGACAATGATGTGTGCAGTTTGACAGGTCAGAGGCAAATTTAGCTATTTTATAATAACATGCTTGATGCTTATTAAAAAGGGTTGAGTGGAGGCTGGTGAATAAACGACTTCCATAGAGAAGCGAAGGAATGAGTAGAGTGTTGGCCAGTTTTAGTTTGGTGTTTGTGTCAAGATAAAGTTCATGATGTTAAAGTTTCCCTAGTTTAAAGTGGGTTTTCATTATTGTGTTAAGAATGTGTTGTTCAAATGTGAGCCGATTGTCAATAGTTATACCTAGTAGTTTTGATGTGTTTACTAGTTCAATTTCTGCGTTGTTATGTGAGAATATTTTAAATTCTATGTTTGGTGGTTTTGTAGAGAAGAGCAGGAGTTTGGATTTTTTAGGGTTCAACGGAAGATGAAAATCATTTAACTAGGATTCAATGGATGAAAAAGAGTTTTGTGTGAGTTTAAGGAGGTCAGACAAGTTATTGGAGGAGAAGATAACGGTAGAATCCTCAGAATATTGAATGAGTTTACTTTGTAATGAAACTTTATAAAAGTGTTAAAAAGTAGGGGCCCTAGAATAGATCCCTGTGGGATGCCTATATTATTGGACTGGAATTCTGACTGTTCATTGAGCCATTTGACTGATTGTTCTCTGTTTATTGAGTAGGAGGAGAACCATGTTAGAGTGTTAGAGGAGCAGCCCAACATTCCTATTTGTTTTAACAGTAAAGGATGAGACACAGTGTTGAAAGCCTTTGATAGATCTAACAGGATTACTGATGTAGCTAGGCCTGCATCTAGGGCTTTGTTAACTGTGTCAATAAAGGACAGTAGGACTGTAATGGTACTGTGTGCTGGACGGAAACCATGCTGGGTTGGGGCAGTGTTGGTGAGGTATTTAAGAAACTGAGCACATATGCATTTTTCTAGTATTTTTGATAGAGGGGAGAGAATAGAGATAGGGTGATAATTAGGAAGTTCATTGGAGTTTCCACCTTTATGTAATGGGGTTATGATAGATTTTTTTCCATATATTTAGGAAATTTGATTCTGAGATGGAACGATTTATAAGAATGCTGACTGGGTAGACAATTGATTTGGCAGCAAGTTGTAGATATTCACGTGGAAGGTTATCAGCAGATAGGGAGCAGGGTTTTAGTTTGGATAACAGCCTAAGTATTAGGGATGTGGGTACTGGTTGTATAGTGAAAATGAAGAGTGGTTGTGTATAGTGAAATGAGGAGTGGTTGTGTTAGTACTAGAAGAGTTTCTTGGGAGCGATGAGACAGGGATGTTGTTGCATGGATTATGCTATTTGAGTTTTGGGAGTCTAGGTTTTTGGTGTAGGTTTTGAATATAAGGTATTATGAAATTTGTGTTTGATATTGTATATTTTTACAAATGCAAAAAGGGAAAAGGAATGCTGAAAATTAATTTTATTTTAATTAGGGGAGTGTGTTTTTACATTTTGTATGATGGTGTTTTGACTGTTTAAAGTATGGTATTTTTATTGTTTAAAGTAAAGAACCATTACTCTTATTTGGTAGGTACTGTGGGATTTTTTTTTATCCATCCTGCTACCACCAACTTGGGCAGATGGCTGAACCACTATCAACTCAAGCAAGATGGGACCACTGTTTAATTTCTCAGTCTACTTTTAGCACCATCACATAATGAAAAAAAAAATTAAGAAAAATGTCATAAATTTATATAATAATAGGAATCTGAGACTTGTCTTAAATACACAGCTAGTAATGTATCCATTGCATTGTATCATGATAACACATTGATGATGTCTCAGGACAAGTATATTAAACTCAAAAAGAGATAAAAAAATAAACTGCAATGTACCATGCAACTACACTGAAGAAAAAAGGAGTAATAAACATAAAACTGCTTGTTTTTCTTCCGAACCTCAACAGAAAAGGGGGTGGACAAGAATTAATAACACATACAAAATCCACATAGAATGCACTTGACAATTTTTTTTTCTGGCCAAAGAACAGATTAATCTGTTATGACAAGAAGTTAAAAGGACTAAGACAAAGCTAATGATGAATATATTTAGGTTTCAGGACTGGAGAAGAAAAGATACAGCTATAAGTCAAGGATATATAAGTAGGTAGGGTTGGGTGAGGGACAGAAAAAGCAATGAGATAGTAAACCATCTTTGAAGTTGTGTGGTTAAACAGTTCCCAGTCTTGGCCTAACAGTCAGGAGAATGACAACAGAGTTGGAGCTATTTCTCAATTTCATAAAGTGAAAAAAAAGAAATAAAAATGCTATTACACTGATGCAACCACAATCAATGGACTGGAGAAACTTTAATAGCAAAATCCACCAAGCACTTGCACCCTGTAACCTCAGGGCTTCATCAAAGTAATTTAACTACATCAAATCCATCTTTAAATACTTAAAATAACATAACATGATAAACTGATTAATTATGTAATTCCTTCTATATAACATAACTTAGACAACAAGCGTTAAAAACTGTCTCATAGACAATTATGTTTATAAAACTCCCAATAGTCAATACTTTTAGCTCATTTTTTACATGTGGTAAAACCACTAGAAAACTAAAAGAAAGAATTTTGGAACATATTAGGGACATTAACCGGAAAAAGAATGAGAGTGCACTTTATAACCACTCTGTGAGGTGTGACAGTTTCAAAAAGTTTTTACTTTTTATTGTTGATAGAGTGACATATTATGGAAGAGGTGGTGACTTGAAAACTTATTTGGAAAAGTTAGAATTAGATTGGCAGTTTAGGACCAATGTTACAACTCGCCCAGGTATTAATGACAGTGCTTCTTTAAGTTATGTGTTGAAATTAAAGGCAGCGCAGATTTGATTTGTTTTTACTGAGTGTCAGGGACATAATATATTTAATGAAAGTTTATTTTAATTTTCCATGACTGTTATGTTCTTTTTTAAAAAATGAGCTAAAAATATTTTTATTTCTTTTATTTTTCATTTTATGTTATTATTTTCACTTTTTTGGGCCACTTTTGTTATTTATTTATCTATTTCTCAATTTCATTATAAACTTTCTGCAAAATAAGTGACACAATATCTTGTTATCTTTTTTTTACTCCTGGGTTTAAAGTGCAAACTCTGGGGTGTACAACATGGGTACACCATATAAAGGGCAGCAAGTCTGTGTCAAAGGAAAGAGGAACACATGGTTACTTTGTTTATTTATTTATTTATTTGCAGTTGTTTAACCAGGATAGTCCATTGGGCCTAAAGAACCCGTTTTCAATGGAGTCCTGGGGAGCAAAGCTCCACATACAGATTATACAAAGATTAAGTTCCACACATAGATCACATGAAGATTACAGAGATTAACATTGTACAATTTCTGGTTATAAGACAGATCAAACATATTTCAATCAAAAGTAATAAATGCAAAAATATTAAAAATAGAATGTGCTTGTTTTTTTTTTTCTCTCTCCTAGTGGGATTAAGGATAGGTAGTTAGATGCAGTAGGCTAAGAGATTGCTAGGTACAAGTAAGGAGTTGTATACTACAAGCAAGCATGAATTTGCTATCTGGGATTTGTGAGAAGGGGAAGAGAAAAAAAGAGCTGAGAGTAGGTTATGAGGGATGGGAGCAGCAGCATTCCCTTGTGGATGTTAGATGAGAGTGAAGTGATTTTTTTAAAGTATGGGAGGCTAGCAATTGTACGAATGGAGGGGGGGAGGGAGTTCCATAGGCATGCTAGTGAGAAAGACAGGAGGTTTTGTCCTGGAGGGTGGAGGGGTCTGTAAACCTCAATAAGGTTTTGATTGTTTGATCTTAGAAGTCTTTGGGTGTGCTGCATTTTAAAGGTAGTTGAGAGGGAGGGACAGAGGTATGGCTGGAATATGAGTTTATGAGCATAGGTGAGCTGAGTATAGGAGAGGTAGTTGGGAAGTTCTAGCCAGTTGAGTTTGTGGAGAGGTTCACAGTGATAGGTTGATGATTTGTTGCTGGTGGTGAATCTGGCTATTTTATTGTAGCAAGAGTACAGTTTGTTTTTGAGAGATGATTGTAGGTTTGTTAGAAGAGGGGCACCATAGAGAAGGGAGCGAAGGAGAAATGTGGTAGAGAGAGTAAGTTTTATAGTTGAGGTGAGGAACCGATTGTGTCAGTAGAGCATGCCAAGTTTTTGGTGTTTTTTTATGTTTAGTAGTAGATGGGAGTTGAATTTCAGCTTTTCATCGATTTGGACTCCTAGTAGTTTGGTTTCAGATACCAGCTCAAGAGGTGTGTTATTTTGGCTGGTGATGGAGAATAAATTTCTATCTAAGTTATTAGTTTTAGAGGGAGTAAGCAGCATTGAGTGCTAGATGGTTGTCTTTCATCCACTGTTCTGTGGAGGAGAAGGCATCTTGAGTAAGCTTTAAAAGAGTTGGGATGGATGTGGCAGCACAGATAATTGTGGAATCATCTGCATATTGAATAATGTTTGCAAGAGGGATAGAGTGGAAAAAGTTATTAATGAAAATATTGAAGAGGAGGGGACCCAATATAGAACCTTGTGGGACACCTGTGGGGGTGTTGAGAAAGGAGGAGGTGGCTTTCTTCCACTTGACAGCATGTTGCCTATTGGAGAGATCGCAGGTAAACCAAGTAAGAGATGATGATGAAAGGTTTAGGTTAGATAGCTTAGTGAGAAGTAAGTTATGAGAGAAAGTATCAAAGGCCTTAGAGAGATCGAGTAGGATGGTAGATACAGTGAGGCCAGAATCTCTAGCTTTATTCACAGTTTCTAGGAAGGATAGGAGGGCTGTCATAGTGCTATGATGGGGTCTGAATCCATGCTGGGTAGGAGTTAATAGGTTGTTGTCTAAGAGATGGGGAAGGAGTTGAAGATGGATACATTTCTCTAGGACTTTTGAAATGGGAGAGAGGATGGCGATGGGACAGAAGTTGGTAATATTAGTATTAGTTCCACCTTTATGCAGAGGAATGATGTAAGCTTTTTTCCAGATTTGAGGAACAATACCTTCTTGGATAGAACGGTTGATTAGGATACTGATAGGGAGGGCAATGGCTTCGGCAGTGATGCTGAGGAAGTATGTGGGAATGTTATCAGGGGCATTGGTGCATGGTTATAGTTTCTGTAGGAGTTTTTTATGGTAGAAGTAGGAATAGGTTTAATGTGGAAAGGTGGGGGGTTGAGAGGGTGGGGGATGAGTGAAAGAAGATGGAGGGGAAGATGGGTGAGGAGAAGTGGAGGAAGTAGGTGGATTGATATTTGAAAAAGAGGAGGTAAGTTTGGAAATAGAATCTATGAAAAAAGAGTTGAATTGGGTGGCAAGATCAGTGTCTTGTACATTTGGGCAAGGTATTGGGTTTTCTGTAGTACCAGGTTTTAAGAGGGCAGTTATACCTCTCCAGAACCTTTGTGGGTTGGTTTTGTGGTTGCTTTGAAGTCGGGAGAAGTAGTTTCGACGGTCTGCAGAGATAAGCTTTTTAACTAAGTTACAAAGAGTTTTGTATTCATTGAGGGTAGATTTGGATTTGTTCCTCTGGTATTGTGTCTAGGCTTTGTCTCTAAGTCGCATGTTGGTTAGCGTGTTTTTTGTTAACCAGGGGGTGGATTTCCTTTTTATTCTTTTGGTTATTAAGGGAGCGTGAGTATCTAGAAGATTTATGAAGGTAGTATTAAAGTGAGTATTTGCATTTTCAAGGGGTAGAGTTTTTAAAGGGTACCAGTTAAGTGATTTTAGGGAGTCAGAGAAAGCTTCTGGGTTAAAGTTTCTATGGCATCGGGGAGTGATGTAGTTATGAGTAACTTGTAAGGGAGAAGGAAGACATCTAGTGAAGATGGGAAGGTGGTCACTGAGGGAGTCAGGAAGAGTTCCACTATTGGGGTAATAGTGAGGGTGGGAGACTAGAATCCAGTCTAAGATGTTGCCACTAGTGAGATCTTTGCATGGCGTAGTTATGGAGTTGATGAGTTGAGAGCAGTTATGTAGGTTGATGTTGAGGGAGTGAGTAGGGGATACAATGGAGGACCAGTTAATGTTGGTGTCTCCCATGATTATAGTTTCATTACAGATGTTAGTTGAAAGCCAGGAGAGGATCTCTTCGAGTATTGAGATATTGTCTCCAGGGGGTATGTAAAGGGAGGCTATGTATATATATTTGTGTTTGTTTAACTGAAGATGAGCAAGTATTAATTCTGCATTAGCGAACTGGGGAATGAATTTATTATAAGGTGTTATGCATAGGGAGGATGAGTAGAGTAGAGTTACTCCACCACCCTTTTTATGGGTTCTGTCTGTTCTGATGATAGAGTAATTGGGTGGCACTATCTCTTCATTTTTATATGAGGTTTTAGCCAGGTTTCAGAAATGGTTGGATGTCTGGTTTGTTATGGAGTAGCCAGGCATGTAGATTTGGAATTTTGTTAGTTAAGCTTTGTGCATTAAGAGATGCAAATAGGATGGATTTAGACATTGAGGAAGAGGGGTTTGGGCCTGGGTTGGGGTGTAAATCGCCAGATAAAAGTATGGAAGCTAGAAGTTGAGTTATAGCAGAGGTATTTGGATTGTTTTGATTGGGAGGTGTGAGTTGAAAGATTAGTGGAGGATATGGAGGGGAGAGTGGGTGTTGAGGTTTTATGAGGAGGGATTAGTTTGTAATGAAAATATAGGTTGTGGTTGATGGGATATAGTTCAGGAGAGATGGAGTTGTAATAGTAGGTTTGTGATGTGTGGTGTGGGTAGGTTGTGTGTAGGAGTGGGGTGTGGGTGATGAGATTAGGCTCGGTAAGATAGTAGATGTAGGAAGGGTTGAAAAGGAGTAGTAGTTGAACTGAGAGGGATGAATATTTTACAAACATGTTGGGGTTTTGATAGGCAATGTAAGTGTTGAGTAAGGAGGAAAGAGAAATGTGATGTAGGTGTGTTATGTATGGGGGCAGTGATAGGAAGATGACGGTGTGTTTAGTAGTTGGAGAGGAAGTAGGAGTGGCTATGAGGGTGTGTTTAGTGGTTGGAGAGGAAGTAGGAGTGGCTATGAGGGTATAAATCCAGAGGTAGTGGGGGTGGGTGGAAATTGGGGGTAGGGTAGGGGAGCGTAGTGAGCCCGCAGGGCGAACGGAGCAGGGAAGACCAAAAGGAGAGAGATCAACAGCAAAAAAGTATCAGCTACTACTGCTGATGATATAGAAAGGTTAGCAGGTATGGAGAGAGATCAACAGCAAAAAAGTATCAGCTACTACTGCTGATGATATAGAAAGGTTAGCAGGTATGGTAAATGTAGACCCAGAAAAGGATGAGTACTTTGTAGGGATGTAAGAGGTGTTATGAGTCGAGTAGTTAATGTTGTACAGGGGCTGAAAAAAACAGATTGTAGACAGAGAGAGAAAAAAAATAGAATACAGGCTCTTAAGTTAAGGAGTCAGGTTAATAGGAGGGAAGCCAGGTAACATTACAGTTGCACCGGCATTAGGTTAGTGTGTGCTGCCACCTAGTGGTGAGAATGAAGAAAGCAGGCAGCAATGGTGAGCAGATCACTTACAACTTTCGCTGTGAAAGTATCTGGGACTAAGGTGACTTGGGGGGAGAGAGTATGTCCGTGTGGTCCACGGTAGGCTGCTGAATCACTTACAAGGGAGGTTAGACAAAAGTAAATGTATTACTAAGTAGGTAGTACAGACACAGTAGATGGTTTAAGGCTACCTACATTCAATAGTAAACTTTAAGGGCAGTCTTCAGGGGTTCTATGAGTCAATCTAGCAGACCAAAAGGAGAGAGATCAACAGCGAAAAAGTATCAGCTACTACTGCTGATGATATAGAAAGGTTAGCAGGTATGGTAAATGTAGACCCAGAAAAGGACGAGTACTTTGTAGGGACGTAAGAGGTGTTATGAGTCGAATATCTAATGTTGCACAGGGGGTGAAAAAAAACAGATTGCAGACAGAGAGAGAAAAAAATAGAATACAGGCTCTTAAGTTAAGGAGTCAGGTTAATAGGAGGGAAGCCAGGTAACATTACAGTTGCACCGGCATTAGGTTAGTGGGTGCTGCCATCTAGTGGTGAGAATGAAGAAAGCAGGCAGTAATGGTGAGCAGATCACTTACAACTTTCGCTGTGAAAGTATCTGGGACTAAGGTGACTTGGGGGGAGAGAGTATGTCCGTGTGGTCCACGGTAGGCTGCTGAATCACTTATAAGGGAGGTTAGACAAAAGTAAATGTATTACTAAGTAGGTAGTACAGACACAGTAGATGGTTTAAGGCTACCTACATTCAATAGTAAACTTTAAGGGCAGTCTTCAGGGGTTCTATGAGTCAATCTAGCAGACCAAAAGGAGAGAGATCAACAGCGAAAAAGCATCAGCTACTACTGCTGATGATATAGAAAGGTTAGCAGGTATGGCGAGAGATCAACAGCAAAAAAGTATCAGCTACTACTGCTGATTATATAGAAAGGTTAGCAGGTATGGTAAATGTAGACCCAGAAAAGGACGAGTACTTTGTAGGGATGTAAGAGGTGTTATGAGTCGAATAGTTAATGTTGTACAGGGGGTGAAAAAAACAGATTGTAGACAGAGAGTGAAAAAAATAGAATACAGGCTCTTAAGTTAAGGAGTCAGGTTAATAGGAGGGTAGCCAGGTAACATTACAGTTGCACCGGCACTAGGTTAGTGGGTGCTGCCAACTAGTGGTGAGAATGAAGAAAGCAGGCAGCAATGGTGAGCAGATCACTTACAACTTTCGCTGTGAAAGTATCTGGGACTAAGGTGACTTGGGGGGAGGCAGTATGTCCATGTGGTCCACGGTAGGCTGCTGGATCACTTACAAGGGAGGTTAGACAAAAGTAAATGTATTACTAAGTAGGTAGTACAGACACAGTAGATGGTTTAAGGCTACCTACATTCAATAGTAAACTTTAAGGGTAGTCTTCAGGGGTTCTATGAGTCAATCTAGCAGACCAAAAGGAGAGAGATCAACAGCAAAAAATTATCAGCTTCTACTGCTGATGATATAGAAAGGTTAGCAGGTAGGGTAAATGTAGACCCAGAAAAGGAAGAGTACTTTGTAGGGATGTAAGAGGTGTTATGAGTCGAATAGTTAATGTTGTACAGGGGGTGAAAAAAACAGATTGTAGACAGAGAGAGAAAAAAAATAGAATGCAGGCTCTTAAGTTAAGGAGTCAGGTTAATAGTAGGGAAGCCAGGTAACATTACAGTTGCACCAGCATTAGGTTAGTGGGTGCTGCCTCCTAGTGGTGAGAATGAAGAAAGCAGGCAGCAATGGTGAGCAGATCACTTTCAACTTTCGCTGTGAAAGTATCTGGGACTAAGGTGACTTGGGGGGAGAGAGTATGTCCGTGTGGTCCACGGTAGGCTGCTGAATCACTTACAAGGGAGGTTAGACAAAAGTAAATGTATTACTAAGTAGGTAGTACAGACACAGTAGATGGTTTAAGGCTACCTACATTCAATAGTAAACTTTAATGGCAGTCTTCAGGGGTTCTATGAGTCAATCTAGCAGACCAAAAGGAGAGAGATCAACAGCGGAAAAGTATCAGCTACTACTGCTGATGATATAGAAAGGTTAGCAGGTATGGTAAATGTAGACCCAGAAAAGGACGAGTACTTTGTAGGGATGTAAGAGGTGTTATGAGTCGAATAGCTAATGCTGTACAGGGGGTGAAAAAAACAGATTGTAGACAGAGAGAGAAAAAAAATAGAATACAGGCTCGTAAGTTTGTCAGGTTAATAGGAGGGAAGCCAGGTAACATTACAGTTGCACCGGCATTAGGTTAGTGTGTGCTGCCACCTAGTGGTTAGAATGAAGAAAGCAGGCAGCAATGGTGAGCAGATCACTTACAACTTTCGCTGTGAAAGTATCTGGGACTAAGGTGACTTGGGGGGAGAGAGTATGTCCGTGTGGTCCACGGTAGGCTGCTGAATCACTTACAAGGGAGGTTAGACAAAAGTAAATGTATTACTAAGTAGGTAGTACAGACACAGTAGATGGTTTAAGGCTACCTACATTCAATAGTAAACTTTAAGGGCAGTCTTCAGGGGTTCTATGAGTCAATCTAGCAGACCAAAAGGAGAGAGATCAACAGCGAAAAAGTATCAGCTACTACTGCTGATTATATAGAAAGGTTAGCAGGTATGGAGAGAGATCAACAGCAAAAAAGTATCAGCTACTACTGCTGATGATATAGAAAGGTTAGCAGGTATGGTAAATGTAGACCCAGAAAAGGACGAGTACTTTGTAGGGATGTAAGAGGTGTTATGAGTCGAGTAGTTAATGTTGTACAGGGGGTGAAAAAAACAGATTGTAGACAGAGAGAGAAAAAAAGTAGAATACAGGCTCTTAAGTTAAGGAGTCAGGTTAATAGGAGGGAAGCCAGGTAACATTACAGTTGCACCGGCATTAGGTTAGTGGGTGCTGCCATCTAGTGGTGAGAATGAAGAAAGCAGGCAGCAATGGTGAGCAGATCACTTACAACTTTCACTGTGAAAGTATCTGGGACTAAGGTGACTTGGGGGGAGAGAGTATGTCCGTGTGGTCCACGGTAGGCTGCTGAATCACTTACAAGGGAGGTTAGACAAAAGTAAATGTATTACTAAGTAGGTAGTACAGACACAGTAGATGGTTTAAGGCTACCTACATTCAATAGTAAACTTTAAGGGCAGTCCTTCAGTGCTTCTATGAGTCAATCTAGCAATCTAGCAGGCACGTTATCTTAGGTGATTTACACTGAAATATTATATTATGTAAGTTTTTAAAGGGATTAATGTATTAAGCTGTTTATGAGCTGCTTTCTGTGTCAAGGGTACAGGGTTTGATTCCTTCCAAGTCACTTTCCTTCTATTTAACTCTCAGTAAGTCACTTAACCAGACAGTGATCCTGGGCTATCCCTGAAAAAAGATAACTGTGTCCCCTGGGCTCACCTAGTCAACAAGTATTAAAAACATTGACTTTGTATCTAAGTATTGGGGAGATTTTAATAGGTATTATTCGGGTTTATTATTTGCACTCATTAGACTGAGTAATAATTTACTTATAAAGTAAACAACTCAGCAGACTAAAAACTGGAATTTATATGTAGATCGATTGATAGATAGACAGACAAATGGATAGATAGGCAGATATATAGATATTGTGCAAGCAAAGTGGTTGTATTTTAGCACAGATATGTTTTGGAACAGCAATCTCTGTTTCAGTCATCTTCAAGATGAGAACAAGGAACACCAAGACATTTAAGCAGAAATAAGTCCTCCAACAAGAAATTGAGGGGCCAAGGAAAAACTTTCATTAGAAGTTAAGAGTAGGCCTCGGTTTGATTCATAAAAATACCCCACAGCAAGTTGCAGCTTACAGCTGGCAGACCAGACCAGACAAGTTTCATGTGATATTGCACCTGACTTCATAATTGGTCTGGTGCCCCTTGTTCTCTCAAAATACCTCAATCTAGTTCACATAAATACCTCACAGCAAGCTGCAGGGTACAGGTGAGGAACCAGATAAAGTTTTTATGCATAACACCTATCTGAACAGAGTTGCCACTGGGATACTGACCCTGATTGCATAGTTGGTCTAAGCAGCTCTTCAGATAATTCATAATATAATAGGAGCACATAAAACAGATGTAGGTACTCAAAAAGTGCCCCTGTCTTCTATTACTACATATAACATTACCCTGCAACTGTTATGAGCACAGGCATAGACTGTCTGGCAGATTGGTTTAAGCATTATTTCCCTGTTAGAAAACCTCATAGTGACATCCATTTTCCTTATATTTGCAAAGACATGGAATTTTTCAAGCATCTGCTATCTTGAAGCTGACATTTCTCTGCCAGTAGAGTTATAATCACATGACAGTGGTGTTCACATGCTGTGTAATGCGCTTTGGAATGGAACGGCAATGAGCAGTAAGTTGAGAGATTATGACTGTTACTAGGGTTTTGTAGGCATGTTTTATTTTCTTACTGTTATTATCCTGGTAAACTAGTGCCTTATAACTTACATATATCTTTTCCATTGTGTGTGGGCTCCACAGTGCACATGTGCACAATGATTGGTTACCCCTCCATTGATTAGTAGCCTGCCTCACTCCCCTTCCTCTCCATTTCTGTCCACCATCAGTGGTTTTACTTACATACATTTCTCCAACATACCAATCAATACGTTATCACAATTAACTCCCCACCTTCCTCCAGTTCCACCAGTCCTTCCATAACCCACCTATTGGATGTTCACTGTGCTCATTTTGAACTTATACTGAATTAAAACCTGGATAACACACTAAGTAACAGAAGACCTGCTATATTTTCTTCTGCTTA
Source organism: Protopterus annectens (assembly GCF_019279795.1). NCBI lineage: Eukaryota > Metazoa > Chordata > Ceratodontiformes > Protopteridae > Protopterus > Protopterus annectens. The sequence goes on along the minus strand of NC_056726.1, from coordinate 408,144,914 downwards.
CACAATTTTCTAGGGACGTATTTGATGGCTCATACATCCAGCTGCACTGATTTGTTGTATCCTGATAAATAATAATGCCTCAGAATTCCAATAACTCACTGACCCATTGTTGAAACCCCAAATAACTCAAACACAGAACAAGTGAATCACAATAATCCTTCTTGAAATCAGATATTATTACCCAGGAATCTCTCCAAGCATCCATTGCACTAAAAACCCATTAATTCCATCCACTCCCTATACAGTTTATCCATATTAGTCAGCATGGGAAGACATGGTCAACAGACCACATTGCTTTACCAAAGATGGGCTGCAGCTGTCCCCCATCAGTTTTCAGATACTGGTTAAAGTTTAATTCCAAAAAGACAAAACTATCATAGGTTCATAGGTTCATAGGTAGGTACTAGGCTATCGGCCCTGGGGCCTATATAAGCCTAGCCAAAAAGGTTCCCTGGCTTTCGCCACCCAAGAAAATTATTTTCCTGTGCCCCTGTCAAGCAGTGCTGCAGAAGTGTCCCCCGGAGTGAATTTTCTATTTCCCATCCAGTCGTCAAGATTTTTCTTAAAGAGGGCCAATGAGGAGCTTTGCTTGACATGAATGGGTAGTTTGTTCCAGAATATGGGAAGTCTCTGGGACAGGAATCTTTCCCTCCAGCACGTTCTGTTTATTGTGGTGACAAGGTTTAGGTCCCTGGAGCATGTGGTTCAGAGAAATTGGGATTTCTTTAAGTGTAGCATGTCCAACAGCTCTGGGTTTGACATAGCTTCGTTTGTTAAGCAGAGATCACCTCTGAGTAGGTGATATGCAATGGAGTAGAGCTGGAGTTTTTTGAGACGGTCTGCATATGGCATCTGGTTGAGGTTGGTAATCCTCTTAGTGAGGTATTTCTGTGGCCTTTCCAATTGTTCTAGGTGTCTTGTGAGCCAAACAGGGCATTGTACTCTATAATGGGTCTGATGAGGGATGAGTAGAGAGGAACAATGACCTCCTTTTTTCTAGAAGAGAACCCTTTTGTGATGAGGTGTGCCATGTAGAAGGATTTCCTGACTACTGTGGCAATGTGGTTATCAAAGGAGAGACTACTGTCCACCTGTGTCCCGAGGTCTCTTATCACACTTTCAGTGCTTAGTGAGCTGCCACCTATGTGGTAGTTCATGGGTACCGAGTTTTTCCCAAAGGGGATGACAATGCACTTCTTGGCATTGAGCTTGAGGCCATGACTTTGACACCAAGCATCTATCTCTGTGAGGCCCATTTGTAGAATGCCTACATCATTAGGTGATACTATTATGGCTCCCAGTTTGCAGTCATCTTCAAAATTTGTTAGCCAAAGACCTTCTGTGTTGGCCTGCACTTCAGAGAAGTAGATGCCGAACAGGAGTGGACCCAGGACCAAACCCTGTGGTACTCCACTCGTCACTGGTCTAAAGTTAGACTTGGAGTCGGCTACTTTTACTGTGTGGGTTCTGTCAGTGAGACAGTTGGCTACCCATCTTGTGACATAGGGATTTATGCCCAGTTTAGTGAGTTTATCTTTAATTCCAGAGTGGGGGATGGTATTGAAAGCTGTGTGCACTACCTTGCCCTCATCTACGGCTCTAGTGACTGCTTCAAAGAAGTCAATCAGGTTTAGTAGACATGATCTAACCTTTTTCAAACCCAAACTGAGTGGGTTCCAGGGTTTGGAGGTTACCTATGTGTTTGTTTATAAGCTCCAAGATGATATGTTCCATCGCCTTGCAGGCCAGGCTCATCAGGCTAATGGGGCGGTAGTTTCTGGGGTCCGTGGTGGCATCCCCTTTGTGAGTGGGATAACCATCACTGTGCACCATTCAGTAGGCACTTAGCCTGAGGCTATAATTGAACATGGTACTTAGGTGGGGTGCCAGTTCCTTCTGTAGTTCATGCAGTATGCAGCCTGGGATGTTGTCTGGTTCCAGGAATGCTGTGCTCTTGGCTTTGGAGAGTGCAGTCTTTACTTGTTCATCCGTGATTACAGGGGCTCTGCATTCTTCCGGTATTAAGATGGACCCTTTGGTGGGTGAGAGGGGCCCATCTTAATACCAGAAGAATGCAAAACCCCTGTAGTCATGGATGAACAAGTAAAGACCACACTCTCCAAAATAAAAAAGTGTTACCGCTCAATGCTAGGAGCTTAAACAAAATATTCCATATCCTTCAAGTCTTTCTCACTCTAGAGAATGCAGATATCTGTAGCATGACAAGACTTGGCTTAAAGCCATAGAAAATAATCCAGCAATGCAAAGCTACAGTGCCTTCCATAAATGCAAACCAACAACAACACAGACTGGGACCAAAGATGGTGGTGTCTCAATGTACAATAGCAACAAACGTACCTACAAGTTGGTTAAACAGAATGATACCATGAATCTCATTCACCATAGATTAGGTCCCTTGTCATATCATAGCTAGCTACAAGTCACCATCTATGGGACTATAGTCTCATGACTCTTACCTAAACCTAGAAGAGGTACCATCATCCAATAAAACGCTATATTCATGGGTGACTTTAACTACCTCTCTATAGACTGGGAAACTTACATCGCCTCAGTCTCTCAGGCACAATGCTTCCAGAACTGTATTAACACAAATACCCTGGAACACATAGTGGACACTCCAACCAGAGGATCAAACAATTCTCAGAAGCCCTAAAATCCTGTGACTGGGCTTCCATAAAAACCCTTCCCCTGAATAATGCAGTAGAATACTTTAATGCCAAATTCCTAGAGATTTTAAACCAACTAGCCCCACTAAAAACTATAAGATTACGAAGTAACCCTGCCCCTAGTTAAACAAAGCCACAAAAATCTTACTCAAGACTAGAGAAAAAGCTTGGATAACTTGGCAAAAATACAAAACTCCTGTAACAAGGCAAAGCTTTGCTGAGCTCAGAAATAAAGCAAAAAAGTAGGTTAGGTTGGACAAGAAACACTACTATATTTCCCTACAAAGTAAACATAACAACAACCCACAGAAATTCTGGGCTGCAATGAACAACATCCTCCAGCCTGGTAAAGCCACCACACCACCCCCAGATATCACAGGTACTGATCCACACATAGCCTCTAGTTTTAATAACTACTTTACCCCTTCATTACTGAACCTGGTAAGTGCTATATCACCCATAACCCAACATCAACCCTTAAACTACCAGACTAACTCCACCCCCTTCACTTTTAACCCAGTTCCAACTACAACCATTCAAAATCTCTTAGCTAAACTCAAACCTACCACCCTAGCTGCCGACAGTCTCACAGCTCAATATCTCCAAATTGCATCCAAGGCCATCACCTACCCCGTCTCCCTACTCATTAACAGATCTATCTCCTTGCATTCCATTCCTTCATTATGGAAAACCTCATATATCATCCCTCTCCACAAGGGAGGTTCATCTACTGACCTCTCCAACTACCGTCCCATTGCTATCTTATCACCCCTCTCAAAAATTCTAGAAAAATGTATCCACCACCAAATCCTTACCCATCTGTTAACTAACAACCTTCTAACTAAAACCCAACATGGATTCAGACCTTCCCATAGCACCAACACTGCTCTAACTAACTTCTCCAATAACATAAACTCTCATAGGAACCAAGGGAAGCTGGTTTCTGCCACCTTCTTAGACCTATCCAAGGCATTTGATACAGTTTCCCATAGCAAACTCCTCACCTGCCTAGCAGAACTCAACCTCGATGACTCCACCCTAAAATGGTTTAACTGTTACCTAAACAACCGGTCACAATCTGTCAAATGGAGCAACTCCCTATCCCCCCACTCCCTGTCACATGCAGTGTCCCACAAGGTTCAATCCTTGGTCCCCTTCTCTTCAACATATTTACAAATAATCTCCACCTAGCTACCACTAAAGCCAACATCATCCAGTATGCGGATGACACTACTCTAATCTGCTCAGCACCAAACATCCAATTACTACAAAGTAAAGCCCAGGAATCCTTCACTGAGGTAGAGAACTGGCTAAACACCTACCAACTAATACTAAACCCCCCAAAAAACACAGCTAATACTATTCCACCCAATCAATCACTCCTCCGCCACCTTTACCATCATGTCAACCAATGGCACTCTCCTCACCCCAGTAACTGAGGCCAAACTCTTAGGCATTACTATTGATCAACAACTTAAATTCAACAAGCACGTATCCCAAACTATCTCAAAAGTCCATAAAAAACTTGGTTGCCTATATTGTTGCATACTATTCCTAACCCCCAAAACTAGAACAATAGCCAGAACTCATCTCTTATCAACACTACTATATGCCTCTTCATGCCTCACCAACATTAACAAAACTAACCTGAACAAACTCTCCACATGCTACAATAAAATAGCTAGGTTCACTGCTAATAATAGATCACGTTTGCACCACTGCCAATCCCTAATTAAACTGCACTGGTTAGAATTTCCAAATCTCCTACTCTACCATCAACTGATCATAGCCCATCAAATTCTTTTTCATCCGGGGAAGAGCCCTGCCCTAGCTGACATACTAAACTTTCACAACCCCAAAAGGGAACTACGTTCATGTAACAAAAACCTGATTGAAATCAACCCATGCAATAATAGCACTGGGGAGGCCCTATTCTCTTATGATGTTGCTAAAGTATGGGACACCTTCCCACCTGAACTCAGGCTACAAAGTCACACAAGCACCTTCAAGGGCTTTCTTAATTCACACCTCTATGCTAACCCTCTCTGCAACTTCAAAGACCCCCCCCCTTGAAGACCCACTACTCCATATAAGTGACCCACTGTATGCCTCCATTGCATACACTATATTCTCACCTGATATACTCACCTGATATGTATTTTTTTTTGTTGTAAATATTGCAAATAGGGGTTCTACTCCTGAGTATCTTATTGTTTGAGTATCTTATTGTTTTACAAAATTGTTCTTGTACTTCTTTGTTTCTCTTACCTTGTATACCAGTTTTTTATTGTTATCTAAACCCTGTATGTACTCTCTTAACTTCCTTGAAGCTTTTCTCCCTAGGACTCCACTGAAAATGGGCACTTTGTGTCCAGTTGGATTTATCCTGGTAAAATAATGTTAAAATAAAATAAATAAACAAATAAATAAATATACTAGATCTGGTACTTAGTAGTCAGGTCAGATCACAAAGGCTGTCCTCCTCTGAAGGAAAATTCTATCCAGAAAACTCAGCTAAATCAGTAACAATTAGGAACTATTCTAAAGCAAATTACATCCTAATAAGTGACAGTTTGTCAAAATTCAAGGCTCCCCCTACAAAATTCAAGGCTCCCCCAACCCTGAGACCAAATCAGAATTATTCACAGAATCCCTTTACAAATATGCCAATGGCTACATAGAGACTGCCATACCTACCAGAAGTAAAACCAAATGAAACACTAAAACAAACTCCACTGGCAGATTCCTCACCTAAACAGAGTGTATAATAAATGAAAAAAATCATGGCCAAAATCAGGGAGAGCAACTCCCTTAAAGACAAGTGATTTCTTACACAAATAAACAGGAAACTGAGAGATCTAATTAAGTCCAACAAGGTCAACTATGAGGTCAGGTTAACCTCGCAGGCTATGGACAATCACAAGACCTTCTTCAGCTATGTCCAGAACCTTAAAGGTAACACACAGCCGTGTGCTGAACTGGTGGTGAATGGTACCACCTTCACCAAATCAGGGTGACTGCAAATCTACTGGATGATAAATTCAGATCATATTTCATTCCCCACTCCCCCCTTCCAACTCCTGCAGGTGATATCTCTTCCAACAATTAGAAAGGACCAGGGGCTTGCAGCACTCACTAAAGCCAAAAACAGCACCTCTATGGGTCCTCACAGCATCCCTGGTTGCTACCTAATCAGTCTAAAACATGGCCTCTTAGGCCACTTGATACAGTCTTCAACTACAGCCTCAAAACAGGCTATGTTCCAAGTAAATGGAGGACCACAACTGTCATTCCTTTCCACAAGGGTAGACCATCAATGAAACCAGGAAACTACAAACCCTTTAGTCTAATAAGCCTAATATGCAAAGCAATGGAATGAATTATCATCCTACAGACACTAAACTCATCCCAGTTTGGCATTGTTAAGGGAAGATCATGCCTACTTAACATGGTAGACATCTTTGAGAGGGTCACCAAGGCAATGGATGAGGGTAAAACAGTGCATACTGCATATCTTGACCAGGCTAAGGCATTTGCTATAATACCCCACATAGGAATTGTTGACAAGCTCTCTAAGCTAAGCATAAATTCCTGTATAACTCACTGGATTGCTAACTGACTCAGAGACAGGACCCAAGAAGTCAGGAATGATGAGATTACCTCCACCAAGTGACCAGTCACCAGTGAAGTACCCCAGAGCTCTGTGCTGGACCTGCTTCTGTATGGTATCTACTTCATGGAAGTGAAGGCTAATGTTCAAGGCCTCTAGCTTACCAAGTTCCCAGATGACTGTAAATTGTGAGCCTTTATTCCCCCCAAGACACCAACATCTTGCAAGAGGGTTTAACCCAGACAAATGATGGTGCCAAAGACATGTCCCAAAACTCAATGCCAAACAATGCATCATAATGACCTTTGGGAAACTGATGACCCAAGGTAATTACTCCATGGATAAGATGCCCCTAAGAGTCAACCCACTAGTAAGGGGATCTGGGATATGTAGACAACAATTTGGCCTTTGATCAACATGTAGCTACATTAGTACAAAAATTATTCTTTATTGCCCAACTTCCAGGTGAGGGTATGGCATTTAGGAAAATGAAGTTACAGCACCATACTATGCATTCTTGATCAGATTAATGGAGTACAATGCCCCCTTTGGCATGTACCTAACTAAATACTTGCAACAGCTGGAACACCCACAAAGGTTTCTCATCAAATTCAGGGCATGAATGCCCTATCCTACCTGATTGCCTAAAGACTCTGTCTCTGTATTTAGTCTTCTACAGGCTGCTGAGAGGGGATCTTTGCCTTTCTTAAAGGGCTTCCTCAGACACAACTCTGATGGATGTGTTGCACATGTGCAAGACAAACAGCACCAGCAACACTAGATCCAGGGATCTGAACTTCACTTGTGACATAAACAAAATGTTCTGGAAAGACAAATATGTGTCTCAAAGGATCCTCACATTATGGATTAGGTTCTCCATCCATGTAAAACAGAGTTCTTCCTTGACCCTATTCAAACAAGCCTTGTCAGTTGGATTGGAAATCGTTAATTTACACCCAGTCTGACCCCCATGTCCCTTATGGACAGAGATCATTAATAAGAAAAGTATTAACCTAAGTAACACTTCTCTCCTCTCTCAAATCCCTTAGTTATGGCCTTACCAAAATGCCCTCCCATATAGACATGCATGACACTCAGGATCCAAATTGATTTGGGGTACATGACTCAGCTTGCAAGGACCCTAGTGATCATCAGCCTAGTAACAACCTATGAAACAACAGTTCTCTACAAACATGATCCCAAAGACAGTTGAAACAACTACTTTAAAACTTTTCTACACTGCCTGTTAATAAAATATTCTAATTCACACCTGTTTCCAATTTTACTTCACTCCGCACCTGCGGTTAACCTCTCAGCCCTATATTTCACTCATTTTCTTCTCTCCACAACCCAAATTCATGTCACAGTGCTCCAATTATCACAAGAAGCCCATCAGATGCCATTGTTCATTTCTGATTCATTCTGTTCCTCACATACATAGTAATACATTTTCTTAATTATACTGTGATAATGTCATACACTTCCCTATATCCTGCAATTAAATACTATACCTCCAGTTGTAACTCTACTACACATAATCTCTGTGCACTCTAACATGTCACCCACTCTCATTACAATAGCACTCATCCTATACATCTTACCACAGATTACTGCCATTTCAAACCAACTACTACAATCTATTTTTAAAAACTGATACTGACAGAACTTACATTCATAATCCATTTATACCCCCTCACATCCCAATCCTCCGACAAAACTCCCCTATTGACACCCACTCTCCAAATTGTCTCTCCCACTAGTTCCTGAAAAAACGAACATCTCCTTTGTGCAGCAGAACATATTAATAAAAGTTTTAAATATTATTATGTGGCTAACATCGTTAATCAATATCCTCCTAATTAAAAGCTTTACTAAAACAAACCCAGACCCTCAAAGACATCCTTTTCTTAACCAGTTTAACAGATGATTAAAATAGCATTAGATAAAGGGCTAACTGTACTTTGGGAGAATGAACGCTCCTCAGCAGGGTGGTAAAAAAGGATTTCTATTATATAATCAACGGAGCAGTCCTTCTAATGTATCTTGATCGAACTTGAAAGCACAAAACAGCAAAATAGCGAAATGGCATATAAGCAATTTCTTTTCCTGGGAAAGAAATCGCTTGGCTGCCTCCATATTTTGCCATTTTCATCACTGTAGTGCAATCTTGGAGTTGGTATATTTAAGTAGGGGGGTGTGGGGTGCAGAGCCCCTCACATCGGGAGTGTGGGGGAGCAAAGCCCCCCCCCCCTTATCTAATGTTTTGAAGTTTTTATTTTTATTTTTTTATTTATTTATTTTTTTTGTGGAACAACGATTATTTTCCCTGGGAAAAAAATCACTGAGCCGAGTGTTCGGGATTGTAAGTTTTCGCTTACATGGGGTTTATAAATCAGCGTTTGCTTTGTAAAGCATTCACTGATTTAATATAGACCCAGTAAAAAACAAGTCAGACTCTTCATGGTAACCTATTAAGCTGTCATGGAACAAAAACAGAAAAAAACAAACAGCTGCCATTTATTTGCTGTTTGGCAAGCGTAAAAAAGAAAAAGGAAAAACTTGACTAGGAAAACTAACTGCTATAACAGCTACAATGGCTTGCCATTTGGCTTTCTCATCACTAAGCAAGAAACTGTGAGAGAGACAGAAAGAGAGTACACACCTCAAACCGTCATTGTCTAAACAAGATGTACAAAACTCTTTCTGTAATTGTTGACTGCAATCTTCAGTGATGCATTTTTGACACTGGACAAGGGACAGAACACAAAAATCATGCATGTTCTGCAAAAACAGGGACAATTGAGAGTGGGGGCACACATTGCCTTGTACTGCAGGACATTTTTTTTTTCATTCATTTGATCACAGTCAGACATATGTAGTGTATTCAGTCAAGAAAGTGGTTGTAATTGCTAGGCACATTTGCGTGTGTGTGCGTGCGTGTGCAGATTGTAATTGCTAGGCACATTGACAATTGAGTGTGAGGGCACACATTGCCTTGCACTACAGGAAATTTTTTTTCATTCATTTGATCAGAGTCAGACATATGTGGTGTATTCAGTCAAGAAAGTGGTTGTATTTGCTAGGCACATTTGCGTGTGTGTGCATGCGTGTGCAGATTGTAATTGCTAGGCACGTGTGTGTGTGTGTGTGTGTGTGTGTGTGTGTGTGTGTGTGTGTGTGTGTGTGTGTGTGTGTGTGTGCGCGTGCGTATGTGTATGTCCAGACATTACATATTTAAATAATTCATATTTTGGATGTAAAATATTTTCTCCATCAACAACTGAATATCCTACAGCTAGTCTGAAACATTAAGCAGAGGAATTATTTTACTTCAAAAATATAAAAAAGAATATAATAATTATAAAAATACAAAACAATTTAGCAGATAGCCTATTGTCTAAGTGCAATAATCCCTTAATAAAAGTACCACACAGCAAGCTTCAGGGTACAGCTGAGAGACCAGATACAGACTCTGTCATTGGACCTCTCAACACCCCTGAGCAGAGATTAGTTCCCTGATAACTTCTACCCTGTTGGCATTATTGTTTTCTTAACACATGTAGGAAGCATTACAAACAAGCCTGGAACAGTCTAAATAATTTCTAATCACACACTCACCAACATAATAGAAATGACAAAATCCTGGATAAAGCGTGATGCCGCTAACATTGACCAATATTTTTCCAGTTATACTACCTATTTAATAATAGGCCAGGAGAACATCTGAGAAAAGTACCCTAATCCTCATAAAAAACAACATCAAAGGCACCTCCTAAGCCAAGAAATCACCATAACCAAACAGGCAAATCTTAAATATACAGTATGACAAATCCAAGAATGTAAACCTAGGACTAGCCTACTTTTCTTTCCAATCCCTCTAAAATCAAGTGACTGATCAATGCAATGTTTTAACATGTTGCTACTCAATAAGGCAATATCCTTCTCAGTGAGTTTAACAAGAACCTGCTCTTACTCTCCATCACAGAAACGACAAGCTTCCTTACTGCCCATGGCCTCATTCAGGTTATTAAAAAACAGACCTAACTTTAGGTCAGAAAAAACACTTTCTTTTGGATCTTGTCATCACTTATATACCTCAAATATCACTACTATATCTATCCTCCCTCCCTCCATCCTGAGTGACCACTGTCCATCAATATTCAGTCTAAGACTCCTTTCTTCTGACTCAAAACATACATAAATATTTAGCCTTAAAAATGAAACTGTCTAAAATGAATTGCATATTCTTCCTTCATATCAATCACACTGATAACCTAAGAGCTTCTGTTACAGCTATACTTCTTTATCTGTAAGACAACCATTTTTACAATCACTAGCAGGCTTTCCAAACACTGCTGTAAACAATGGATCACAAAAGGGCTAAAAGCTCTTACCATATTAAAGGACAAATTATGGTAAAACAAATGGAAAAAAACTTCATTCTTCTGAAAACAAGGACAAATTCAACACCCTTAGGAGCCTAGTCAAAGAAAGCTACTAGGAGACACAAAAAATATTCATCCACAATATTCAAAATACCCTAAGAAATCATCCAAAGCAAATTTGGAAACTCATTAACCAGATCATAGGATGATCTCCCCTAAAAACTTGATGTATGAAGAATATATTACTACTTTCTCAGGCAGGGCCAGCCTTAGCAACTGTGGGCCTAATTTGGATATTTTTGTGGAGTCTCCCAGCTTACCCCTCCCCAGCCTACTCCACCCACTGGCCTTTTGGATTTAAGGTTATTTCAAATTAGATATCAACAAAGTACTTATGCCATTGTTTAAACTGTGACTTAATAAAGATAAGATAGACAGATAGATAGACAGGCAGATAGATAGATAGATAGATAGATAGATAGATAGATAGATAGATAGATAGATAGATAGATAGATAGATATGCTATAACTGCACACTAAAAGTAAAACAAGCAGACCAACTACTGTAAAGTAAGCTCATTTGAAACAGGAAACTTGATAAAATTGTGCACAGCTCTCACCTTGCATGCCCAGTATCTTCAGATGGCAGAAGGTGCAGGACAAGTGAGTCACTCTAAATTCTAGTGTGCATACTCATTGCATAATACCCCTTTCTTCCTTAATAGGCATCCAGTCATTCCTGCACCTACTCTGAATTGCTGGTGTCCATTGCAAAGTTAATCCTCCAACTTTTTTTGCAAATAAATACAGTAATTATTAGAGTGACTCGCTAGTCTATGCCGCCATCTGCAAGGCTTGGAACAAACTTCCAAACTACATCAGGCTTTTATATAACCTGCAACAATTTAAATCCACCCTAAAATATCACCTGGCAACTAATAAACTTTGCAACTGCACAAAACCTACAGTTTGAAATATGCAGTCCTAACTCCGTCCACTATGGATACTATAAAAGTGTATTGACATAGTATTTTTGATTCTACTCACAGTATCTTGAAAACATGTATTTTCCTTAATCTGATATGCTTTGTAAATAATGTTTGCTGACCATTTACTTTGAAATACTTTCTAAATAATGTTTGCTGATCGTTTTTATTTTAAATTGTCAAAATTGTATTTATGAACTTGTTTTGGAGCTTTTCTCCCCATGTCTCTGCTAAAAATGGGCATTTCAGTTCCCAGATGGATTTTCGCAATAAACAAAAGCAAATAAATAAATAAATACCTTGTTGCAATCACAGCTTCCACAAAACTGCATAAAAATTTTAAACTTCCACAGAATGCATAATAATAATAATAATTATAATAATAATAATAACACATCCCAGGCCTGTTCTTTGAAACTGCATTAACAACAACAATAATGATAATAATAATAATAATAATAATAATAATAATAATAATATCATCATCATTATCATCACCAACATCATCATCATCGTCGTCATCATCATTATCATCATCAATCATCATCGTTGCCATCATCATCATCATCATCTCAAGCCTGTCATTAGAAGAAATGGCACTGTTCACACAGACCACTCAGTTTATAGCTAAATGGAATAATGCACTGTTTATAAATGTTTGTTTATTTGTTTGTTTATTTATTTATTTGGTAAACTGGCCAAGTGGACTAATGCTTGCAGATAATTTCCAGACATATTCCAGGTCACAAGTGCAACAGTAAATACTTGCAGGTTTAATTTACAGTAGCCACTAAGAGGAAATAAGAATGCCTTATGGAAATCCACCTAAATGTATGGAGAACATGCACAACCTACACAATGGGATCAGTTTTCTAGAACAGTCATCCCTCAAAACAACTCCTCAGTCTAGTCCAACCATTTTATATCTTTCAGTTTCTGTTTGTCCACCCCCATAATTTTGCATGTGATTTTGAAACTACAATATCTCTGCAGTACTTTTATCTTTTTGACTGTCTGTGTTACTACTTTTCTCTTTTTGTCAAGTGGAATAATTTCTCCTTAGAAATTTCTACAGGTGCAATTAACAACCTAGTAGGCAGACATTAACCTCTCTTGCACCATCCACTAGTAAAAATGCACAAATGAATGAGCTATAACCATGGATTTATACTTTTCTACTATCTCTGCAGCCAACTTGGTAAATTAGGGCATCCTGAGACAATGTAGCAATTGGCTCATTCTTACCGACAACCACCTAATTCTAAAGCAAACTGATATGATATATAACACATGTAGTTAAACAGTGTCACTGGAAGCAAGGCTCTTACTTAGCAACACAAACAAACCAAAAAAAAACACATAAAACAGGTTATCAGTAACACACACACACACACACACACACACACACACACACACACACACACACACACACACACACACACACACACACACACTACACATTACACATAGTATGGACCAGATACACAAAAACTCACATATGCAGAGGATCTAAATGTAATCTTCCAAAAGGTTAAAGGTTAATATCACGCAAAAATGTATTCTCAGCAACCTCTAGAGCACTCTGCTAATACAACACACTCCAAGACACATGTACCATCATCAGAAGGTGTATCAACCTCTAAATCTATAAGGCAAACCATCACATAACACAATATTTTAATCATAAGAGACTCTATTGCGAGACATTCAGATGTTCCACTCACCAGGCTGAGCAAGGAGAAAGTCACAGTCACCTGCCTGTCAAGGGCCAGGATCTGCCAGATCACGCATGCACTCAAGTCATTGCACCACTAGTAGTAGTATGACTCTATCATAGTCCACGTGGGTGTAAATTTCTTGAGGTGCACCTCCCTGGACTATATGAAAAGAGAAATTTTAGAGCTGCCGGACGCGGTGTCCCAATCTGGTATGAGCCTAGCATTGCACAGCATTCTACCTTCTCAGTGGATGATGCCACAGTACCAACAGAAGATAATTGACTTTAATAATTAGCTTAGTTTTGGTGTCACTCCAAGGGGTGCAATATTTGTGTAGGTGGATATGGGCATACCACCCTGCTTTAGCAGGGATGGGATACACTTGCCCCCCCCCCAGGTTTTTGAATACTGCATAAAACCCTGTCCACCCTCGCTGTGCTAACCTATCAACATAGCTAAACCAGCTCAAAGTAACCTAAAGGTGTTATTGCTCAATGCCAGTAGTTTAAACAGGATTCCACTCCCTGCAAGCTTTCCTCATCCTGTAAAATACAGACATTTGTGCAATTGACAAGACTTGGTATGAAGCCACAGATAGTATCCCTTGCAGGGCTATAATGCCTTTCATATATTTAGACCAGCTACTGCGTAGGTAGTGTTAAAAAGTGGAGGAGTCTCATTTTACATCAAACATGAATAATCCTCAAATATAGTTAAACAGTATGACACACTTGGGCTTCTCCAGGATGATCTTACCATAAGTAATATTCCATACCATAACCTTGCAAGCTATAGATCCCACTCTATAACTCTGGACACCCATATAAGCAACTTGAATGAACTGTAGACACTCCCCATTCAGTCCAACACAATGAGAATTTAATTATCCCAGCATTAATTGGAAATCATACAGAACCAAAAACATGCTGGCCCAGAGATTCCTGGACTTTGTTAACACAAACACCCTGATGCAGCTAGTTTACATGCCCACCAGGGGAGCAAGAATCTTTGGCCTGGTTCTCACAAACACTGGGAATGATGGACTCCCTCAGGTGTAAAGTCTTTATTGGTCAGAGCAGACCATAAAGTTACCTCCTTCGAAATAAATATTAAGCCCAGGACTCTATCTAACAACAGAACATTTAAAAACCTCTTCCAGAGTTAACTGCCTCCTACTAAGAGGCAGTATGGCAAAATTCCAACCCCACCCCCCCTCAAAAAAAAAACCACCCTGAGAACACATCTGTATATGTGGAATTGTTCACAGAAACTATGTACAGTCACATAAATAG
>NC_056726.1:408070236-408125236 GCF_019279795.1 Protopterus annectens | reverse complement strand
AAATAGTTATTACATGGTCATATTTAAGGTTCTGTGTAGTTTATTCATACTAAAATATTAAGGGAATGCATATCCCTCATAAAAGAAAACTTTTTTTACACCTTTTTGTATAAATCTGATGCCATTATTCTCCTTGTATAAGAAACGTACATATTTCTAAACAGTTGGATTAACTGCAAAATAAATTGGTTCAAACTACAATTGTTGATGGTAATCCTAAGAATAAAATAGGTGCTGAAATTTTATTAAAGAAATCAGCAATTGTATCAGCTGTAACAGCAGATGCTGACATCCACTATTATCTCTTTGATGATATGAGGTAGTGCCATCTGTGTACATATGCCAGCATAGCTAGTGGAATTCTGTAAAGAATTTTATGTTATTTCACTATCACATTGATTTGTACAGAAGTCTGAGTTAAAAATATATTTGTAATGTTACTTGTGTTAAAAATGCATCAACAGTAGGCCCTGCTGTACAGAAAGAATGTATACATGTATATTAGGTTGTATTGCTGTAAGTGATCGAATGCGTATGTTTATCAGACAACCCTGGAAGGGTGGAAAGTTTTAAATTCTGTTATGGCTTTCAGGTGCTGCCACAGATCTTAGCAAAGCTCTGTGTGTATTGTGCCAGAGTCAGGTGACCAGAGGAGATGTCATCCTCTAACCAGTATCTGGTTTCTTTGGAACTCTCCCAGCAGCACTTTCAAACTTGACAGGAAAGATTTCTGACAGGATGTATATCTCACACATCCACAAAGATAAAGGCAGACATCATCTGTATTTTGTTGTGGTAAGACACTCAGCACACTTCAGCTTACCTTGCTTTAGTAAGTACTCAGGGAACAGTAATTCTTTAGTCAAGCAGGGACATTTAGTGAGAATAGTTTAGTAGTGTTTTCTGAATCTGTGAGAAACCATCCATGTCAGTAAATTTAGAATAAATGTTTCTCGCAAAAAAGTATTCCCCCAATTACCTCCCCTATTACCTATAATCTGACTCACTTTCCTTTGTCCTGAAACCTCACCTACTCTCCTTTGACTCTTACCCCTCCTTCACCTTCTCCTTTTATTTCCTACTCTTCAATAATATGGACTATTCTTAAGATTACATCTGACAAGACTGTTCCCAAAATAAGTAATATTATTTTGTACATAATGTAAATATAACAACTGGTATGCATTCAAAGTAAATGCATACAACCATCATTACTTTGTGTTAGTTCAATTATTACATTGTATCCAACTTGTATTTTACAGTATTGACATGTTAGCTTAATGATCATATGGTATGTAACTTGCATTCTCCAGTATCTTTGTGTTAGCTTCATGATCACATTATATGGAACTTGCATTTTGCAGTATTGATGTGTTAGCTTCATGGTCATATTCTATGCAGTTTGTACTTTACAGTATTTATGTGTCAGTTTCATGCTCATATGGTATGCAACTTGCATTCTCTGGTATCGTTGTGTTAGCTTCATAAGCACATTGTATAGAACTTGTATTACTTTCATGATGATATTGTATGCAACTTGTATTTTACAGTATTTACTGTAACTATAAATACATTGCTATGAGTGTAGTGTTTCTCCCCAAACTCCATTTAAAGGGGGGGGGGGGTCTCAGCTCAGTCAAACTATCCCAGATAACAATTGTAAGTAAATAAATAAATAAACAAAAAATAGATAAATATTTACAATGATGATTACCAATCATAGAGTCACGCTTGACATAGAATATACTCTACTTGTCTTTTAAATTATTAATTTCATTCATCTTTCATTCACCTTTCATTCTGTTTCAGTCACAGTTCAGCTTATTACTTCAGCTCCATAAACTAATAGTAGAATTAACAAAATTGTTCATACCTTGTTGTGAACTAAAATTAATAGGGTTATTTATTTTGCCCGAATTTTTTATAGTAATCCAAATATTTTTTTATGAGGGGCAAGGTGAATAACCTGTTTAATTTTCCCCTTCTTATATTGTTTTGTATAACGTATTACTTCATTTAGAATTTTTCATCTGCACTGGATATTTGTGAACATTATGGTTTACATAAAGGGTAGTGTCTTACATAGATATTGGTTTGATTACTCTTCAAATGAGTTTCACAATCTTTCTGTTTGATAAAAATAAATACTTGAACTTTCTTATGTTAAAGTATTGTAACTATTTTCAAAACCAGTAGAGACAACCTATAAATGTGTAAGTAAAGTTATCTACAATGATCAAATCCTCAGTTCCTGTTATTGGATAAACATTGGCTCAACTTAAACAATTCATAAAAAGAACGGACTTACATGGGAAAAACAGCAAATGCATTTAATGCAAGTTGGGCACATTTGTCCCAAGTATCTGTATTACTTGAGATAAAAGCATTCAATTTGCATTAAACATGGTTATTTTTCTGTACAAATGTATTCTTGTTTTGAGTTGTTATTTTCTACAGTATCTGTATTGTGGTTTGTTTGGAGCAAACTTAAATAATAATAATGTATCTCAGTCAAATTTATAGGAAAGTGTATTATACTATATCCTTTTTTTATCATGTCCTACACCCACTTTATGATCTTCTTCAATATTTATTATGTTGTAAGCAAGAGTTTTCTTCTGTTCTAATTGTAGCTCTACCTTTTTAGATTCTGGTATCTACAAGGTAGATATAAACTCTTTATATTTTATATTACTGTCTTCTAATTCAATAGTTGTGTAATTTTATAAATAGAAATATTAAATAACCACTGTTAATGGCAGCTTATCATGGCAAAAGGCCATATTAGAATATGGGTTAACCAAGCTTAATAAAGACAGTTGACTTTTTTTTTTCAAAAACATTTTTATTTTGTTTTCATTATAAACATATGCAAATGTGCATATAACAAATGCTATAAAACAATAACAAAACTATTTACAATATTTACATTCATCCATGATAGACAATCATTTTCTCCATGAGAAGCTATCAGTATTTGTTCAAAGGATTTTCCAATTTTTACCATGCTATTTTTTTTGAGTAATGTTATGAGTTCTATTACAAATGGCAAACCACAAAAGGCACGACAAACCAATAAAAGCACGAAAAACGGAAAACTGAGCCTCCAACACGTAATTTATAAATGTAAAAGAACAGATTTATTAAGCGCTTTCGGAAGGGTTAATACCCCTCCTTCTTCAGAATAAAAAGTGAACAAACAAACACGGAATGCAAGCTGCAATACTATTTAAACTAATTAGTATCAGGTGATCACTCTAATTCATTAATTCAATTAAACTAGTGTTGCACAAGCAACCTAGTAGTAAATACTTACTTCTATTGAAATAATATGTAATGTTGACAAAACTACACTGAATTCAATGTGAAAACATTAAAATGCTTATGAACAAGCATGTAAAACTAGTATTTAAAACATATGATAAAAACACACATACTTCATTACTAACCATAATATATTACAATAGGTAATGTAAATTTATAAACCAAAACTAAATTAAATACAACCTATCAACCAGGGCTCACTTAATTAAGTTTAATTACATCCAGTAGCTCGAAGGGTGCAATTCTACTATATATATATTTGTTAAACGACAAAATTAACTAACTGAATATTATCTCCTTATGGCTATCTTTTTAATGCTAATTTCCTCAAAATAGATGATATGGAAATTTGTTCATTCAAATCTGGAGAAAAGTGGGCTGCCGTCCTTATTTGCCAATACAACTCCTCCATTTCAAGTTGAATCTGCCAAGGACCTACAAGTGGGGCATCATCCACCTGTTTCAGTACAAAAAAACTGAAACTGGTGGCTTGGATGTTTAATGATGTGGCAAGCTAAAGCATTAGTAGGTTCCTTCTTAGAAATAGCGTAGTTATGTTCATACATACGCTGTTTTAACCTACGCTCGGTCTTACCGATGTAGAAGGCCTGACATGAGTTGCAGTTTGCCACATAAACAATTGCTCTAGAGTTGCAATTGTATTTACCATTCACTTTGTATTCAATGTTGTTAATTTTAACAGAAGATCCCTCCTTAATAAATTTACATTGTTTACAAAAGCCGCATTTACCCATACAAAAGGCCGATGTTCTCACCTTAGGTTTTCCGGCTTGCAAAAGGGTTTTTAAATTGACTCCTCTTCTAAATGTAATTGCTGGGGGTACTTCAAACTGATCATGAAAATCCCTGTCACTTGACAAGATTCTCCAATTTTTGCACAAAATGTCCCTGATGAAAAGGTGATCTATGGAGAATGTACACAAAAACCTCATGTTATGTTGGTGATTTATGCCAATAAGGTTTCCCTTACGCGTGCTGTCAACCTCGACATCATACGTAGATGTTAACTGAAAACCTAAAATAGGATGAAAATACCCTGCACTGCGCTTAGAGACTACTTCCTCCTTTATCTCGCTTTCCAGATTGTGAGGATACCCTCTTTTCAAAAACATTTCAAGCAAATTATTACATTCCTCCAAAAAATCAGCCTCATCCGTAACCATCCTGGCCGCTCGTACCATCTGCCCTTTAACTACAGCTCACTTTTGATGGTACGGATGACAGCTGGAGAAATGTAGGAAGCCATTAGAATATGTTGGCTTCCTATAGATTCTGCTTGTAAACCTCGAGTTCACTTTGTCCTTATATAACAAAATGTCTAAAAAACTAATACAAGTGTCATGGAACTCAAAGGTGAACTCCAAGAAGTGGGTTAATCCAGAAATAGTTGCAGCAAAGAGGGGAATGTCCTCTGGTACTCCTTTCCATAGAAAGAACATGTCGTCCTGGTACCTAGTGTACCAGGCGACATTTCTCTTAAAATCAGAATTGTGAAAAAGTAAAGTGTTCTCCCAATGGGCCATAATGCAATTGGCATAGGCCCCTCCGCAGGGTGAACCCATCGCCACCCCTGACGTCTGAATATAAGTGCGTCCTTCAAAACCAAAAAAGTTGGAACCTAAAATCATTTCTAAGAGTGTTTCAACTAGGCAGATGGTATTCTCATTAACTTTTCTCGCCCACAAAAAATCCCTCATCCACTCAAGTCCCAAATTATGTGGGATCACCGTGTAAAGGTCCTTCACATCTACCGTAAGAAGAACATACTCTGGGTTAAATAATATATCATTGATTTCACCCAGAAAACTCCACGAATCCTTACAAATTTGTTTTTCTTTTGCGATGAGTGGTTTAAGTATGGAGTCTATGTATGAGGCTGAAGCACTCAAAATCGACCCTCTCCTGTCGACAATAGGTCTAAACGGAGGGTCTATTTCTGATTTATGGATTTTTGGGACCCCAAAGAACGCTGGCAATTTGGGTGATGTCATAGTTAAGTATCTATATAGGTCCATATCGATAGTATTTTCTAAAAGTAAGTCATCTAACGTACTTCTAACTTTAGCATAGGCCACATTAATCTCGTTAGTGCTAACCTCCTGATATGGACCTATTTCCAAATGGGCTAACATTTTGTTGACATATATACAATGATCCATAAAAATGAGCCCATTCCCCTTATCGGGTTTCATGACCCTAATGTTGCATTCCCTCAAGATCTTAATGAGGTCCCTTTCCTGCGGGGTGATGTTAAGCCTGGGTCCTTTACCATGATCATTTTTAGCTGCCAAGTGTCTTAAATCTAACTCACAAGCCAGATCAAAGATTTTAAGTTTCTCTTGTAATGGTGGGTTAAAGACACTGGCTATTCTAAAATTATTAAGCAGTGTGGGCCTATCTCCTAACATGATTCTTAGGTTTAACTTACGTATAAATAATTTAACGTCAATAATAGTCTTAACTAGGTCGAAATGAGTATCTGGAACGAAAGTTAAACCTTTCGAAAAAAAGTTACATGTATTTTGATCAATTTCGAAAGTAGTATAGTTGTAAATCCTAAAGTCGCCTTCAGTATTATATACAATTTCCAATGATGGAGGAGGTTCTACTATCTCCTCTTCTGATTCCGCTTGTTCGTCGGAACACTCTGATTTTTGTTGGATCTCAAGTTCCTTTGGTGAGTGTTCTGTCCATGGCGAAAATCCTGAACATTTTGTGCCTCAGGCATGTTGGCATTATATGTAAGGTTACCATTACTTTCCCTATGATTAGCAAAATTATTGTCATTTGTTTGGTTTAAGTTATTTGCACCCTGGTTAACATCAGCATCTTGACAAAGAGCTCCTTGTTCTAAATGCTGAAGTGAATTGGCCTGACAAAAAGGTGCCTCTCGTGTTACTTGGTGGTTACTTTTGTGTGTATCAATTGTTCCTCTAAACCCAAACTTAGTTTGAGTAACCAAAGGGGGCATAGGGTAGGCTTTGCGATTAGCATATTGATGCAAATCTCTCTTAATTTTCTTTTCTTTATTAGCTGACAGTTTTTTCATAGTTGCATCAATGCTAGAAAAGATGCGTGTGTATTCATATTTGTACCTTGGAAAATCGGAGCTGTCCTTAATGTCCATTTCCAAAATTTCCAAGTCTTGTTGGTACTGCTCGATTTGCTCTAAATAATGCCCAACTAACACTTGCATAAAGTCAAAGCCTTGTTTATCGAATAAATCCAAAAGTCTATTATGGAAACTTGAACCGTTAATTAATCCTACTGGAAACCTCCATTGCCTTAACCCTTTTGGGACTATCTTTTTATCAAGACACTCCTCAAGGTAAGCCACCTCCAACTGGAGTTTCTTACATTTAAACAACTTATAGTCCAGTTCACTGATGAGAACTAAAATGTCAGTATTTAAATGTGCACTTTCACTTTGTTGCAAAAACAAACCCTCGGAAACGCTTCCATTGACAAAAAAATCTTTCTTACTTAAAAAGTTACTGATTGTAGGTAAAGAATGCTGACCATTCTGTGATGTTACCTCGACTACAGTTGTTCCTCTCGTTTGGCCGTCAACCTGTCGTTGTCCTGGTGTAATTCTGAAAGTCTGCGAAGGAGTACTGCTTGCATTCACATTCCAGTCTGCTATGGGACTAGCGCCATCAACAATAACAGCTGATTGTGTGAGAGGTAGACCAAAACGACTACATTCCCGTTCATTGCATTTCTGCTTAACACCATTAGGACCCGTCCTGTCCAATGTGTTATTTAGTTGTTCAAATCGCTGAGTTAGATGGTCTAAATGTCCCATGATGACCTGAATGAGCGTGGTAAGGTTACCTTCCTCATTAGCTTCCCCGACATCGTTGCCAGAGTTAACAAGTTCATTTTCAGTCCGTTCCCCTTGTCCGTGACGCTGTGTGAACAGCGGGGGAGAACAATGCTGTGGGGCTCCGTCTTCGTTTGCCATAAAAACAGGCTGCAAACCACAAAAGGCACGACAAACCAATAAAAGCATGAAAAACGGAAAACTGAGCCTCCAACACGTAATTTATAAATGTAAAAGAACAGATTTATTAAGCGCTTTCGGAAGGGTTAATACCCCTCCTTCTTCAGAATAAAAAGTGAACAAACAAACACGGAATGCAAGCTGCAATACTATTTAAACTAATTAGTATCAGGTGATCACTCTAATTCATTAATTCAATTAAACTAGTGTTGCACAAGCAACCTAGTAGTAAATACTTACTTCTATTGAAATAATATGTAATGTTGACAAAACTACACTGAATTCAATGTGAAAACATTAAAATGCTTATGAACAAGCATGTAAAACTAGTATTTAAAACATATGATATGAGTGGATGAGGGATTTTTTGTGGGCGAGAAAAGTTAATGAGAATACCATCTGCCTAGTTGAAACACTCTTAGAAATGATTTTAGGTTCCAACTTTTTTGGTTTTGAAGGACGCACTTATATTCAGACGTCAGGGGTGGTGATGGGGTCACCCTGCGGAGGGGCCTATGCCAATTGCATTATGGCCCATTGGGAGAACACTTTACTTTTTCACAATTCTGATTTTAAGAGAAATGTCGCCTGGTACACTAGGTACCAGGACGACATGTTCTTTCTATGGAAAGGAGTACCAGAGGACATTCCCCTCTTTGTTGCAACTATTTCTGGATTAACCCACTTCTTGGAGTTCACCTTTGAGTTCCATGACACTTGTATTAGTTTTTTAGACATCTTGTTATATAAGGACAAAGTGAACTCGAGGTTTACAAGCAGAATCTATAGGAAGCCAACATATTCTAATGGCTTCCTACATTTCTCCAGCTATCATCCGTACCATCAAAAGCGAGCTGTAGTTAAAGGGCAGATGGTACGAGCGGCCAGGATGGTTACAGATGAGGCTGATTTTTTGGAGGAATGTAATAATTTGCTTGAAATGTTTTTAAAAAGAGGGTATCCTCACAATCTGGTAAGCGAGATAAAGGAGGAAGTAGTCTCTAAGCGCAGTGCAGGGTATTTTCATCCTATTTTAGGTTTTCAGTTAACATCTATGTATGATGTCGAGGTTGACAGCACGCGTAAGGGAAACCTTATTGGCATAAATCACCAACATAACATGAGGTTTTTGTGTACATTCTCCATAGATCACCTTTTCATCAGGGACATTTTGTGCAAAAATTGGAGAATCTTGTCAAGTGACAGGGATTTTCATGATCAGTTTGAAGTACCCCCAGCAATTACATTTAGAAAAGGAGTCAATTTAAAAACCCTTTTGCAAGCCGGAAAACCTAAGGTGAGAACATCGGCCTTTTGTATGGGTAAATGCGGCTTTTGTAAACAATGTAAATTTATTAAGGAGGGATCTTCTGTTAAAATTAACAACATTGAATACAAAGTGAATGGTAAATACAATTGCAACTCTAGAGCAATTGTTTATGTGGCAAACTGCAACTCATGTCAGGCCTTCTACATCGGTAAGACCGAGCGTAGGTTAAAACAGCGTATGTATGAACATAACTACGCTATTTCTAAGAAGGAACCTACTAATGCTTTAGCTTGCCACATCATTAAACATCCAAGCCACCAGTTTCAGTTTTTTGTACTGAAACAGGTGGATGATGCCCCACTTGTAGGTCCTTGGCAGATTCAACTTGAAATGGAGGAGTTGTATTGGCAAATAAGGACGGCAGCCCACTTTTCTCCAGGTTTGAATGAACAAATTTCCATATCATCTATTTTGAGGAAATTAGCATTAAAAAGATAGCCATAAGGAGATAATATTCAGTTAGTTAATTTTGTCATTTAACAAATATATATATTGTAGAATTGCACCCTTCGAGCTACTGGATGTAATTAAACTTAGTTAAGTGAGCCCTGGTTGATAGGTTGTAGTTAATTTAGTTTTAGTTTATAAATTTACATTACCTATTGTAATATATTATGGTTAGTAATGAAGTATGTGTGTTTTTATCATATGTTTTAAATACTAGTTTTACATGCTTGTTCATAAGCATTTTAATGTTTTCACATTGAATTCAGTGTAGTTTTGTCAACATTACATATTATTTCAATAGAAGTAAGTATTTACTACTAGGTTGCTTGTGCAACACTAGTTTAATTGAATTAATGAATTAGAGTGATCACCTGATACTAATTAGTTTAAATAGTATTGCAGCTTGCATTCCGTGTTTGTTCACTTTTTATTCTGAAGAAGGAGGGGTATTAACCCTTCCAAAAGTGCTTAATAAATCTGTTCTTTTACATCTATTACAAATGGGTTGCAGTTCTTTTTTACAAACAAGTTTTGCTAAATTAATAAAAAATCTTTAAATATCAAATCTTGTTTACTTTTCCAGTTCAAAGTAATAACTTTTCTGGCAATTGCAAGAATTGACCATAGTAACTGAATCTGAGAGTCAGGTATTACATTGGGTATAGGAACATTGAATAGGATTAGTGAGTTAGAAATATGACAGTTAGACCATAAAGCATTTACAAAATATCTGGTCTTTCCAGTATTGAACAACATTATTACCTTCAATGAACATGTGAACCTAGTTGGCCTCTAGTAATAAATCACATTTCCAACATTTACTTTCCCTGTTTTTGAGTATAAGATTTATTTTATGTGGAGTATAGAAACTCCTATTCATAAATTTCCATGTATACAATCTCCAGTATAATGAAGAAGAGGTACCATATGTAGAATTCAATAACAATTTTTTGGATTCATCAGATATTTGTTTTCCATTCATCTTTACACAGTAATTCCAAAAATCTGAGTCAAACTTTAGAGTGTCTATCTTATAGATAGGTGAGATACTTAATTTTTTGATTATCTGTCTTTTTAAGACACCTAATAGAAAGGTGAATCAAACTAAATATAGATTCAGTGTCTCGGTTGATTGATACTATAATTTTGTTTTCTATAAACTGCCGTAATGAGTGTATAAATAACCAAATGTCTTGGCTATTATCAAAACTACATTAAAGAGAGTTTAGTGGTTTAATACACTTATTTTCAATAAACTGATGCCAGAATATCAAGTAATTTTCCTTTATATTTGCACCGCATTGATGTTGAAAAAATCTAGGCAATCAGGGGAGTATGCTACAGGGAATATAAGAAATAGAAATTGTTTAATGTTGTAATTTCAATCAATTATTTTAAAGTTAGTAAATATTTGATTAATGCCATAAGAAAAATGAGCAAACTTCTTATTAAATAAACAAAATTCATGTAAACGCCAATTAACTCTACTTATTCCATATTGCTCCTTAAATTGATTTTCTATAGTTCTGACATCAGTTATATAAATCTCATGTATTGTTTTCCAGCCAGATATATAGATAGGTATGATCCAATGTAATATTACATTAATTATAACTGATTTGGAATAAAGATCTAAGCTAGGGAATGCTATCCCATTACTGGTACAAGCTCTAATGTGCCATTTATATGCAAGCCTAGGTTTTAAGTGGAACCATAAAAATTAAAGTAGCATGGAATCTAATTTTTTAAATACGTTTTTGGGAGGGGGTAGTATCAATGACTGTATATAAAACAAAATTTTAGGTAAAATTATCATTTTAATTAAAGAGAACCTATCCTCCATTGTGAAGAACATTTTATTCCATCTTTTGATTAGTTCACTAATGGTGGTTATTAAATTATTGTAGTTTAGTTTAAAAGACTCTTTCCATGTACTCTTTATACTGACACCCAAATATTCTAATACATCATTCTTCCAATTAAACAAGCTATTCTCTCTTAAGTTTTTGTTGGACTTTTTGTTAATTAGTAATGTTTTGGATTTATTATGATTAAATTTAAGCCCTGAAATTCTTTCAAACTTGCTTAAGGTATTTATAACCATGCAAAGAACCATCAATATTACCCAAGGTTAACAACATAACATCAGCAAATAATTGTATCTTAGGACAATAGTCCTTATTAATTTGAAAGCCTTTTATATTTTGCTTGTTTCTGATATATGTAGCAAAAGGTTCCTTTGAAAGAGCAAACAATAATGGTGACAAAGGACAACCTTGTCTAATTCCTTTAAGGATTTCTAGTAGTGAGGATAGACATGATCCGATTTTCACATAAGCTTGTGCCCCACTATAAATTTTCATTAATAAGTAGACAAAATCTGAGGAGAATTCAAAACCAATCAGAATTCTTTGTAGATAAGACCAACTAATAGAATCAAAAACCTTTTCTATGTCTAAGCTGATAATAGTTAGTTGTTTTTTTTGCATTTGCATGCTATGTCTATTAATGATAATAATTTAATAATGTTATCTGGCACTTTTCTATGAAGAATGAACCCTGTCTGATCATGGAGTATTAGATTAGGTAATATTTTATTTATCCTATTAGCTAATATTGTCATGAAAATTTTATAATCAGTGGTTAGTAAAGAAATTGGCCTATATGAATTGCAAGAGTTAGGATCTTTACCTTGGTTTAATATGGGGGAGATAACTGAGTATTTCCACGATGGGGGTGTTATACATTTTTGCCATAGTAAAGGCACTCATCATTTTCTTTATTATATATTCAGGAACAATCTTATATAGCTCAGGAATTATTCCATCTAATCCTGGAGGTTTATTATCTTTAAATGTTTCATTTGCTCTTTCACTTCTCTTAGTGTTATTTGTTTATTTAATATGTTATTTTGTTGTATTGACACCTTAGTAGTTATATTTTCTTGAATAAAAGTATTTATTACATTATTTGTCTCCAAAAGTGGTGTGTTATTATTTATATCTATATAGTAGTTTTTGAACACTTCTAATATGCCCATTAAGTTATATGCACTCTTAACTGAACCATCACTTTTATATCTAATATCATTAATACGATTTTGATTTTGGATATTATCATTATTTTATGTAGATATTTGGATTTTACAGCATAAGATTGCGATTTAAAATTTTCCAGGTTTATGGCCGCCTTATGGTTCAGAACTTCTAAGTATTTTTGATTTAACTTAGTAATTTTGTTATGTGCTACTTTGTTATTTAGTTTTGTGTCCATTTTTATCTTGTCTATTTTTTTGTAAGTCTAAAAGTTCTTTGTCCCACTCTCTCCTTGTTTTAAGGTACCAATATTTTATTCTACCATGTATATAAACTTTAAAGGTGTCCCATAGTATAGTATTAGCCACTTCACCATTATCATTTGTTTCCATAAATATGTCTATTTCTTTCATTATCCATTCCCTAAAGTCATTTAGCTTAGTTATGTAAGCAGGAATTCTCAGTAGAAATCTTAAATCATCTGTATGTGTAGTTAATGTAAAGATTATAGCATTATGGTCCGAAAGTGGACAAGTCATTATAGATACATCACTTATTTTAGACTATATATTATTTTATACAAAGACCTTATCAATGTTTGTTTGTGTAACAAACTGATATGAATAGTAAGTATAGAATAAGGAATAATGTTCTCTTAGACCATATATATCTTTAAGGTTCATCTGGTTTGAAAAGTCATTTAACTTCTTGGGTTGAGATGTTTTATTTTACCATTTTTAGAAGTATCATTGCCTGATGATAGGCAGTTAAAATCACCAGTTGCTATAATTTTCCATTTTGCATTTAAAGTAATCAGATCTAGATATTTGTCAACATATTTAGTACTCAGTCCTGGTATCCAGTATGTATTAATCAAAGTATAATACTTCTTATTGATTTACAAAATAACCATGCTTAGCATCCCATCTTTATCTGAAATTGTATCTATAATTCTTGGCATAGTATAACTATTTTCCATACAAGAGTGCCCTTTCTCTTAGTCTTAAAACATGAGGATTGGGAGGGTGGCCTAATGGTTAAGGTGTTTGGCTTATAAACACAAGGTACAGTGTTTGAATCTCACAGGGAATAATTGGCTAGGCTTACAATGACTTGTAAGGGCAGTTAGCCTAGTACTAAGCTATGAACCTATGAATCAGCCTGAATGGTATAGCCACTGAATGAGTAGTTTTGTAGATCTTTTTTTAATAGATGGGTTTCCTGTATAAAGATGATCTGGGCTTTATGCATTTTAATATATTTAAGCAAACCAGCTCTTTTGACATTATTGTTCAAACCATTAATATTTAATGATAAACATTTATAGGCCATTGACTATAATGTGTATGTTATTACTAACTGAAAGACCTTTCTTCCATGTTGACTTGAAATCTATTAAAAACTTACTTATCATGGATGCATAACGTGTATTAAGCACTACTTAAAAAACCCAAAACTATTTACAAACACATACAAGAAACATAAAGTTTCTGGTTTAGATAAAAACTTAACTAAACCATCCATCCACCACCTCCCCAATACCAAACGATACAAATTATCTATCTCTGCTTAGAATATAGTATAAAAACAAAAAAGAAAAGCATTATGAAAGCAACTAAAGAAATCTGAATCCATGAAATATACATTAGAATGAGAGTGTCCAATATATCTGAAGCTATATGAATATATCATATATGATAATAGCACCTCTAATACGTAGATATGCCAGATCAAAGTATGTATAAATATTAGAAGTTGAAGATTAAGAAGATTGTCATTATTTCAAAGACTTTTCAAGAAACATCAGATAATTTAACCGAGATGCTACTTTGGTACGGCGGAAGCATTGTTACCTCACAGCAAGAGGTTCTCCCGTTTGATTCTCGGCTTGGCTTGGGAGTGCCTTCTGTGTGAAGTCTACATGTCCTCCCTGTGGTTGGGTAGCATTCAAAAGACATGCGTGTGTAAATGGGCGTGCCTTCGTTGAAGGTTGGGCGTCGAGCTGACACCTCGGCGTTTCATAAAAATCTACTGCCAATCATTAGCGGACTGGAGTTCCACTGTGGCGACCCCTTACTGGGAAAAGCCGAAAGTCAAACAACAAACAGCATCAGATAATTTAACCATTTTGGCAGTCATCTAACATTTTTCATGTAAGGATCTGTTGAATATATATAACACTTATTACAACATAACTATTATATTTTGTAATTATACACATATTACTCATATATATTAACAATATCTATGTTGACATCTTTCATCAGGAAGGGGGAAGAGAGAGAAAAAAGGGGGCCTCACAATCCTCTGTTTAGTTACTAAAGGTTTAGTTATATAACATAAGTCTGATGTTAATATGCGTAATGAGTTTTCTAATGCAGCTCCTAGTTCACTTGATGTCATTTAGTTACTAATAATGTCATTGAATCTGCAGAATGTATGCATCTATAAGAGAATATAGGCATTTTCAAAGGAGTTAAACACTTTTATCGCAACTAATTATTTACCATTTAAAGTATCTAGTGAAGGATAACAGAATTTCAAGAGAAAAGAATTCTAAGTACAACCATTTAACATGTTCAAAAGGTCAAATTATGTCATTACTGTTGTTTCCTTAAGTTGCAGCTTCATAAACTTGTTAAAAAGTATCTTAATAGGCTCATGCACAACAGAAGTTGTCTCTAGTGAAGAAAAAAGCATTTTTGGCGGGAAATTCAGATCTTGAAGGTTTTAGAGTTTACAGAAAGCAAAAAAAAAAAAAAAAAAAAAAAAACAACCACTCAAGCTACCTTGTCAGTGCATGTCATGAATCTCCACAATGAGAACAGTTACACAGACCACCGGTTTCCTCACAAAACATCAACATCATTAACCCTTTCAGATAAAAACAGCTATTTAGAAGTAACAGCAGCTGCCTCAAATCAGAAATCATATTATAACATTCCAATCATATACCCACCAGTTAACCAGGCCAGAAAGAGAAAAAAAGGAACCTAGAGTATCTATATATATATATATATATATATATATATATATATATATATATATAAAACTTAGATTTAGCTATCTATAAAACATCATTAATGTACTGTATTAATGTTTAAATGTACCTAAACAAAGAGTCTAAAACATCTGGTTAGAAACACTAATCAGAAACACCTTGTTACCCCACCACTGACCCACTAGAAAAAATGCACTTTGGTATTAAGTCAAAGTATACTATTACTGAAGAATTAGAAGACATACATCATTTGTAGTTATTTAAAAGGGAAAAGTATGTCAAGTACTTATAATGGGGGAAAGAGAGAAACAGAACATTGGTAACAAAAAAGAATAGGAAGAAAGAAGAGAGAGATAGAGAGAGAGAAAATGTTATTTAAATACTTAGTACTATATGTAATTAGAAGAAGTAGATATAGAAAGGAAAAGATAAAGTTAATAATAAAAATGGTTCACATTACCTTACAGCATACTGACTTTCCAGAATCAAATATATTATGATTCATAAAACAAAGCATTTAAAATTAGAAGGAATTTATTCATTTGTCCTTTAGTTTCTAGTTTTGTTTGCTCCTTCCTTCACAGACCATTCACTTTTTGTTGCATATCTCTTCAAACTCTGGGATGACCATTCCATTTCTTCTTTGTCTGACAGTATTTTCTTCTTTTGGAAAAATTCTATTGCTTCTTGTAGGGAATTAAAGATCTTCACTCCTTCTGGCAAGGTGATTCTTATTCTTGCAGGAAAAAGAATTTGAGCTTTAATATTGGCTTTTTTTCAAGGACTTAATTAGAGGAACACATTCCTTTCTTCTGGATATGACTATAGAGGTGTAGTCATTGTTAAAACAAATAACTTTTTCACCCATCTTGATAGGGGGAATTAGTCCAAGCTGATTTAAGCACTGCGAAAGAAATCTAACTATTATAGACCTGGGGTTAGATGAACTCAGAGATGATGGATTTGGCAGGGACCGATGAGCCCTCTCAATTCCAAAAGAGAGGGATTCAGGCATGTTTAGTGCTGATGAAAAGCACTTATTGAGGAATTGAATCATGTTAGCACCCTCTTCTTTCTTTTTTTTATTCCTCCTTGATCTGCTTTCAACGTCTTCCAGTTTCTCAATCAGCCTGGTGTTTTGTTTCAGAAGAAATTCATTGTGATGTTCATTTTCTGTCACTCTAGTATCTAAGTCAGTAACTGTTTCCTCTAAGGCAATAATCTGTTCAGATTTTTTTTTTACTATTCCATTTAGAAGTTTCAGTTGTTTACTACATTCTTGTTTGATAATATCCAGTTTGTTTTTTGAATTTGTCCATTTTTCGTGACAATTCTTGGATGTTTGTTATTATAAGATGTAATTCTTTCATCACTGCACTCTTCTGGTGTGGGTTCTTCGAGTTGCTCATCTTGAGATCTCCAGTAGAAAACTTCTTGACAGGAATAATTAAAAAATCCTCTTGACTATGTATTAATTTTTAGAAAATAATAAAGAGTCTATGTTAATCTAACTTTTAGTATACTTTTAGTTAGATATTTCTAAAAATTAAAGTATATTTCCTGTCAGGATATTAAAATCTAAGCAGAGCTATGAATTCATCTTGGCCATGCCCCCTGATAGTTCACTTTTGATAGTTCTCTTAATGCCTTGGTCAAATTGTACAAATCTGTAAGTGGACTTCAATAAGTATCTTCTTCAATATTATCATCATATGTGCTAAAGTATTTTAATGCATATAAGCCATCAAACATATTCAGGTAAAAATCTATTTTCAGACTGAAAGGCTGTATAGAAACTTTTGCTTTGCAATTTAATGCACGAATCATCAATACAGTTCCATTTTTATCTCCATTAATGTTATATTAGAGGAATTTGCCTGGTAGATGTTAATGCATTGTAGAACGCTTTCAAGAACATGTTGTTTTCATGTACTCTTTTACTGCATCATCAGCTCTTCCTTAGTCTTCATTATCCTTGTGTTCCCTGTACTCACTGTGTGGCTCTGGTTTTCAAAACATACACACCCTGTTTTATTTGTTTGTTCAAATAATGTGAAGACAATGTCATTTTTGATAAACATTTTTGAATACTTTATGTTTTTACTAGAAAAAGTTTAGACAAAAAGAAATAAAAAAATCTTAACATTTATTAATTTTTGTGTTATGTCTCGTTTTGGGTGCTGGTACACACTGAAAACGTGAAGGCTAGAAATGCTATTAATATACATTAAGATAATTGAAAAAAAAATTGTTCTTCCTTAAGACTTATATGTCTTTCATATGCTAAATGCCGCTCAAGCAAAGAGAAAAAGAGACACCCCAAGATGAAAAAGAAGTGAACATGCTGTGTTTCTTTTCTCTTTTGTGGGGGCCTGATATTATTATATGAAAATGTCAATAAATGCTTAAGAGTTATATAATTTATATACATACATATATTTAGGCATTTTGGGCTGTGCATTTACTAAGCAAACCACAATTGCTTCCTATTTTGAGTTACTTATCTTTTGGGCTTTTTTTTTCCTTGCAGTCTTTTTTCTCTTTCCCTCTTGAATCAAGAAATCAAGCCACTCATCTACTTGCTCTATAGACTTATTCATTCCCAAATATTAGAGCTCTACAACCTATTCATTCCCTTCACCATCAGCTCTAAGCAGTGGACAATGATGCTGTTATCCATGAGGGCAGGATGTTTTGATTTTAGTCTCTAATTCCACTGTACATGCCCAATAAGCAGCCTCAGGGTTTGGTGTGCAATGGACATTGGCAAGGGCATGGCTCTTGCTTCTGAAAGTGACATAACCCCTTACAGCTACCCTGTTCCCTCACTGCCAGCATGTTCATATGGCCTCAAGTCTCCATCAAGGACAATTCTATGCACTAGACATACAATTCCACACCCACTCCCTGGGGGGAGGCAAGCCAACAGGGCCACATCATTGTTCCCTCCCACCACCTCTTCTTACCTCCTTTAGGTGCCCATGCTGCTAATCAAACTCAAGTCATTAGGGCTTTATCCCTCTACATCAACTGAGTTGGCACCTTTGTAGTCTCTTGTTTTCTTTTGATCTGTTTTTAATTATTTTTAATATGCAAAATGCTAATCATATCATCACTGCCACAAAATGATCCAAAATGTAATTTATAAATCACTGCCAGAATGCACTTCTCCTAGCATGTTGTAAACCCACGTGTTATTCTTCATGCAGAGACTAATTTAATTGTGCAGTCTAAATGTTTATTTGATAAACAGTGTAACACACAGGAATGACATTAAATAGTAGACAGCAAGTACTAGCAATAAAAGATCTGAATGCTAATTAATGTTTTAAGTGAAGGCACTCTTTAATGTGAACATTTCGTACTCTAAGTTAATTAATTAACTATTTCAAAGTGCATTTTTTTTCTTACAATGTTCTTACAATTTTCAGACTGAGTAATACCTTTCAAGTATATGATAATGGCTTGGAGAAGATAGATGTTCAAGAGTTGATATTACCTGCATTCTATGCCAAACTTAAGAAAGCTCCTGGATGAGTCATTAATAACAAGTATAACAAGCTCTTTAAGGTATAATCATTACATGGTAGACACAAGAAGCAACTGACTTTAGTGGATAAGCAGGTTGCATGATTGATTTTAATACCAGGAAGATCAGAGGGATATGGGTTCTTTCACTACACCCAGTACTTATATTTATGTTGCAATAATTATGGAGTACTGCACTCTGGAGGTACCACCCTACTGATAAGAATGTAAAGAATGGTTCCATCTGCCTGAACTTAGCTGGATGTCCTGCTGAAATTTCTTAGTCTATATAAATAGTCTTCTTCTTCTAATGTTCCCTGGAAAAATAGGTCAAGGGCCTACTGGAACTGTCCTGATTAACGGTAAGCAAATAATAATGATGACAATAATAATAATAATAATAATAATAATCATCATCATAATAATAATAATAATAATAATAATAACATTTTAGCCCTTTAGAAAACTTGTGAGCAGAAGAATGTAAACTGCATTTCGGTAACATCAACACATCAAAAGTATAGCAGTCATGATAAGAAGCTATTTATCAATGATGACATGTAGAACAATGCAAAAATCAGATTATGGGAGTAATAATGGAGTTCTAGTAAACTCTATTAAAGCAGCAGTAGTAGAAAAAATAATTTCATTATGTGTGTTATCAATAAATAACTGATTGAAAATGCTCAGTTAGATCTTACCGTTTACCAGTTAATTAACAAGCTAACTAAAAAAATTAACTATTCAAGGCATGTCAAGTCTTAAATTGACTCACAGAATATTAGTTTATTTGTGTGGTTCAATTTTGCTTTACTCCAGATATTTGCAGAGCAGTAAACATGGTCAGCTGTGTTCTTTAACAATATGACTCAAAGATACTGTTGTAACCAGGTCTATCTTCCTGATGCAACCTGTTAATATGTGAATTCTTGGAACAAGCATATAATTTCTCATGATACTGATAACCTTTTATATTGAGAAAAGAGTATAGTCATGCACTGGAGAGATTAGTGATTTCATTGCACCAGGAAACATTTTATATTTAGAAAACAGTATAGTCATGCACAGATCAGATTAGTAAGTGAGAATAATGAAACAAAGATGCTTTGTTTTATGACTGCATTATGCCCCATACATTAGAACAAGGAAATGTGTCCTATCTGAACAAGGAAGATCAGTAATGTTAGTGACACATATTCCTATTAGAAGGAGTGGCAGTGCATGTTTTAGAAAACAGGCATGAAGTATGGGCCACGTATATTTTTGTCATATGAACTATGTTTCATTTTTGTTACATATGAAATTGTATTACCATTGCCATTGTGTATGGTTAGAGACCCGTTGCTGAAGGAAAATATTTATCTGGTAATTACATAAGAGAAAAATATAAATAAATTAATAAATAACTAAAATAACATGTTCCTCAACTGAATCCAGACAAAAATGTAAAGAATGTTGAAAGGGTGTGGGGGGTCCCCACTCTAGGCCAGTAATCAAGAAGCCGGAATCACCACCATTGACACTGGAGAGGGACATTCACTTGGAACAAAAATGGATGCACTCAGTATTTCCTGATGCACACCTCTCCGCATCAAGCACAATTTCCCTTAAGAGCACACAGGGAACGCATCAGCACCTACAAACATGGAAGTATACATACAACATGAATGACAGCAGGCTGTACCAGTTAGTCCATGGCAAAAAGGGGAGGGGGGATTCTGTAAATCACAAAGGAGAACAAATTAATCAACATATATATATTTAAACAGCTTATGGATACAATGTGTGGCAATATTTTTAAAGTAATGATGTGGGTCAATAAGAATCTTGATTTGAGTTCTGCACAATCAGAAGAACAGTACTAACACAGCATCCCTTTATTTATGATTATTGAACACATCCTCCTTGAAAAAGCCAAGTTTACTAATTTCCTGCAACCGTCATCCAATTTTTTGTAGATGTATATGTTTCTGTATACTGTGTTGCAAATTGCTAGACCTTTTCAATACAAATGATAAAATCATGACATGTTCTTTTTTTTTTAGCTTTGCTTATGACTCCTTCCTCATTACACTTTCTATTAAAGTTAGAAAACTCAACAGGCACTGCAAAAAGAGAACTTAAAAACACAAAAAAACCCTGATGGACTGGCAATGGAATGGCAGTTAAAGGAGACTAGATAGCCTTAGTAAAGCTATCTAATCTACTTTAATTGCCATTCCATTGCTGTTGCAGCAGTTTTTTATTAATGTTGTTTAATAAGAGAGCAGAACTCATCTTTCTCTATCTCCCAGTCCTCCCCAGTCTGAATCTAACACCACTGATTATCAGGTTACCAGCAAAAAGAAAAATCTATACAGGTCCCACAGTAAAGTAGCACAATCAAAGTGATGACTAATTAATAAAAGAACATGTATATTGTCATTCAGCAAATGGTACACGGGTTACTCACTCTAAATACCTTATCCTGGTATGTGACAGTAATAGAACATGCTGGAGGGTCAGATTTGTCTCCCAGAGGTTACCACACTTTGAAATGGACTCCCACTTCATGTCAAACAGAGCACTTCATTGACCCTCTTCAAATGCAATGTGGATGATTGGATGTGTAACCATAAATTCACCCCTGGGGTTCCACCTGTGTCCCTCTTGGGACTGAGACAATTGTTGCTGATCATGGAAATGAGGGTAGAACTTGGCTAGGCTTGTAAAGGCCCTAGGGCCATTAGACTACTAAGTTCCTATGATCTCATGATATGACCCAGTCATAGCCCATGTGGGAGTACATGACTTGTGACATACCATCTTTAGACTATACTTACAGATACTATTTGAGCACTCAGAAGATGTCTGTATGGTCACTGACACATGACTTAAAGCCACAGAGAGCACAACAAAAGTGCAAGGTTAGTATGCCTTCTACACAATTCGACCAGTTAGTCCAGCTACTTCACAGGCAGGGACTAAAGGTGGAGGTGTGTCTATGTACATCAAAACTAAAGATGCCCCAAAGCTGGTCAAATGTGACAATGCACTTGAGTTGCACATGGGTCAAATCACAATATGTGAAATCCAATACTACATCCATGCAAGCTGTAGGCCCCACTCTTTTGGCCAGGAAATCCATATCATATATTTAAACTTATTGGAAACAATAGCCATCCCACGCAATACCATATGCATGGGTGACTTGCAGCATCCCACTATTAACTGAGAATTCTATATGACACTGAACATATAGGCACAGATATTCCTGGATTTTGTAAACAGTAACCCCTCTGGACCAGATAGGCAATACACCAACCAGGGGAGCAACCATACTGGATGTGGGCCTCGGCAATATGGCAGAGCCAAGCATACCCCATACTGTAATGTCTTCCATGGTAAGGTCCAAGCAAATAGTTTCTGTAGAATAACATGTGTTGTACCATTAAGAAGCATTTCTAAGACCTGAATGTGCATATAAATAGCAAGAACATGCATATAAATAGCAAGCACATGCTAGCTTCAGTGCCATTTTGTGAGTACAGCCAGAGAGTGAACATCTATGTATGAGACAGCTAGTTTGTATATATGTTAAAGTTATTTAGCTTCATTTCTAATGAGCTCTCAGAAGATGTCTGTATGGTCACTGTGTTTGTACATAATAAAGCTGCTTGAATAGAATCCACAGTGTTTGTCTACTTCATCCTAACTATACAAGCAACATGGTGTCACAACTGGGATTCCAGAGACTGCTTTTCAGAACCATATGGTGCAGATTTAATGGTGAAGGCCAACTAAGTGAATCGAGAGCAGAAATGGGCCAGAAATGAGTTAAAGGGAATGAAAACTTGCACAAATGATTTATTTATTAAAAAAGATAAAACGGAGCATTACAAGGGCGCAAAATGCATTACTAAGTAAATGAATAACACAAAAATGATTATTAAGCAAACAAGAAGCATAAAAAGCTTATTAATCAGATGAAATGTTTGAAATTAAGATATTTGATAAAACGAGCTTTAGAAAAGCTCATAAAGGGTTTAGAATTACCTCAGAATTGCAAAATGAGCATGTTTAGAGTAAAACGAGCATGTTTAGAGTTAAAACTAGCACAAGAAAATATAATGGGCATGAAAAGAGATTAAATGAGCAAAATGGATATAACAAAGGGAAAAAAGGGCACTTTAAGTATAAATAAAGCAAGGCTACTGCATGTTTTGTGGTGAATTACTGTGTTTTGGCATAAACTACTACATTGCATTGACTGGCACTCTGATTGGTATAACTAGAGTTATTCGAAGTATCTCAAAGTATGTAAAAGTGCTCACAGTGTGTGTTTATTACTGTGCATTTATTCTGAAGACTTTGTTGTGTGCAAAGTGCCACTATTTCGTATAGTGCAGTCAAATACAGCCATTTCCAAAAGCTTCTTGTGCTGGGTGTGTCTATTCGCTGAGTGCCAGCATTACAGAGTGTTTCTTGCACTATACAGAGCTGTTTAGCAAAGTACAGACATTTTGGGGAAATGTCATTGTGCTGTGTACTATTAATTCACAAAGTGCAGTTACTTCAAAATGTTTCTTGCTCTCAGCTTTTTCCACCCAGTTTATTCGCACAGTGCAGTTATTTGAAATGTGTCTTACACTGATAAGGGATGAATTCAAGAGTATTACACTGCCAGGGAAACTTATTTTGCAAAGTTCAGTTATACAGTGGCTTGTTGTGTTACTGGGCATAGTTACAAGTATTGGCATAAATTTCTGGTGTATGTATATGTGTGTGTGTGTGTGTGTGTTCGTGCATACTGGCGAAAGTCTTCAATGAGATGTGTTAATATGGCAGACAACTTTCAAAAACCGTTACCACTTGTATTTGTTCAGAATATTGTACAGAACTGGAGAATATTTCAGCAAGAGTAGGATATATTCATGCAAGCAGCTTATTCTGATAAAAATGCATGCACCAGGGAATTCATTTTGCTAAACCTAGCAAAGTCAGAGGCCATTGAAAGGGAGCATTCATTTGTATATGCACCAGCAGTGTATGACGTTGAAGGGGAAAATCATCATATTATTGTACAGGTTGAATCAAGGGAAGACACTGGGTGTTTAAAGTGCAAATTCAGAGATGTGTAACCCACAGACCAATATTACATTAGAGAGGCATTTGTTTTATGCAAGAGATCAAAAGCAAGGAGAAACTTATGCATCTTATATTACTTATCTGAGGAACAAAGCTAAAACGTGTAAGTTTGGTGACTTAAGGATGAGTTAATAAAGGACAGGCTCATGTGTGGTATTAATAGTGCTACTGTGAGAAAGATTTTGTTGCATGACAGTGATTTAATGCTGAGCAAAGCTATTGATTGAGATTTATCAAATACATGAAGTTATAGAAAGGCACACGAATATGCTTGCAAGTTATAAGAGCATGGTTTCAGCATGCTCTAGAGCAAATGTAGACAGCATACAACATGTAGCTGGCAGAAAAAGGCCTAAGCATGTGGCAACTTTAGCCCCAGTTGATGTGGCAAGGAAAACCCGCAATCTTCAAGCAAGTTCTAAGACTAGTTCAGTTAAACGAGCATGCTCAGTACGGTACAAGGGTGAATCAGCAAAACCAAATTCAAGCTTTATTATTAACTGTCACAATTCTGGTGCCACCCTTGACTCTAAAAGAGAAAGGTGCTTAGCATTTGGTCAGCAATGCTATAAATGTAAAAAATTGAACCATTTTCAAAACTTTTGTAAATCAAGTAAGCCTCATACTGTTATAAAGAAGGGTCATTCGAAAAAGCAAATTGATCAAGTAGAACTTCAACAGTCTGCTTTCTGTGTAGATGGTGTGTCAGTAGCTGATGAAAGAATTGATGCAGTAGATTTATTGGTGAAGAATGAAGTATTTTGTACTGTCTGCATCAATGGTAAACCCATCGAGCTCAAAGTAGGCAATGGTTCAAAGTGTAATGTTATGTCTGCAGATACTTTTGCTAAATTTGACCAGTTGTGCGAAACTTGTTGCTTAAGGAGGTGAAGAAATTCAAACTGAAGGCTCAGTAGTACATTCATGTTATGTGGACAAAAACTGTTAAAGATTATTATTTTATGTAGTCCAAAGACCTGTGCAGTCATTATTGGGTCTCAGAGACAGTTTGAGAATGGATCTGCTTTCTTTTACCAAAGAAGTTCATCAAATAATCACATGTCCCATTTCCAGCTTCACTAACACTATTTTTTCAGAGTATGCTGATGTTTTCGATGACAAGTTTGGCAAACTTCCAGTTGTGTATTCTATGAAGTTAGACACAGAGATCAGCCCTGTGATCAGACCAGCAAGAAAAGTTCCAATAGCTATGCAAAATAAAGTCAAAGCTCAGTTGGACAAAATGGTACAGCAAGGTGTAATTTGTCCAGTTACAGAACCTACCGAATGGGTGCCGTCCATGGTAGCAGCTCACACAAACGGCTCAGACAAAATCAGAATATGCATTGAATCAAGAGACTTGAACAAAGCATTAAAAACATCTCATCATCCTATGCGTACAGTCGAGGAAGTTGCAGATCTAATACCGAATGCCACTGTTTTTTCTTTCTTAGATGCAAAAAGTTCATTTTGGCAAGTGATGCTTGATCTCATATCTTTATTACTGACTACATTCAATACCCCATTTGAAAGATACAGATTTCTCAGGATGCCATTTGGAATAAATTCTGCAAGTGAAGTCTTTCAGCGTGCAATGGAGCAAATGTTTTCAGGTTATCCTTGTGCCATAATAGATGATTTGTTAGTTGGAGGCAATGGTGAAGCAGAGCATGACAGAACCTTTAAGAAATTTCTAGACAGAGTACATGAAGTGACCTTGAAGCTCAACCTTGTAAAGTGCAAATTCAGACTACAAGAAGTTACATATGAAGGTCATTTATTTACTAGCATTGGCTTGAGACCAGACCCGTCCAAGCAAGCAGCCATTTTTGAGATATCAGCGTCAGATAATGTACAAACTCTACGTTTTCTTCGTATGGTCAACTATTTAGGCAAGTTTATACCAGACTTCAAAGAGTTGACAGCACCTTTGAAAGAGCTAACATGTAAGAATGTTACATGGTCATGGTTACAACATCACTAAAAAGCATTTGAAGACCTTAAGCAGATAATTGCTACTCCATCTATATTAAGATACTATGATGTCAACAAACCTGTAATGCTTTCCTGCCAGGCTTCAAGATTTGTTCTAGGTGCAGTCATTCTTCAGGAGGGGAGATCAGTAGCCTATGCATCTAGAACACTTACCCATCTGAAATGCAGTATGCTCAGATTGAGAAAGAACTTTTGGCTATAGTGTTTGCATGTTCCAAGTTTCATGATTATATCTATGGTCAAGATATTCACTTTGAAACTGATCATCAACCTCTGGTTACTATTTTAAAGATGGCTATGCATTCAGCTCCAGAAAGATTACAAAGAATGATGTTTAAATTGCAAAAGTACGACTTCAGAATGGTCTATACAAAAGGCAAACTTCTTTATCTGGCTGATACCTTATCCAGATCACTCAGAAATACAATGGAACAGCTTGACACTGAGAATTTTGACTTCAATGTCATGTGTAATTTTTCTACCACAGGACTTGATGAGCTAAGTGATCACACAAAGACTGTTCCAGTTTTGCAAAAGCTCAGTCACTACATCAGTGATGGATGGTCATCAAAACAACCTAGTGTACCATCAGAAGTTCAACTCTACTTTCCTTACAGAGATGAGATGTTGATGGAAGATGGCATTATTTTCAAAGGTCCTAAAATTCTTGTTCCTACTTCCTTACAACACAAATGCATTCAGATTTGGAATTGTGGTCACCCAGGTTCCGAAGCTACCAAAAGAAGGGCGAGAAGACTAGTATAATTTCGACTTTTCTAGCAAAAGACATTGATAAAGTACTTTCTTCTTGTTCAGTATGCAATAGTACTAAACTGCATTTGCAGAAAGAAACACTTCATCTAAGTCAAGTTCCTGAACTGCTTTGCTCAACAGTAGCCACTGACATATTTGAGTGGAACAATCAACATTACTTAGTACTAGTAGACTCTTATTCGAACTGGTTTGAGATTGATCTACTACCTAACCTAACTTCCACTACTGTTATTAGAAGTTGAAATGTCATTTCTTAGTCCATGGAAGTCCACAAAAGCTTATCGGTGACAGTGGTACCCAATTTACTAGTCAGTTGTTTCAGAAATTTGCAAGAGAATGGGACCTTGTACATGTTACTAGTAGTCCAGAATATCCAGTCAAATGGACTAGCTGAACGTGCATTACAGAGTGCAAAGCAATTTCTTGAGAAGTCAAAGCATGATAATACCGATGTCTTTTTGAATTTACTCAATCTCAGAAACATTCCCTTTGACAATATACTTGGCTCACCTGCTCAGAGACTTCTATCCAGACAAACTAGAACAACATTGTCTATTACTTCCAGTTTGTTGAGGCTTAAAGCTAAAAACAACAAAGCAATCAAAGCCCAATTATTTAGAAAGCATTCTTTCCAGAAGTCCAGTTTTGACAAATCAAGCAGATTTCTTGGTCCGTTGAAAGAAGGAGAGACAGTGAGGATACAAACAATGAAAGGTTTTGACCGGATTGGTCAAGTAACAAGTATATGTGCAGAGTCGATATTCTGATATCTCTGCATTGTTCCTGTGATACAGACTCTAAATTTCAGAGCAATTCAGACAATGCTCCTGTTCCAGAACTTGTCTTGACTCCCACTACCATTTCTGATGGTATTCCTGATGTCCCTCAGGTTGAACATTCAGCAGAGACAATCCCAATTGGTAAACCCAATTCCAATTTCTATGTCACACAATTTGGTCACATTTCCAGACCCAGTGTGAAATACACAGCAACCTGGACATAGTTGTATATATGTATCTAGTTATGTATAATTGCATGATGAAAATTATTTTATATCAATTGCATGCCAGTCAATGTCCTCAATATTGCATGACTTATTTCTCAAAGAGGGAGGATGTAGAATAGCGTGTGTTATACCTTTAAGAAGCATTTCTAAGACCTGAACGTGCACATAAATAGCAAGCAAGTGCATATAAATAGCAAGCACTAGCTAGCTTCTTTGCCATTTTGTGAGCACAGCCAGAGCGAGAACATCTATGTAGGAGAGAGCTAGTTTGTATATAAGTTAAAGTTATTTAGCTTCATTTCTAATGTGTTTGTACATAATAAAGCTTCTTCAACAGATCCCACAATGTTTGTCTACTTCATTCTGACTACAGGAGTGACAGTCTCCTTTGAAGTAGAAAACATGGGCCCTCGTCTATACATGAAATATTCAGGAACTACTGTGAGGCTGACCTCCAGCTACTGGTGATACACTATCCAAATCTCAAACCCCCAAAAACACTGAGAACACTGCAGCCTATGCAGACATGTTCACATAAACCCTCTACAAGCATGTTACTAGCTGCACAGAGGCAGCCGTACCCATCAGGGAGAAGTACAGGCCTAACTCAAAATCAAGCCACCCTGATGGAATCACAGAGTGAATAGGCTGTATAACAGAAGGAAGAAACTCATGGCAAAACATAGGGATGCAGCACACAGCAGGATGAAACACTCTCAAAGTACACAAATGCATCAGGGGACAAATGAAGTCTACCACAACCAGATTTGATGCAAGTTCGGGCTACCAGGCCCGGGACAACCACAAAGCATACCTTGGCTA
Organism: Protopterus annectens; assembly: GCF_019279795.1. Taxonomy (NCBI): domain Eukaryota; kingdom Metazoa; phylum Chordata; order Ceratodontiformes; family Protopteridae; genus Protopterus; species Protopterus annectens. The sequence continues at coordinate 408,096,823 of NC_056726.1, read as the reverse complement.
TGTCCACAAGCACAAAAGTAAGACACAGTTGCGTGTATATGTCATTTTAATTGGAACCACCTATCATGAAGCAAATCCAGGCTGTGGTGGTGCAGCAGTTAGGATTGTTGCCTCACAGCAAGAGGTTCTCCCTTTCGATTCTCGGCTGGAGTGCCTTCTGTGTGGAGTCTGCATGCCCTCCCCATGGTCGAGTGACGTATAAAGACATGCAGGTAGGTGCATGCGTGAATGGGTGTGCCTTCTTTGAAGGTTGGATATCGGGCTGGCAACTTGGCACCATAAAAATCCACTGACAATTATTAGCAGACCGGAGTTCCACTGTGGCGACCCCTAACCGGGAAAAGCCAAAAGGCATTACTTTACTGTTTACTATAATGAGGCAGATGATATAACAAAGCTTCTGGCTCAAACTGGGCTCCAACCTTCCCTCTGTCTCCCCCTCTACCTTCCTTCAGGAGATACCATCAAATGTAAGTACCCCTACTATCACGTGGGATCAGGTCCTTAATGCTCTCTCTAAGACCAAATACACTGCATCAAGTGTCCAAGACAATATCCCAGCATGTCTTTTTTTATTTTCTCCAAATCTTTTGGGTTTCTAATACCATGACAATAATGGTCTCATTCCTAAGTCAAAGTATGATTAAAGTTCATGAAATTAGTATTGTTTCAATCATTGATGTCAGTCAAATGTGCTCTTCATAGCACCCACAATGTGCCCAATAATGACTCCTTCTTCAATTGGTATGGGGTTACATGTATTGGTAACATATCTAAATATGATTGTAGATTCTTTTTTATAAGACCCTGTTGCTCCTACTACTATTGTGGCTGTCTGGGTATCTTTCTTCCACATTGCTCTCATTTCTGCCTGCAGATCCTGATATTTTACAACTTTGTGTCTCTCTGTACACAACACACTGTAGTCACTGGGTATGGCAATTTCAATGATCAATGTTACTTTTGTCTTCTTTTCATGGACCACTTTAGCTGGTTTTCTAGCATCTACCTTTTGAACTGTTGGTAATGGGTGATCCCATGTGATGTAAACTTAATTTTCTTTGAAACTGTGTGGCTTATGTTTCCAGTGTTTTTCAGCCACTTCAGCACCATAATCCCCAGTGCAACAGTCTTACCACATTATTATGTCTTTCAGTATACAGTCCTTCTGCCATTAGTATGTCACAACCAGTAACGAGATGTGCAAATGTTTCCAGTTTGGTGTTACAAAACCTACATTTGTCTGTCTCTCCCACATATTGAATGGACTTTGTAAACCAGCATGTACATAGCCTACTATCTTGGGCCGCCAATATTAACTTTTCATCTCTTGGTTTGAAATCGCCTCTCCTTAACCATTCCTGCATTCATTCCTGATCAACATGAGGTTCTTCCAAAAGTTTTCTATACTTGCAACTATATTTATGCATTTTCCACATTTCTTGCCTTCTCATCTGGTCCTTCACCTTATATTCTTTCTTTTGTTTTTTGGCACATTCAGTTGCTGCTTGATTTTATCTACTTCTGGTTTGATTTCCATTCCTGCTATGACGGCGATATGCTTCTGCTAGATTAAGCAGAGAAGTCATCTTAGATTTATTCTCCTCATGTTTCAAAATTTTCACAAAGTTTGGATCTTGTGAGGTCAGCAGATATGTGTGGAGTCCCACGATTGCAGATCTATACATATAATCAACTTCAAGGCAGCCCATCCCTACTTCAGAACGGGGAATATATAATATTGGTATGCACTGATTCTTGTAAATCATTTGGTGAGCATGAAGCATCCTTCTTGTTTTCCTATGTAATCTATCCAACACGTTTTGTGGCCAGTCAATCACTCCAAAACTGTAAGTTAGGACAGGAAGAGCAAATTGGTTTATAACTTGGATTTTGTTCATAGATGTCAATGCTGTTTCAGGATTAATTCACATTTGTTCATGTTTTATTGTTGATCCTTCATCCATTCCCAAATATATATATATATATATATATATATATATATATATATATATATATATATATATATACACACTACCTCTTGCTCAAGTTCTTTTATATCACATTCTTGTCCCAAACTAATGTTTTCCTTGTGCTGCAGTTTTCCTGCTTTAAAGGTTTCTTTTGCACATTTATCAAGACTAAATGACATTCTTATCTGAAAAGGTTTTGACAACTTGCAGTTGTACTTTCAGTTCTTCATCTGATGAGCCTATACAGTTGTAAATCATTGACAATGAGAAGATGAGAAGTGTTTACACATTGTTGCTTTCTAGGAGCCAAATTATAGCCATGGCCTAAACTGTTCTGTAGACAGCTTAATGGATTAAGGGCAAGACAGAAGTCACTCTGGAATATCCCCCTTTGAATTTTTATCCCTGGTATAATAATTTGTCCTTTATCATGGCTTAATTGCAAAGTGGTCTGCCACTGTTTCATTGTCACTGTAATGTAGTTGATCAGTGTGGGGTGTATCTTATACATTTTTAAGCACTCCTTTGTCCATGAATGTGGGATACTATCAAATGCTTTCTTGTAGTCAATCGATTCCATACTTAGATTCTTACCCTTTTTGCAGTTCTCCACTATGACTTTAACAACAAATGATCCTTGGTTACATATGACTTTCTTTTATTGCCCTTTTGTTCTACTGCCATAATTGAGTTTTCTTCTAAATGACTATAAACTCAGTCGGCATCAATTCCCATGTATAGTTTATATGTCGTTGGAAGGCAAGTTATCGGTCTATAATTTTTAGGGTAGCTTACAGGTTCACTCTTAAGTAGGAGCATTGTTTGTACTGCTGGTAGCCAGGTTGGTGTCTGTTCAGGGTACACATATAAATAGTTCTTACTCATGGCTAAATTTTCGTGCAAAGATGTAATTACTTTTAAGCAAAAGTTAGATACTACATCTGGGCCTGGGGTCTCAAAGACCAAGTACACTGCATCAGGCGTCCAATACAATATCCCAGCATTCCTTCTATATAGCATGAAACATGAGCTTTCAGAGCCTCTGGAATTAGTATTTCCCTGTAGCCACCAAACAGGCATCATGCTCTGTAAATGGTGAACAGCAACAGTCATCCCTTGCACAAAGGTGGGCCATCCACAGACCCTGTTGACTACAGACCTAGAAGTCTCAGTAGTCTGGTATGTAAAGCCATGAAAAGAATTATCATGGAAATGATCAACAGAGATGTAGTACATCTACAGACACTAGACCAAACCCAGTTTAGTTTTGTCATGGGCAAATCATGGCTACCCTACTTGCTGGACCTATTTGAGAGGGTAACCAAAGCAGTGGATGAGGGAAAATTGATTCGCTCCACCTGCCATGGCCTGACAAGAGATTTGACACTATAAACCCATCAGGCATTGTTGACAAACTCAAATGGTTATGTACAAACTAGCATGTCATCCAGTGGATAGCCAAGTAGCTGACAGACAGGATCCAGGAAGTTAACATTGGGAGTCCACCTCTACAGTGAGGCCAGTCACTAGTGCACTCCCTCACAAATCATTCCTCAGACCGCCCCTTTTAGGCATTTACTTCTCTGCAGTCATGGCCACTGTCAGTGGTCTGTGGCTGATTAAATTTCCTGATGATTGCAAATTAGGGCTTTCATTGAATCCCACACTGACACAAATGTTATTTAAGAGGGACTGACACAAACATACAGTTGTTGTCAGGGCGAAAGACTAACACTAAATGCCAAGAATTGCACAATACTTTCCTGTGTGGAGCCATTCACCCATGGTAACTATCATATCGACAGCACACCTCCAACAGTTGACCCACTAGTCAGGGACTTATGGACACATCAATAGTGATCTAGCCTTTGACTGTAACATGTCTGTAATATTGGGGAAATCATTCCATGTTGTGCAACCTATAAATAAAGGTATAGCAGGTAAATCCAAAGAAGTTATTGTTCCATTGTATTTGGCATTCATCAGACCTATCATTGAGTGTAATGTCAGCTTTGGCATGTAACTAACCAGGCTTATCCAACATCCACAGAGGTTCCCACTAAACCACTACACAGCATATGCAACATGTCCTATGCAGACTGCTTCAAGGCCCTATCTATGTATGCTGTCTCCTACAGGCTTTGGAGGAGAGGTTTATGCCTGCCATACAGGCCAGTGTCATACCCCACTGTGGATCTCCTGCATATGCACAAAACAATTAGCACCAGAATTGCCTGTCCTCCAAACCTACACCTTGCCTGTGGTATAAATGGGACATGCTGGACAGACAGGTGTATAAACCAGAGACTATACCCAATATGGAACAGGCTCCACATCCATGTGAAGCAGAGTTGTGCACTAACACAAATCAAGTGCAGGTTACACAATTGTATGGGGAAGAGGACAATCATAGCTGGTTTAGGGACAATGTCTTTAATGGACACAGGGAAATGGGAGATGGTTCATCTCCCACACCCTAACCTGTAGACGTTTCAGCTCCCAAAACACTGCTTACACTTATCCAGGGTATCAGACCTTGTCAGAGTTTTGGGGTGCATGGCTAGACTTCAAGAAGCCCTTGTGTTTGTTAGCCTATTAAGCACATATGACCCTATGAACTCTTGAACCTATAGTGTTTTATCTTTCTGATGACATTTTTCTTCCATGCTGACATTCAATCCTGTGCTTAGACATTGATGGTTTCATAGAAGATGTGCAGGCATAGGTATATCCTACACAATCCCGAAAGTGAATCATAAATATGTTCATGAGACACCTTTCATTGTGTGACTACACAGCCATTACAACAGCATCCATGGTAACGTACCCACATTATTATTTTAAGCTCATTATAAATGGCAATGTACATTTTATTTATTTATTTATCATTTGTTAACCGGGAAAGTCCGACTTGGAACAAAGCCAATTTTCAGCGGAGGCCTGGGGAGAAAGTCTCCAGATGCATGTCTTTGTAACAATGTTTGTAAATGACCAATACAAGTAGCATGTGACAAGCAACAATGGATGATACAAATTTATCTTAATGTAGATAGTCACCCTGTGCAACAGACACATAGCTTTATTTCCCTGCATCCATGAGTAAGATGACATGGGTGTGGCACAGGTATCACTTGCACAGGGTGTTGTGTGGGGTGCAGGAGGCCTAGGCTGACCCAATAGGTTGGCAAGTTTGTGTGTGAGTCAGAAAGGGAAGAAGATAAGATGGAACATGGAAATGTGGCATGTGAGTCTGTAGGTGACCTGAATGTGACAGTGATGTGGGAGTGTGTGCGTGAATACAGCCAAGCTCAGCATTAGCCATACATGTCTGTATGTTGGACAGCTGTGAGGTGTGCAAGGTAGAGCTGACAGTTTATCATCTCCACCCCTGAACATTTGAACTGTCTCTGCCAGGAGTTGCACTGGCACCTCCACGCTCAAGGTCAGATACTGGACTACTACCTGATGGTAACTACTGTCTGCTGGGAATGTGTCCTCCATGGGAACACCCAGGACCATGAGTTCATGGCCTGCCACATCTTGGTGTGAACAGCACACTCCCCTCTGGAGTGCTGGATGTACTGCCACTATGGAAACAAGATTGTACACAGCCGCATTGACTCTCAGCATATGTAGTTGCTGACCTATGTCCACGAGGCCAACACTCAACTCCAACCAGATGTTCCATCACAGACAATGTGCATTCCAAGACAGATAGTGTGTGATCTGTCTCAGAATAACATCTTTTCACTGCTTCAGTCACTCAGTATAGGTTATCAGTAACACAGTGAAAGCAGTCATGGATGTCAGACTGTGCTACATCCATAACCCTGTGGTTTTGTCTGAAGTTCCTTTCGGAACATGCATGTGCCTCCATGACTGCTCTAAGCATATGCAGAGTGACACATGATGAGAAACCTGCAACAGGTGCTAGATGACAGGCCTCCTAAGAGCACCCCTATCAATCCACCTATGTGGAACCTCGACAAACTGTTTGGCTATGGCCAGTGTCACACTCACTGAAGCTACAGTAACCACACTTCTCTGTTCAATGTCCCCACCCTCCGATTGTCCAATATCTGTGGCCACAGGGGATTGGGTATGCACAGGCATACTGGTAGTGTATGGTGATAATGAGGGAGGATGAGGGATGTCAACCTCTGTGTCAGATTCAGCCCCTGCAACCCCCAGCTGTACCTCACTTTGGCCACCATCATCATCAGAGTCTGAAGACACACTGACATCAGGTTGTGAAGGGGACAGAGACCAACCCTCCTGGTCACCTGTAATAAAAAGGGAAAAGCATTACATTAATACCTGCACTACTATGCTCTGCAGCACTGTGTTGCAGTATATGTTAAGCTGTATATACTGCTGTCACTATTACAGGCTTATATAAGCTCCATCCTCATATAGTAGGACATGAAGACATTATCTTCTAAACCAAATCTGTAGTTACTTGCAAATAAAAGCTCTTTAAACAAGAATCTCATGAGCAAGACATAAATGATGTACACTGTTGACATATGGCAACACTCTGCACAGTTGACACATATGGCAATCTGTAATGTCCTTACAATACTGTCAAATCTATCATTGTGGTCACACCTACAAGGCATAGGTATGAGTATAAACTGTATACAGTCAGAAAACATCTGTACAGTTAGCAATCATACTGACAGTACATCAATCCAGCCAGCAGGCCTAGGATGATACTTTAGAGAATACATTGCACTACATCTACAGCTCTGTCAAAACAGTGTTGTGCTTACCGATGGCAGGGGCATGGCCTATTCCAGTTCCTGATGGTCCTGAAAATATTTGAGGAAGATGTAATGTAAATAGCACCACATGTTAGTGTATAATATAATATATAATACATCCAAATATCTCACATTTTGCAGTAGCTACTAAGTTAACTGGTATGTAGGTCACAATCGGAGTATGAGAATCAAACTGCAGCTAACCTTCCCCCCCAAAAAAAACTGTCACCCATGTAATACTATGTACACACTGACACACTGAATATCTACAGTATTTAAATCCTGATCCAACTAGGCATATCTGGATACTCCTCTTGCGTGGAAACGGTGGCACCCACATCCATGACATATTGGTTTGCCAGGAATTCCCCGGTGGTTGACAGTGGTTGTTCTGCCACAGGCCCTGACCACATCCACTGTTCTTCTGCATGCCAGGTTGGTCATATCGGTGGTATGATGTCACACCTGCTCATATGTCCTGCTCTGGTGACTGACAGCATTAACATTGTGAACCAGGTCAGTCCACAATGCTGCTTGCTCCTGTCTGTTTGTTCTCCCCCTGAACAGCAGGACTTGATGGTGTTGGCACAAGGCTTCCAGGATGATGTAATTTCCCAAGGGGCTCAATGTCAGGAATGCGTATTCCCTAAAATACAACAAAAGGAGAACACATGTCAAGATTACATACGTGGGAGTACAGCATGTAGAGATACAACAATAAACGAAGGCTAGCAGTATTCACTGCTTGATTACACATCTCATATTCAACAGTTGCCAAACATGCAAAGGGTGTGGACTCAACTAGGATAGTAGCAATAGTCACCTATTCCTGCTTCTGCCATGACAGATACTGATGTATGATCACACACCCAACACAGGATTCCGTTGTAGTGTGCCCCTTAGGAGTAACCTTCCCCCTTATAATATATAAAAACAACAGTGCCAAATAACAGTGTACTAGTACAACTGCCATCAAGGGAAATATCTAGGAGACCTGTGTACCTGATTAACCAAAGCATTTTACCCTTGTTGTACTCTAGTTCCTCTCTAGGTGTAACACATCTGTAGATCAATGACATGTCATCAGTACAGTTCTAAGAAAGGCTTACTGATGCAATCCCCATTCCCCCAACTATATTCAAACATATGGTTACATACCTGATGAGGTACAATACTCCCCTGTTGAAAGATACTGCTATGGAATCTCTGTGTCAATGAGTAAATCATGTAACTCTCATACACAATGGTTCCCCTAGCTACAGATTTGCCTTTTTAAGATGGTTCTCATTAGCAGGCAATTGCCTCTGAATCAATCTTTGCTTCTGAAATGTTAATTGCAGCCTAGACTGCTGATTGCCAGTATAATCAGCCAGTCCCATGCAACTACTGAAGAAGATATAAGGCCTCAATGTAGATTCCAACACGTTTCTCATATGTTGGAGTGGAAATTACTGGGGTAAAGATACAATGTCATCCCAGAGAGAATGTTTGTAGCAGCTGCGTTTTACATGCAGATGTGAGTGCTACTGGCTGAAGCTGATGCTGCAGGCAATAGGCATAGGCAGAGAGGGTGAAGACTTTGCAGGATGACAAGATTTATCAGTAAGTGTGGGACCTGTGGTAGCCTTGCTGTACAGCCAGAGCCAGACTGATGGAACCCATCCCATTGGGAATTAAGGTATGTGTTTAAGGTAAATATGTTAGCCAAAGGTATCACTAACAGAATAAAAGACAATATGCTTGGTGTGTCCTAGAAAAAGTCAGAGGGTACATTAACCATTATGTCAAGCAGTTGGATAACTGCCAAGTCAAGTGTTATGTCATGGTAGTCACCTGTAACATGTGTGCTGACAACCCATGCATCTAGCACAACCTCCATATATGTATGCTACTTGTGCAGCTTTGGTTGTCTGTAATATCACTAGTAAATCATTGTGGGCTGCAGTCTGATATTACTGGGCCACATTTGTATTACACTTTGAAATCCTCTGGGAATTCAGGCTAATGCATGACCTGACATTCTATGCACCTTCTAGTGTTGTAATAGGAGTAGTTAAAAGTGGTCCTATCTGTAGACCTTTGACTTCTATTATTTAGAAGCAGACGTTCAATTTGTGTTGTTTTGGGTGGATAAATAGGTGATGAGACAGTCATACATATCACAATTTATAATGCTGATGTCCACATACATGTATTTTAAATGCTAGACACAGCTGTAGTTCAATCCAGGACCATGTGGATCAAAACTAATATTTTCGAAGCATTTTACAGACTAAGCTACAAAGTCACTGTTATAGCAGGTGTATTTTTACCTGTTGTAGATATAATTTCACAGTTACCTGCTGTTAAATACCTCACTTGCATCTATTATTATATGTATGGGTTTATAGTGCTGTATTTGTCTACCAGAGTCCCAGTTAAACTCCTATTTTTCCATTAGTGTTTTAGCAGGTGTATTTTTACATGTTGTAGATTTAATTTCAGAGTTACCTGCTGTTAATACCTCACTTACATCTATTCTTATGTGTATGGCTTTATAGTAATGTATTTCTCTACCAGAGTCCCAAATACACTATTTTTCTATTAATCTCATAGCTAATTTGCACAGTACGGCACAATGTGCAGCATCGTTTAAACATGCTTAATGACAGGAACTTGACCATTACTATGTTTTGCTTAAAACACTTCTGTTAATTAACAGCTGTGTGACTTGGTGGGTTGATACACTGTTCTGTAGATGTGATGGTCCTGGGTTCGAAATAGGGCACAGGGGTGCTTTTTTAAATGTGATTAATATTTTTTTCAAAACCATATATCACTATACACCATTTAGCTTAGCTTAGCAATGCTGCTCAGTGTGCAGAATCATGCAAAAAATCTTTAAAGAAAAGAAAAATGGGGAGATAGGACATTGGTGAAATGGGGTGCAAGCAGGGGGAAAAACATAGTGAAAGGCAGGTAGGTATGTGCAGGAAGGCTGTAGGAAAGAAACATAACTATCCATTTCTTATACAGCAACATCTGTGTACTTTAATAGATTTTTTAGCTGAATTTGGACTGTCACTCCCAGAGAAGGGTGATGACAAGATAAGTGTATTGTCAAGCCAATTGGACCAAATTAAGTGTGTTCAATGGACACGTGCAAAATGGAGAGCTATGTTTGGGATATTTTTTGTGGGACAGGTGCCCATTTTTTTTAAGTTGAGAGTGGAATGTTGGGGAAGGGGCAAAGGTATGTGTGGGGGAAGTAAGTTGGCAAGGTGAAGAAGCTTTTGCAGACAGACAAGACAGCAGACAGGTTTGGTGTGTGACACAAGAGGGGGTGAACACCTTGGTTGGGGAGGGTATTGTGGAATCCCAGTCCCATGGATGCCAGACATGACAGCAGTGTAACTCAAGTCCTCACCCATGGGACTGTCAGCACTGCTCCTTCACTGTTCCTGTGGAGGCAGTGGTTGATGCCAGCTCCTGAGTGAGGCTGCCCTACCAGGATGGACAGCATGCTCTCCATCCGGCATAGACATGCACCAAGAGTTCAGTGCAGCAACCCATGCACCATGCAAGGCAGTTCATCGCTGGTGACATAAGCACCCCCCTATTTCCACTTCCAGATGGGGCCAAACACCCAGCCTGTGGGGCAGAACTAACCAATGGAGCAGGTAGTGCAGGGGCAACAGAGGGAGCACCACCAGGCTGTGGCTCAGAGGTGCTGGGCCCAGGTGCCATGGCCAAGGGAGCTAAGGTAGATGGATTACCAGGAACCAACATACCTTATCACGGTGTGTTAATTAAATATAAACATAAGGTAAAAAATAAACATAACCAAACAAATGTAATTAATAACATAATAGAAAAAAAATAATGAGTAATGGAAAGAAAGGGAAAAGAATATAATGAAGAACACAACAATAAATAATATAAATGAAAGTTTTTAAACAGCAAAGCAACATCAAATTATACAAAAGGCCAACATAAAGGGTAATTACAAATAGAATACTAATATCATATTATAACAATAAATAAAATTAACAAATAAAAGAGGAGAAAGGGTGGGGTGAGGGAGAGAAAGAGAGAAAAATAACACTAGCAACTTCACAGATAATATAACTACACAGATTACTACTACATACGTCTAGATATACTCATAAAAGGCTAATACACTACTACTGTAAAATAATAAAACTATGAATAAATGGCAAACCAAAGCACACTTTAATATTGAGACTCTTTAATAACAAAACTAAAAAACAACTGGTAAGCGCTTTCATTCATAACGAACTTCATAAGACCAAGTTGTAATGATAATTTAATTCAAACTCCTTGGTCTGATGAAGTTTGTTATGAATGAAAGCAGTTATCAGTTGTTTGTTTTGCCGTTTAGACTTCTAGATAAATGTTAGATTTCAGTTGTGAGAACAGTGACTCCTTATACTGTATTGATGATACTGCACATACACTGCTCTCAACCTCTTAGCATCAGACATTATGGGCCAAATAGTGGTACAAAGGCACATACACAGGGAACATTTTTACATAGTATGCTAAACATTAGCAGCAAGGTGTTCTGATAACAGATTTGCCATTAAATCACATTACAAGTAATGTCATATATCTGTAAATCAAAGGACCAGACATATGGGGCAGTAGTGATTATATTCTGCAAAAATCATAACAATTGAGAGGTATTTTGTGTACACTAATTACACTAAACAGCTGGTCATGTCTCAGTTGATTGCTGTGAGATTAAAACCCACTAGCAGTGAAAAGAATGAATGATCAAAGCACCATCTCTTTTAAAACTTTTATTGAGACGTGGAATCGTACATTTACACACATGCATAGCTGTGTCTGGTGTCAGATTGGAACCTTCAAGCAATGACTACAGGAATTCTGAGCACTTTATTTGAAAAGAATGAATTACAAAGCACCATCTCCTTTTACACATTATTGCTTAATGTCCCTTCAAATTTGGCATTTACACACATGTATGGGTGTCTAGGACTTCTGTTAAGCTACCCTTATACCCTGTTCATTTACTGAGTCCTATCCACAGCATACTTCAGACAAAATGATCAGAACAGAAGCTTGACCCTTAATCTGGGTATTGCACAGCACTTATTTCTGACATTTGTTGGTGCATTATTTATTAGTTCCCATGTAACAGTTGACTGGTGTCAGATAAAAACACATAAGCAGTGAATACAGGAATACATAACACTTTATTTGAAAATATTACTTATCAAAGCACCAGCTCCTTGTAAACTTTATTGATAATGTTGCTTCAACTCTGGCATTTAGACACATGGATAACTGTCTAGGACTTCTGTTGCCTTTCCCATATACCCTGTTCATTTATTGAGTGCAACCTACAGCATATGTCAGACAAAATGATCAGAACAAAAGGTTGATCCTTAATCTGGGTACTGCACTACATTTATTTCTGAAATATCTAACCACCCAACACTACAACCTGCGAGAGATGCACTTACATAGCCAAACTGGAAGCAAAGGTCTCTCCACCCAAGATTGTGCTAGACAGTCAAGATGAGAAGTTTAACACCTGCATTACACCTCAAGCAACATATAGCCATTCTAAACCCACACCACCAACACCCACACATAGCAACACTAAACCGTCATATGCAGAGGCCCTTAACAGTAACTTGCCCAAGAAACAAGGACCTCTGAAGCTGAAACACAAACAAACACCAGTCACAACCAAAGTGTCACATAGCTCACAACACCAGTGTGCCACCCAACAACAGCCCGTAAGGCAAGACAACGTACCCAACACTTTAGTCATAGATGACTCTATAGTCAAGCACACTGATGTCCCACTCACCAGGCTAAACAAGGAGAAAATTACAGTCAGTTGCCTGTCGGGTGCCAGGAACCACCACATAACACATGCACTCAAGTCACTCCACAACAAGTACAAATATGACTCTGTTGTTGTCCATGTTGGAGTGAATGACATGAGACGTACCTCCCTGGACTACATGAAAAGAGACATGGAAGAGCTCTTGTATCATGTGACCCAGGCAAGTGTGACCTTAGCCCTGAGTAGCATCCTGCCTTTGCCCAGAATGATACCACAGTATAAGGACAAAATGACTGACTTCAACAATTGGCTAACCTTCTGGTGTCATTCAAAGGGGATCCAGTATCTGTCTGCCTGGGACAACATGATCGACAGACCACGATGCTTTGCCAGAGATGGTCTGCACCTGTCACCCCTGGGATTCAGAATACTGGCTAAGGATTTACCACCCCTATAGTGCCTTTTTTAGGCAAAGTTCAAAGGATGAAACCACCACTGTAGCAGGTACAAGCATGTAAAATCTGAAGGTAATGCTACTCAGTGCTAGAAGTCTAAACCTCAAAATGCACTCTCTCGAGGAACTCCTAAAAATAGAGAACATCGATATCTGTGCAATAACTGAGACCTGGTTCAAGGCTCTTGAGAGCACCCCTGCAATACCAGGCTACAACTCTTATCACACTTTTCAGCCACCAAACCAGGACCGAAACACTAAAGGTGGACGAGTGTCCATATTAACCAAGGATATTCACACCACCAGGCTAGTTGCCCAACACAATGTGTCTAAAATTTTCCAGATGCAACTAACACTAGGTAAGACTGCAATACAAATTGTAGCTTGCTAGAGATCCCCCACCATGCCCCAAGATTCTCACTACACCTTTCTAAACATACTGTAAAATATTAAGATACAACCAAACACCCTAATACTGGGTGATTTCAACTACCCTGCGATTAACTGGGAAAACTACTCATGTACCAACACCTTTGCCCAATGATTCTTGGAATTTATAAATTCCAATGCCCTGGATCAACTAATCCATAGTCTCACCAGGGGCTCCAATATCTTAGACCTGGTCATTACCAACATGGGAAATCGATGCCCCACACCTATGGTCACCCCCTCATTGGTCAGGTCTGACCATAAGCTAATCACCCTTGACATCCACATCCCTCCTCTACCCCTCAGTAAGGAAACCTCCATATAAAACTTTTCCAAAGCCAACATCATGCTACTCAAGTCAGAAGTGACAAACGTCAAGACACCCATGCAGACAGGAAATGAAAGTTCAACTGTTAAATCCTACACTAAGGCACTGTATGAGCACATCCACTTGTGCATGAATCATGCCATCCCAAATAGAACCAAGACACTCTCCTCCAAAAAAGGAAGCCAATCTGATGGTCCCCTGCCATAAAACAAACTTTACAACACAAGGAAGAAACTGTTGCAGAAAAGAGGAAAATCCCAGGATGCAAAAAACTCCCTTACCAGCCTCAGTAAGAAGCTGAGATCCCTCATAAAATCCTCCAAAGCTAGTTAGGAAAATAAAATTGCCAAAGATTCCAAAGACAACAACAAAGCATTATATAGCTTTGTCAAGAATCTAAATGGCACTGCTCAGATCTGCTCTGAGCTACTACAGAATGGCATTAAATATACTGATCCCAAGGATATTGCCAATATCCTGGCAGATTGAGTCAGTGCCAACTTCACCCCCTCTCACCCCCTAAAGGGCCCATCTCAATACCAAAAGATTGACAAATTCTGGTAATAACAGCCACACAGGTAAAAAACACACTCTCTAAAGCTAAGAATACAGCATCCGTGGGACCAGACGACATCCCGGGCTGTGTACTACATGAACTACAAAATGAACTGGCACCTCACCTAAGTGTCATGTTTAATCATAGCCTCACCTCAGGTTTCATGCCCACTGAGTGACGCACAACTACAGTTATCCCACTTCACAAGGGGGGATCCACCTTGGATCTTGGGAATTACTTCCCCAGCAGTCTGACGAACCTGATCTGCAAGGCCACTGAATGTATTATCATGGAACTTATAAACAAAGACATTGGCAGCCTTCAAACACTGGACTCCACCCAGTTTGGGTTCGTGAAGGGCCAATCTTGTCTCCTGAACCTGACTGACTTCTTCAAATCAGTCTCCACAGCTGTGGACGAGGGTAAGGCGGTCCACACAGCCTATCTGAATCACGCCAAGGCCTTCAACACCGTCCCCCACTCTGGAATCATAGATAAACTTACTAAGCTGGACATTAATCCCTACATCACTCGATGGGTTGCCAACTGGCTTACTGACAGAACCCAGACTGGAAAAGTAGCCGACTCTAAATCCAGCTCCAGACAAGTGACAAGTGGAGTACCTCAGGGTTCAGTACTGGGGCTGCTCTTGTTTGGCATCTACTTCTCAGAAGCACAGGCCAACACTAAGGGACTCTGGCTAACAAAGTTCACAGATGACTGCAAAGTTGGAGCCATTACTGAATCCCCAAATTATGTGGATATTCTACAAAAGGGCCTTACAGAATCAGATGCTTGGTGCCAGAGCCATGGACTCAACCACTCAAGCTCAATGCCAAGAAATGAGAAGTTATGTACCTACCATAACGTTCCATGTTAGTTGTCTTCTCTCGCCTTCTTTCTTGCTTGATGGGTTCGGAGCTGATCCTCGGCTCCGACTTGGCACTTGCTAAGCTCGAGAGTCACTTTTACCAGCTCGAGGCAGCCCCATATCCCATGATGCAAGGCGGTAAGTACCCAGATCTTGTTTGATGACAAAAAGGGCAATAGCACCTAGCATAATAACTTCCCAAAGGAAGAAAGAAGGAGAGAAAAAAAAAAAAAAAAACCTGCAGGATGGTAGAAGGACCAGCTCTGTATGGTCTTCAGAAGTATAACTCCTTGTAGAGAAAGGTCTGTCCAGGCCTGGGGGAAGGAGGGAGGGTCGCAAGAAAGAAGGCGAGAGAAGACAACTAACATGGAACGTTATGGTAGGTACATAACTTCTCAATGTTATGTTGTCAATCTCGCCTTCATTCTTGCTTGATGGGACCGCGTCCCTAGCACCTCTATCCTGGGTGGCTCAATGGAACAGACTCTTGAGAACTGTAGAGCCTAAACTGGCTCTGTCCCTGGAGGCCAAGTCCAATTTGTAATGGGAAACAAATGTATGAGGAGTGGCCCAAGTGGCTGCTGCACAAATAGTATCTAAAGGAAGTCTAGCTTGAAAAGCTGTAGAAGTAGCTAAGCTTCTGGTTGAATGTGCTTTTGGTTTTGAGCACAGCTGTTTTCCCCTGAGCCGATAAATTTCAGAGATGACAGAAGAAAGCCATCTAGACAAGGTCACTTTTGAGACAGGAAGGCCTTTCTTGTTATCAGCATAGGAAACAAAGAGTTGATCGGATTTCCTGGATTGTTTTGTTCTGTCCAAATAATATCTGAGTTGGCGGTGGACATCAAGATAATGTAATTTTTGTTCGATCTGTTTGAATAGTTTGGAAAAATACAGGAGATCAATGGCTTGATTCAAATTAGTCTTTGAAGCAACCTTAGGCAAAAAGGTCGGATTAGTTCTCAATGATACTCTGTCTTTGTGGAAGACCAAATAGGGGGGGTGAACAGATAGAGCATGAAGTTCAGACACCCTCCTAGCTGATGTAATAGCAACCAGGAATAAAGTTTTCCATGAAAGAAATTTCAGGGAACAAGAAACAGCTGGCTCGAAGGGGAAGAATCAAGGATGTCAGCACTAAATTTAGGTCCCATTGAGGAGGAGGACTCCTGACTGGAGGCTTCAGGAGGAAAATTCCTTTCAAGAAGGCTCTACAAAGCCTGTGGGACATAATGTTGTGATCTGCGAACCTGACATGAAAGTTCGAGATAGCAGCCAACTGAACTTTGACTGTGGAAGAAGAGGAGCCCGCATGAAAAATCTCTGCTAAGAAATCCAAAACTGCTTGAACTGGAGCAGTGAAGGGATCAATATTCTTTGCTTTAGCCCAATAAGAAAAATGTTTCCATTTGCTAGTATAAATCCTCCTGGTAGAGGATTTTAAGGAAGCTACTATGATGTCTCTAACAGGGTTAGAGATCATAGGAAGCCTGGCTAAGGAAGGAAGTGGAGCAACCATGCTGTGAGGTTGAGAGAAGGGATAGACCAGTGCAGCTGACCGGATTGGTGAATCAGAAGATCTGGCACTGGGTCCAGATGCCACAGCTGCACCAAAAGGTGACGATGAAGGAACGGAAACCAAATTTGTCGAGGCCAATAAGGAGCAATGAGAATCAATTTGGCTCTCAAAACGGTTGCTTTCTGGATAACTTGAGGGATCAGAGGAAATGGAGGAAAGGCATAAAGAAGTCCCCGGGGCCAATCCTGGGTCAGAGCGTCTCTGGGGGGATGGCCTGGCAGTGGGAAGAGAGAGAAGAAGTCTGGGCATTTGCTGTTTTGGGGAGTAGCAAAAAGATCGCAACATGGGCGACCCCATTCTAGAAAAATCTCTTCCACTATAGATTGTTTGAGAGACCACTCGTGAGGCATGAGAATAGCTCTGCTCAATCTGTCCGCTAAAATGTTGGTTTTCCCAGGGATATGTGTTGCTACCAGAAACCGATGAGAGGAGATCGCCCATTGCCAAAGTCTGAGCGCTTCTCGACACAAGTGGTAGGACTTGGTTCCGCCCTGTTTGTTGATATACCAAACTACAGACATGTTGTCTGTGTGGACTGCAATTGTCCCTACAGGAAGAAAGTCGTTGAGGGCTTGCAACGTTAAAAGCACCACTCTCATCTCTAGGACATTTATGTGCAGGTGGTATTCGAAAGGTTGCCACGTCCCATGAACCATCCTGCCCTGATAATGACCCCCCCACCCGATCAGGGAGGCATCCATAGTGACAGTGGCTACCGGAGATGGGGGTACAAAGAGTCTGCCTTGGTGAATCTGGGGAGAAGCGATCCACCAAGCAAGATGATTCTTGCAAATCTGTGTCACCAGTATTTGGTGACGCATTGGAAGTTGTTGGTAAGACCACTGAGTGAACAACATCCATTGAAGAAGGCGCATATAGAAGCGAGCCAGGGAAGAAGGGTAATGGCCGCAGCCATGAGGCCTAACACCTTTAGAACCATTCTGGCCTGTACCTTCTTGTTGGCTAGAATGATCCTGACATGACTTTGAATGTCTGAGATTCTTTGATCTGTAAGGGTAGCTGACATCCGAACAGTGTTTAAGTTTGCGCCTATGAAAGTAATAGACTGGCAGGGCAATAAGGATGATTTTTCGGAGTTGATCGAGATGCCCAATTGAGAACAAAGATTTATTGTGTAATCCCTGGCTTGAACAAGCTGATGCCTGGTGGTGGCTGACAGGAGCCAGTCGTCGAGATACGGAAACACCTGGAATCCTTGACGTCTCAGGTGAGCCGTGATCACTGCCATACATTTGGTGAACACTCTGGGGGGCTGTAGTGAGACCAAAGGGCAGGGCTCTGAACTGGAAATGACTGGACCCCAGCCGAAAGCGGAGGAATCTCCTGGAGCGTCTGTGGATTTTTATGTGATAGTACGCATCCTGAAGATCTATTGAGCACATCCAGTTGTCCTTCTGTAAGAAGGGCAGAATTGACTGAAGAGTGACCATTCGAATCTTGTCTTCCTCACAGACTTGTTGAGTCTGCTGAGATCCAATATTGGTCTCCAGTCTCCCGTCTTTTTGGGGACCAAAAGAACCTTGAGTAGATTCCGGCTCTGAATGATCTGTTGTAACTGGCTGAATGGCTCTTTTTTGCAGTAGTTTTAAGACTTCTAACTCTGCAATTTCCCTTAGACCGGGTGGTACATCTGGAAGGGAATTTGAGTGATAGAAAGGACTTTCCTCGAAAGGAATTCTGTAACCCTCGGATATGATCAACTGTACCCATCTGTCTTGAGTGAGGGAACGCCAGGCTTCTGGGTACAGCGATAGTCTTCCCCCGACTGCCTCCAAGGATGGACAGCCGGGCAACACCTCAGGGATGCTGAAAGGGCTTGTCAGAGAGAGGCTCTCTGCTTCTCTGGTTTTGTGGACCCCCTCTGCCTCTAGAGCGGCATCTGTTATTGTTACCCCCTCTGCCTCTAGGGGTAAACTGACCACGTGAATCTGGCGTGACTCCTTGGGATTTGCGGAACCACATTTTGCCACCCTTCTGTCCTTTGGGGTAAGGTCTAGAAGGGGTGGAAAAACGGACCCCTACGGCAGAAAGAGTCTTGCCATCCTGCTCACACCTGGTCAACGTTTCCTTCACTTGAGGGCCAAACAAAGCTGACCCATCAAAGGGAGAGTTTGAGAAGGACGCCTTAAAGGGATCTGAAAAATTACAGAGCCGCATCCAGGCTTGGCGTTTAAGAGCCACACCTGTACCTGCGGCCCTACTCGCTCCATCAGCAGCATATGATATCAGTCGCATGGAGGAGTTAGCAATAGAATTAAGGGTTCCTAGCTGTGAAGCAATTTTTTCTTGAGCCCCTGCAGCTGTGGGATCCTGTACTACTTCACCTAGCTCCTTAAGGATATCCCTCTGGAGTCTGGTGAAGTGACATAGGTAGTTCAGCGAATGCATAGCAAAGGTCGCTGAAGAGAACATCCGCTTACCATATCTATCCATGGTCCTAGAGTCCTTATTAAGAGGATGGACAGGTACGGAAGGATCTGCAAGTTCCTTCTTAGTGGCAGCCGCCACCACCATGGCATCAGCAGGGACACCTTTTGTGAGGAATTGCTTGTCCGACGGAGCAGTGATAAATTTAGAAGGCCTCCTAGGGACTGGCTCTACAGAGTCAGGAGCAGTCCACACCTTTCGAGCAATAACCTGCATAAGGGGGTCGAAAGGCGGAGACACCCAGGAGGTGGAAGGCTGAGATCCAAACGCCTCCAGGTATACTGACTCATCCTCAGAGGGATTATTGGTGGGCCAGTTTCCCCTCTGTCTAAGGAGTTCTAGGATGTCTGAAAAGGAGACATCCTCAGAGGGGGATCTTGGGGATCCCTCCGACTCATCTAAGTCAGTATCTGAAGTGATAGACTCGGAGGAGTCTACGTGTTTCCTCTTACAGGTCCTCTTACATGGAGGATCCTCTGAGAAATCAGGAGAATCCTCGGAAGAGGGGGTTCTTCCCAGTGGGGAAACCTGAGGCGGAGGATGTCTGGGTCCGGGAGCAAGAGAAGTGGCAGAGATGTCAACAGGCACCATAGAGGGAGGAGCTAAGGGAACAGACTGCTGGCTGAGTCCAGTGGCCAGCACACTCTTCATCACCTCGAAGGCTCCCCTCCCAGGGAGGTCCGAGAGAACCCGTTCCGAAGAACCAGGAACTCCAGGACCCACCAAAAGGGAAGGCTCCAAGGCAGATGTCGGAGCCGAGCTCACCAAGGCCGAGGCTCCAAGGGGAAGGGTGGGGTCGGACAAGGGTCCGATGCCACTCACCCCCTCGGAGGAGACCAGGGAAGCCTGACCACCGAATCCCTCTAAGGAAGGTCTCGAAGAGGAGATAAGAGTAGAGGCTGAAGGAGCAGAAGGGAGTATCTGTCCCTCAGCCGTAGCAGAAACCATTCCCGAAGACTCCAACTCCAAACTCTGTGGTAGAGTCGAAGGAGGAACTGCAATGGGGTGTGGACTAATAGTCGTCTGTTGAGACAGACTATGTAGCATTTGGGCCAGTGCCTGTGATTTTAATAATCTAATGACCACTCTCTCTAAATCATGGTCAGAAAGCCTGGATGACCTGGATGATCGGCTCCGATGGCTCCGTTCCGAGAGGAGAGGAGAAGCCGGAGCCGAGAGTATCGGCTCCAAGGAAGGGGACCTAGACCTCTTCCTTGAAGGAACCATCGGAGCCGAAGAAACCTTGGAAGCTGTCGGAGCTGACAAATTCTCGGCACCGACAGAAGGTTTCGATGTGTCGGCTCCGGCCGGAGCCGATACAGACATAAACATAAGGGTGTCGGAGCCGATCGGCGCCGACACCAAAGCCTGAGCCACATGGTGATCGGAACCGATCGGAGCCGACACCGAAGTGGTCGAACCAGAATCGGCACCGATAACCATCGGTGCCGAAGGTTTGTACAAACCAGAATCGGCTCCAGCCGGAGCCGATCTCGACTCTGAAAGAGTCGGAGCCGAGGCCGCAGGCTTGGACACAGAAGCCTGGGCCTTGGAAGACTTAGAAGTCTTAGATGGAGCCGACTTAGCTGGAGAGCCCTCCGGCTTAAGAAGGCCCCTTAAAATAAGCTTATTTCTCCTTTCCTGCAGGACTCTCTGGCTAAAAGAATGACAAATCGCACAGGAGTCCTGCAGGTGGAGAGGTCCCAAGCAGTAAAGGCAAGAAGTGTGACCGTCTGTCAGAGACATTTTCTGACAGCACGAGTCACACTTCTTAAAGCCTGAGACCCTTTCCTTAGACATGTTGTAAAACACACACACACAACACTTGTCCAAGAAAATTTTACAATCCCAAAAGGGAAAAAGTATTGTCTCACAAACACACGCACACACCCTAACAAGGGGCGGGGATGGGATGGGAGAAGGCCTGACTAAAAAGTTTTAGCAGAGAGGGAAAATTTAGTCAGGAAAGGACTAAAACTAGTCTAAAACTACTAATTTTAACTTTAAAAATGATTTTAAAGTGAAAAAAGGGGCAAAGAAGTAGTGTGTAAATCACTTACCAGGAGCTGGTAAAAGGAGGACCTCATCAGCGAAGTGGCAAACGAGATCTGGGTACTTACCGCCTTGCATCATGGGATATGGGGCTGCCTCGAGCTGGTAAAAGTGACTCTCGAGCTTAGCAAGTGCCGAGTCGGAGCCGAGGATCGGCTCCGAACCCATCAAGCAAGAATGAAGGCGAGATTGACAACTTAACATTGTATAGTTATCCTCTTTGGGAAAAACATGTACCCATGGATTACCACATAGGTGGCAGTACACTAAACACAAAAAGTGTGATAAGAGACTTAGGGACACAGGTGGACAGTGGTCTCACCTTCAATAACCACATTGCCACAACAGTCAGGAAATCCTTCTATGTTGCACATCTCATCACTAAGGGCTTTTCATCCAGAATAAAGGAGGTCATTGTCCCACTGTACTCATCTCTCATTAGACCCATTATAGAATACAATGCCCCATTTGGTATGTACCTCTCAAGACATCTGCAACAACTGGAAAGGCCGCAGAAATACATCACTAAAAGAATCACAGGCCTAATGCAGAGCCTTATGCTGACAGTCTAAAAAACATCCAGCTATACTCTGTCGCATATCGTCTACGCAGAGGCGATCTCTGCTTAACATACAAGGCCATGTCAAACCCTTAGCTGTTGGACATGCTACACTTAAAGAAATCCCAATCCCTCAGAGCCACATGCTCTAGGGATCTAAACCTTGTCATAACAATGAACAAAACATGCTGGAGGGATAGGTTCCTGTCCCAGAGACTCCCCAGATTCTGGAATAGACTGCCCATACATGTCAAGCAGAGCACCTCTTAGGCCCTCTTCAAAAGGAACCTTGATGATTGGATGGGAGATAGGAAATTCACCCCAGGGATCACGTCAGTCACCCTGCTAGACAGGGGTCCAGGGAAGTAAATATTGTGGGAAGAAATAGCCAGGGAATTGCTATGGCTAGGCTTGTATAGGCCATAGGGCCGATAGCCTAATACCAACCAATGAACCTATGTTGGTGCATTATGTAGTAGTTCCCATATAATAGTTGACTGGTGTTGGATTAGAACATACAAGCAATGAATAGAGGAATACTGAACACTTTATTTGAAAACATTACTTATCAAAGCACCATCACCTTTTAAACTTTATTGATAATGTTGCTTCACCTCTGGCATTTAGACACATGGATAGGTGTCTAGGACTTCTGTTACCTTAACCATATACTCTGTTTTTTTATTAATTGCAACCTACACCATATCTCAGACAATGTTCAGACCAGAACAGTGACTCTTACTCTGGGTTGACCAACATTAACTGATCACTGGAAGCTATGCTACACAGTATCGCATGCTTATATGATTTAACTTGATTTACCATTGCAGATATGCAATGACAGATTAATAAAGATGTAGAATGTCTCAGGTATTTCATACCTGACTGTTATGACTGCAAAATCTGTATTTACTTAAATGTATTATTAAGTTATGCATTAACTTATTACTTTGATAATTTTCTTACTTACCATACACCTGCCTCATCCTGGCCAAATGCCAAGCATGGGATTCTATGTTGTGAGCCCTCTCTTCTGCAGCTGTGGTAAGAGAAGCAAACGATTATGCATACCAGTTTTGCACACATTCAGCTTGTATATTTAGAAATTACTGGT
This sequence comes from Protopterus annectens, assembly GCF_019279795.1. Lineage (NCBI taxonomy): Eukaryota > Metazoa > Chordata > Ceratodontiformes > Protopteridae > Protopterus > Protopterus annectens. The sequence goes on along the minus strand of NC_056726.1, from coordinate 408,073,876 downwards.
AAACATACTTACATATTTATGGGATGCGGCCAGCCCTAGCTTCTTGGACCCAGGTGTCCAAGGTTCCCCTCTTCCTACAGTTCAGGTCATCATAGGTGTGACGACAATGCTCACCAGTGCAGAGGCTACCGGTAGCACTGGTTATGTTCCTGACCAAAGAATCCATGGCCTCAGACCTGCACTCTGAGACCTCATAATTGCCCTGCAGCAGCCGAGGTCCATATCTGTATACCAGGAGTCCAATAAAAACCTTGGAGTCCTGCACACCCCATCTTTGTGCCCTAAAATACACTCCCTCACCAGCGCCTGCAGCCATACTTACAGTCAAGGTCAGGCTCCAAGGAATGATGTGTAATTCCTGCCTATTGGCCTTTATATTGGCTGCATTCCCGCCTTTGCATGTCATACTGTAACTTTGCCATGTCGCTTAGCATCGTGCAAACTTAAACAAGCCATGTTTAAGTGAAGCTGAGCTACATGCAAATAAGAAATTACCTTTGACCATGTTTGAGCAATGCTTAGCATCATACACCTTTTCTAAATGTAAGAATTATTTATTTTAAATTCAACTGATGACACCTGACACAGTTTCACAGCATTATATGTAGCATGTATTCCTGGGTTGGCTTGAATCCAGGACCTACTACACTAGAGGTCATGACTCAACCTATCTAGCTACTCAGATAAGGAAGAGAACTTGTATATATTCAGATATACTGCAAAACTGCCTGTAAGTGTAGCACAGCTTTGCTGCATGAGTTTGCCCACTGCTAAGCACTGCAGAAATAGAAAAATTGAATGCACCCGGTTTCTATTTTTAGCTGGCTAGCAGATGTCTACTGTTTGATTGCACAATGCTAAGCATTGCTAAATAACATAGCGCATCACACAAACAAGCACAAAATAATACAAAAATGTAATTGAATGCATCCAGTTTCAATTTTAGATGTCTGGCACGTGTCTGATGACTGGGTGCGCAAAGCTAAGCATAGTTAAGCAAAACCCTGCACCTCTCAAACAAGCAGAAAATGGAAAAAATGAAATGAATTAGTTCAAAATGATGTGAAAATTACTGAACCTACACACATTGCCAACATACTGGCTGACAGGTTTCCAGCAAACTTTCCCCCCCTCCCCCAAGAAGATAGATATCTATTCCAGAGCCCCCCCCCAAACAAATCCTAGCAGGTGACTGAACTGCCTGCCCTCAGCAAAAACACAGCATCCATGGATGGAGATGGTGTCTGTGTGTGTGCTTCATGAATGAACTCAAGAATTAAACCACAGTTAGGACAGCTGTTTTAATCTTACCTCACCTCTCACCTCAGGATCGAAAGGACTGGCGCCGCGCAAGTTGGTGGGTCCCACTTCATAAAGGCCTCCACAGACATTACCCTGGAAACCCCCATTAGCTTAGCAAGCCTTATCTGCAAAGCAAACATATAAATGGATCAATGGAATAAACAAATAAATGGACATAGGAACTTGGAGCTTTTGGATCCAACTCTCAGTTTGGCTTAAGGCAGATCCTGCCTTTTAAACTTAGTTGACTTTTCATTGATGTCACCAAGGCCATTGATGAGAAAGGCGGCAGTCCATACAGCCTACCACGACCTGGCACCTCGACCCGGCACACACCCCACTCAGGTATCATCGAAAAACTCATCAATTGAAAAAACATACATCACAAGAAGATGGCCCACAGGGCTAAGTGAACAGAAGAACCCAGGGTCAGGTCTTGCTGGAGCCCATGTCCAGACTCAAAGCTGTGTCCAAGTAATGTCCCACACAGGAGTCAGTCCTCCACTTTTCTTCACAGGCTACTTCTTTTGTACAAGCAGCAAACACAGGAGGTATGGGCTGAAAACAAAGTTTATGACTGCAAACTGACACCATAGTCGAAAACACACATCTGACACAGATATCCTCAGCCAGAGCTCACAGAAATGGATAACTGGATAACTGGTGCCAGAGCCATGGCCTGAAGTTAAGCCAAAAATGCATTACCTTAACCCTTTGGGAAAAACAAGCCTAGCTACCATATAGGTAGGTGGCAATCCACTGAGCACAGAAAAAAAGTCGAGGGGATCTGAGGAAGGTGGTTAAAGTAGCTTGACTACCTTTGACATGATCGGTTAGGAAAAACCTTCTAATTCCCTATGATCACTCACAAGGGATTCACATCTAGATCAAGGAGGTCAGGATCTCCCCAGGTCTCCTCACTCATTATATCTATCAGTTGATTTTCCTAGCCCAAAAGACCTATCTGTGAGTACACCAACAGCTGCAGAAGGCCCAAAAATATGTCTTACCAAGGCCCGAAAAAAAAAGGTAATCTTCTTTAAGTCTCAGACTGCCTTATCAGAGGTCCTATTAGAATTCATACTCTCTCAGCCTGCTCAGAGGTGACTACACCCATACATATAAGGCCATGTCAAAGATCCTTAGAAGGACATATCTCTTGATCTCAAAGAACATATTCAAATCACCTAGAAAACTTGAGACACAGAAGAACCTTAAAGCGGGAGAAGACGGAGTTGAGGAATAGGAGAATAGGGAGATCCCAATGGATGGGAGATTCAGATATACCCCCCAGATTACTTTCAGCGCCTGCTTGACAGAGGCACAAATGATAAAGATAGTTTGTTTTTATTCAAATTTCAAGGGGTGGCCAAAGCCACATAACTATGGGCTAGGCTTATAAATGCCAGATAGCCCAATTTAATGGTATAAAATGTTTGGTAGACCTTTTGGACAGGGTTAACAGGCCAAAAGGTGTCTGGGTGTGCCATCAGTCTTATACGGATTCAGTAGGTACGCACCATAATTAATATGTATGGCACGCTGCACAGGGAGAACCATGGCCATGTACACAGATACATTCCAAGTAGGCTGTACAAGGAGACTACGCAGACTTTATTGAATCTTACAGATTGTATTTCATCTGAAACAGCGTACAGACATCAATAAAAACATTTTTCTCTAAACTATGAGGGACTGTATTGAATACTGCAAGTGTTTTATACAGTACATTTTTCTGCAAAGTTTCTGAAATGTATCACTGTTTGCGCATATTGCCTTATCTAGCATAGGAAAACATGAAAAAAGCACAGTGTGACTATAGAAAATAAAATCTGTTTTAGATGGAAGACATATCATACTGACTTCTAAGCTAGACACATCAGAAAGTACACAGGGTGAATGTTAAGTAGAATTAATCTAGAATATAGTGACTGCAGTGAATAAAGTGAATACATGAATAAGTAGTACTGAAGGCTGTGGCGGGTAGAAAAGTGATACTGTAATACCAGTACTACTGAAGGCTGTGGCGGGTAGAAAAATTATACTGTAATACTAGTTTGCAGATGCTTTTCTCCTGCAACTACAATACATGCAGTAGCTGTAATTAAACCTGTTAATGACAAACTTCCTGCACACATCACAGCTGTAAACAGTAACTTTTCTATAAAGTTTCTGAAATCTATCACTGTACTTGTGTTGTTTTTTTTTTTTTTGTGCGATTTTTTTGTGCAACTTCGCTTATAAGCATACTCCGCTTAACTGCATTAACTAACCTTGGTCCCAAGGCTATGCATTTAAGTGGAGTCGACTGTGTATGTCTGTGTGTGTGTGCGTGTGT